>NC_133458.1:57965176-58273926 GCF_048565385.1 Saimiri boliviensis
ACGGATTTTATTTTTGTAGTGTGTGTCCCATATGTTCCAACTCAAATGTTGTTTATACCGAAGATTATTTGTCCTTTATTAGAAAAGCAAGTTTAAGTGGGAATTCTGTATTTTTATTTGCTGCATCTAGCATCTCTATCATCAGGCCTTCCTGCCACAAACTGCCAGCTCAATCCTCAGCTTATTATCTGGAGTTCAATTACTGGGCTAGGTAGTGCCATTCAGCTTTCCCTGAACGTTGTCATCAGCATCATTGTACCATATCTCTAAAGCTTCTTGTGGGATTTTTGTTTACTTATCTTACCATATTCCTAATTTGAAAATCTAGTTAAAAACCAAACATCACATCAAAAGCGCTTCTGGATTGCAGGTGGCTATTATGGTCTTTTCAGCATGGGCAATCGGTGATAAACCTCCCAAATAAAAAATGAGGTTGTTTGTGCAATTTATCTTAAAGATAGATTATGATCACGGTAAGGTCATTAGATTGACTATACCTTAGTATATGCAGACATGGATTTGGTTTAATTCTGCCTTTATGACTTAATTCTCCTGGCTCAATGTCACTGGGGTGAGAGGCATTATATTATAATCTAATAAAGTTATCTGGTATAGTAAGAACAGGATTATTGCATTAATATTTGGTTACAGCACCTCAGTAAAAATATAATGGAACTAAAGGAAGTTTCAGATTAAAGAAACCAAAACACTTTTTCCCTGGGTAGGACATCTAAGAACAGGTTTAAATATATCATATACCTTCCAGGAATGAATTCTAAAGACATACAACTCCATCAGGCTACCAACAGAGCCAGTCCCACTGCTACTATCAGAAAGCTACCACATCCAGAATCCCAACCTTATTACCAAAATCAGGAACGCCACATAGTCAGACATGTTCCATGATAGGGAAACTGTACCTGCTACTGCTGCCACTGATACAACTATACCTCACTTACAAATTGCACTGGCCAAAGGGATGTCTCAGGCCCTGCCTCTTAACCACCCCAACACTTAAGACTGAAGCCGCTGTTTATTCACTTCAGAAAACTAATTATATCTGTAGTTAGCTGTAGAAATGGCAATTACATCAGAAGTTTAGTATCTGCTCATACCTACCATCCAAATATCATGCAAAATCTATTTCCAGAACCCCATTTCCAAAGCGATCTCAGAAGTACAGCATAGGATTGCCTATACCTAAAATTAAAAGTTATTAGGAGGGGAATAGAATATTTATTGGGTGCCAATATACCATATCCATAGAGGACACTGTAATGCTTTATAAAAACCTAAAATCCTACGTTTATATTAAATACACCAGCCACCTGATTGCAAAATGCTGATATTAAATAAAATGATCTTAAGTAATATAAATTGTAAGAGTATTTCTTTTAATTTGATGTAACAAATGCTGACAATAAATGCCTACTGGAAATCTGAAGCTGTGATAACTCCGTAAACACAGTCATAGGTAAAGGATATGTTTTATTAACAGAAACAAGATGTTTTAGGGTTTGTGATCATAACCTTTTGAGATTAATGTCCACCACGGCATATCTTTACTCTTGCTGCCCAGTAGTATACTCACCTAAGGAACTCTAGAAACAATACTGATGTCCAAATGACTTCCTAGACCAATCCAGTAAAAATTTCTGGATGTCCAAATATGCCAGGGTGTATCTAATACGCATTCACTTTGAATGTACTTTAGCATAACAACCAGTTCTTCTGAAAACACAACTTCGTTCAATAAAAATTTGAAACTGTTGAACCCATGGGTCTGACCTAGAATACTATTTAATTATTAAAAATAGATTCTATATAGAATCTTTATGAAAATTTTAGGTACATTTCACTAGGAAATGTTTAACTGTGATTTATATCACACTGAAAATTTGACTTACATATTTCCAAATTCATTTGGAAAGAAAAAAATCATCTGATTATCTAATAGTAACAAATCATTTTTTTCAATGTAAGAAAAGGACAAATTAGATTATAAATGGGAGGTTAAACAGTCTTTCATAACCACGAAGTAGGCTTGGCTTGGAATTAATTTCAGAGATTAAAATTCTTATTTTGCATGAACTAATTTATGCATTTTTTTGAAAAAAGGTATTGTACTTTGGGAGAAACTTTTTTTACTAACCTTGGAGATTTAAGAAAAAGTATTTCTATGTCATTAATATAATCTGTTAAAAATGGAGGAGGCAGGGGTTGAAAAATTACCTATTGAATACTATGCTAACTATCTTGGTGATGGATTCAATTGCACTCCAGACCTCAGCATCACACAATATACCCATGTAACAAACCTGCACACATACCCTCTGAATCTAAAAGTTGAAAAATTTAAAAAAGATAAAAGAGTGTAATAAATACTAAACCTACATATTATCTAAGTCATATTTTAGTTATTGTACATTAAATATAAACATATTGTGCGACCCGCAGAGACTCTTCCCAAAGCAAATGAGAGCGAGGAGTTGTTAAGCCGAGTCCAGGTTTATTGGGATCTGCGGGCAACCCAGGTGGGAGGGGAGCTGAGCTGCACCCAGCAGCTGCTGGAGAGGGTTTTTATAGGGGCGGCGGCCTGTTTAGGCGAGGTGTTGCGGAGTGATTGGTGGAAGGGAGAGCAGAGGAGGGTTTTCTGCGTGCCAGAAGGGGATTGGTCACCTCTTGGCGGGCTTAGGTTTGAATTTTATTGGCTGTCTTGTTTCTAGGCGGACTACTGCAACTGCCAAGGGGTGGGGGATGGGGGTTGGCTTTAGGTTTGGCGGGTTAAGGCTGAGCAGTGATTGGCTGCCCTGCGCTACCAGGCAGAATAGGGTCTGCAGGCGGACTCCAGGAAGTGAGGGACAAAATGGAGGACTGTGGGTTTTTCTACCAAACACATATATTCCAGAATTCATTATGATCCAATACTTAAGAAAACTGTTAACATTTTATGAAAACTGTATATGAATTCTTCTAAAATTCTTCCAGCACTTCTGAGATTGAATTCAAATAATTTTTTTAATGTAAGAAAAGGACAAATTAGATTATAAATGGGAGGTTTATAAATGAATTCAATCTCAAAAGGTTGGATTAATATAGCACACTGTATTGCATACTATAAACACTTAATAAATTATTTTTTAGTAGATTCATACTGGAATTATCCAGCAAGGGAAAAGATAATCACTACCAAGTGAGAAAAAGCACATTATTCATCCTCATGAAATTCTCTTTATATAAACAAAAGGGTATTTCTGTACAGTATTAAGTACTTTTCTAGGGTGGAGTTACATTCCTTGTATTTTTCAGCATTCCTTCATAGGTTATGAAATGTTCCACTTGGATTTTATAGATACTTATCTTTCAATTACTTTATTTAATAAAACTTTCAAAACTTACAAGTAAAAAGTCAAAAAGACGAAAGATTAAAACTGTAAAATTAAGAGACTGGTACACTGCCAATAGGCAAAAAGAAGAAATATTAATGTAATACATTTAAATAATCCCTTTTATAATTTATAATTTTAAAGAAAGCAATTAAAAGCAATCCCTACTTCTCATGTTTTAAGATATGGCTTATTAATGTTTTCAGCCATTTTTATATCTACTAGCCTGGATTTTTTAACAGTCTGATTTAAAAAGTTTTTCCCCTCCTGACACTAATTTATGTAAGCAGAAAAGCTGACACAGATTAAATTTCTCTGAAAGATACTATGGACTGGATTGCTTAATATCCATCCAACCCTCTTCCAGCATGCCTTCAAAAAAGGATATGTCTGAAAAACTAAAAAGTTTGAGACTCCTTTGCAGCCAGAGTCCTAGAGTCCTCCAGGCAGAAAAACTGATAAATTAGGAGGAAAGGAAACAATTTGAGGCTGCAGGAGGGGATAGGTACATTGCGTAAACACATAAGAGTAGGTGTGTTCTTCTGAGACAGCCCTGGCAGGGATTCTAGCATCTGGTTCCTACTATTGTAGGTGCCAAGTGGCAAGAGCCAGATCCCACGGGGTTTCCACAGAGAGTGTCTTGCAGATGAGTATTTCCTTTGGCTGCCTTCTGGGCTGTATCTAACCACCCCACCACCTCCAAGTCCTCCAAGGATTCTATAAGCCACAAAATATCTTCTAGAAAATCTCTTTCTGCTTAAAATAGAATGAATTCTGTTGAGTTCATCTCAAATCCCAAACCAAAGAGTCCACTAAAGATGTTTGGGCAACCAGTCCTACTTAAATACTTTAGGAATTTGGGACGGTACCCCAGCAATAAATGCCAGTAGGATTTCTCAGAAGTACAGTCTAGATTGAGTTACATTATGACTAGAGTTGTTGCCAGCAGAAACCTTTCCTACAGACTCCAGTGTCTTACAGGAATATCTGTCTTTATGTGTCCTCACCCACTAAAGGCTGCTTTAACTGTAGCTTCCTTAGCTAACTATAGACAGCTAATGCTTACTGATAGCATTTTACCTGAAAACCAGCAGGATATGAAGTAACTGATTTCATATGTAGTCAGTCAAATGGTGGGATAACCCACAGAATTATTCAATTATTAAATGTAAAGCCAGTCATAGACCAAACTCCCGATTCTAATTTGATTTAACTCAATAAACGGCTTAGGTGCCTACATGAGGAATCCCCTTCCTTTGGGAACTGGTTTCTCTAAGCTAGTGCCTCCTTGCAGTGATTATTATTTTCTCTCTTTGGTCACCAATACCCTTTCTCACAAAAATTGAAATCTGTGTATTTTTTGTTATAAATTGGAGGGTATGACATTTTAAAAAACATTTACATACTGTTTTTTACATAAAGAACAGTATACATGACTGTTGCTTCAATTGAAAAGATGTGATTAGCCCTTAACTATGAATGTGATCTAAAAAGACTGGCAAGTTTTTTTGCATATAAAATATAATCATGTTTTCCATGAATATCCATTCACTCTTGATAACAGGCAAGATTATGCCAGGTTACCTTTCTATGCTCGATGGTACTCTTTCTCTCCCTTGATCAGATTTCCATAAAGAGCAAAATTACTGTTTTCTTAGTGGACAAATAATCTGCCAAATCAACCTGATCCTATTATAACTATAACCAGGTTATTATTTGTGTGGTGGTTAATATTGTCAACGGGATTGAAGGATGGAAAGTATTGTTTCGTGTATTTCTGGTTGCTGCCAGAAGAAATTAACATTTGAGTCAGTGGACTAGGAAAGGAAGACTCACCCTCAGGAAGACCCACCCATAATGTGGGTGGACATCATTCAATTGGTTGCCATCATGGCTAAAGCAGGCAGAAGGTGAAAGAAGCTGATTTGCTGAGTCATCTGGCCTTCATCTTTCTCCCACGCTGGATGTTTCCTGCAGTCAAATATTAGACTCCAAGTTCTTCAGGTTTTAGACTCTTGGACTTATACCACTATGGTTTACCAGGGGCTCTCAGACCTTTGGCCACAGAGTAAAGGCTGCACTGCTGGCAGCCCTACTTTTGAAGTTTTGGGATTTGGACTGAGCCACTACTGGCTTCCTTGCTCCTCAGTTTGCATATGGCCTATTGTGGGAATCTACCTTGTGATCCTGTGAGTTAATTCTTAATAAACTCTCTTTTATATATTCATCCTATTAGTTCTGTCCCTCTAGAGAATCCTAAGAGAATTTTCTAGTAGCAGTAAAGTAGAAGAGCTTGTTTTTGATATCACTGCAAAGTTAGAGGGAAACTAAAAGTCTCCTAAAATTACATCAGCATACACCTGCAGGGAGTCTAAAGGATACAGAGACTAGTGGGACACCATGGTTTCCTTCTCTCACCTTTGCCCTAAGCACCATTGCAATACATATAACCTTCCTCACAGCTACAACTAGCATATAAAGTAAGGCAGCTTCTCTTAAAATTTTTATCTTTACTATTCTAGCTTTATCCAAAAAATTGAAGACGACTAAATATTTGAATATTGCATATTGATTCTGATGATTCCTTGGCATGTATTGCCCCAACTCTGATACCTTATGTGATGGTTAATAATAGGTGTCAACTTGAATGGATTGAAAGATGCCTAGATAGCTGGTTAAGTATTGTTTCTGGGTTTGTCTCTGAGGGTGAGGCCAAAGGAGACTGACATTTGAGTCAGTGGACCAGGAAAGGAAGACCCACCCTCAATATGGGTAGGCACTATCCAATCGGCTGCCAGCATGGCTAGAACAAAGCAGGCAGAAGAAGGTAGGATAAGTTGGCTTGCTGAGGCTTCTGGCTTTCATATTCCTCCAGTGTTGGATGCTTCCTTCCATTCTTCCTGACCTTAGACGTTAGACTCCAGGTTCTTTGGTCTTTGGACTCTTGGACTTGCCCCAGTGGTTGACCGGGGATCTTAGGCCCTTGGCCACAGACTGAAAGTTGCACTGTTGGTTTCCCCGCTATTGAGACTTTTGGACTTGGACTGAGCTATTACTGGCTTCTTTCTTTCTCTGCTTGTCGATGGCCTATCCTGGGACTTCGCTCTGTGATCACGTGAGCCAATTATCCCTAATAATGCCTTTTCGTATATACATGTATCCTATTAGTTCTGTTTCTCTGGAGAACCCTGACCAATGCATCTTATAATCTTTAGGAAATACATCTTCTAATGACATTGAGGTTGGGAAAGCATCTCCGAGGAGTAAGGTTAAATATAACTAGCATGATTATTGCATGCTGGCCCAGCTTCATGCCTGGTCCTGTACAGAATAGACTCCATAATCTCGGTTAAAAATGAAAACCATAGCTTTGATGAATTCCTATCTTGCTACTTGGAAAAAACAGGATCCACAGAATAGTATTAATTACACATTCATGAGGAAATCATTAGTTTTACAAAAATTAAAAATATGATTACTTGTGAAAAATGCACTTTTAATTTAATTGCAAGCCTACATTGCTAGAATCATGGCTGAGTACTAGGCAATTTCCACATAATATTATTTAGTCAAGGAACTGCTGAAAACCAGAATGTATTCAGGAGGCCAGCAGATACTTTTAACTTACTTCCAGATCTTGTTAAAAACACACCTAACTGGAGTAATCTATTTCTCCACAATCCTAATTGTAAAAGATTATGGAAGGTAATGTTTTCATTTTCTCAGCATCCTTAGAACAGGCAGGCATTCAAAAGAAGGTTACTACAGAGACTGAACAAATCAACCCACAGTTTTTACCAAAATAATATTTGATATCTGTTGGCAGGTCTAGCTCTCAAACTAACAATGCATACTGTTAGTTAGACATAATGGACATTGCAGTCATCAGGGAGACTCAGAAGTTGAACATTTTGGATTGCAAAGGTGCCCTTCTACTGCCAAGTCCACAAACAAAAGAACACTCAGTCACCCAAGCAATAGTGATAGCTCAGAAATTCAGTACATTCACTGTGAAAGAAATATGTTACAAGTCCTGGAATATTACATTAGAATTAAGTTTTACTTGTTAGACAGGGCAAATATCAATAGTATTACATCGATGGTCTAAAATGTAATTTTTAATTTTCTGATATATTATTTTGCTTGTTTTTATACCAAAGGGGGGTACTTGATGTTAGAAGGTAGGAAAAATCTGAGAGTTTATACTTTTTTTAACCTACATCAAGGCTCCCAATTAAGTTTATTTAACAATAAGACAAACGTCTAATAAGTAGACCTAAAACACTTGAATATACTCCCAATTATTTATATTAATAAAGGAACCTGTTTATGTTTTGGGTAAACAATATTTCAGTAGCTCACTAGAAGTAATTTACAAAGTTATACAGAACTCTTTCAAATTCTTAAACAGAAACACACTCTCCATATGAAAGTACTTCTTATTGGCTAGCAGCAGTAAGCTGGCAAGTCATAAGACATCAACTGATAATATTTTATTGCTATAAATTCACTCAATATTTTCATCATGAAAGAAAAAAAAAAGCAGAGTTCTATAGAAAGTCACGAGTAATTAAATTCTAACAAACTATCAAAACAGAAACACTGACATTGAAAGCCAGTGCCCTCTGACATATAGAATAGAATGTAAACTGATTTTGAAAACAAAAATCTAAAATATTCTTTATGTAAGGAAAAGGCCTAATTCAGTGATGGTAGCATATACTGAAGGGAAGATAGGATGAAGATAATTCTGTTAGTTAATGGGACATTCAAATATGGTCAAGAGTATAAACCTGTGGGCATATACATGGCTATTCTGAATATAGGGGTATGAAGGTAAAATATCAAGATAGTGTATAAAATGCTGATCACATATGAAGTGTTCCATTAAAATAACAATAATATTCTACTTTTATCATTCAGTGAGTCAAATAGGTTTTTCTATTACTATTTCATCACATGTTTACATAATATTTCAATATATTATTAAATCAAACATTAATCCATGTCCCGTTTATCTGGTGATATTTAATCTCCGTGTGCGTGCGCACGCGCAGGCTTTCCATCTCAATAATGTGGCTTGATGATGTCAAATAGAAAATAAAACCCACATGGTTTTCATTTCCAAGAGGCTACATGAGGTAATGTATAACAGGAAACACATGAAATGATCAAGGCTTGAGAGAACAGGTATTAGAATGATGAGTCCAAAGATAAAACGACTTTGTGGAAAAATCAGGAAGGCCCTGGGATAAAGGAAACATCAGTGAGCAGATTCTTTTGGAGGATACTTAAAGGAGACATAATTAATGATGTGAAACACTAGGATACAATTTACCAAAGAACATGATTCTGAGAAAATAGGATTTTTACAATTAGACAGAAAGCTACTAATAGTTACTTGACCAACACTTATGACTTGAGGTATAAATACCTGACCCTATTGAAATTTTATTCTATTTAGGTTACATCGGTCTTACCAACTCACAAAGGATCCTCTTCAACTAGAATAGAGAAAGGTGTTGATATCATATACCCTGGTCCTCAACTGTCTTAATTCACAGTGCATTTCAGCTGATTGAAAGGAGGACTGAAGCAGGGAGCCAGACTGGGAGATCCCCGGGCAGAAAAGCACCACGAATCTCAGCGCTGCTGTTTCAGCCAGTGCGGTTGCCACATGGGAAATTGCATAGATCCCGGTGCCTTTTCAGCAGGCGACTGGGGCAACTGGGAGAGAATCGACCGTTCAACTAGGAAAAGAAAAAAAAGGGGGCTCCGAGGCAGGGAGGCAAGTGATCGGGCTCAGCTGGTCCCACCCCACAAAAAAACAGCAATTGGGAACGTTGATGGTTGAGACTTTCACAGCAAGCACAGCTGAACCCGGGAAGGTCCAGCTCTGTGGGGGAGGGGTGTCCACCAAAGAAAAACAAAGAAACAGAAATAACATCATCACCAACAAGCTGGATGGTCCACTCAGAGACCCAATCTGAAAGTCAGCAATTACAAAGACGACAGTTGGATAAATCCACGAAGATGGGAAGAAACCAGTGCAGAAAGGATGAAAACATCTGAAATCAGAATGCCTCTCCTCTTTCAGAAGATCGCAGCTCCTCATCAGCAAGGGAACAAGGCCTGATGTTGAGTGAGTGTGATGAATTGTCAGAATCAGGCTTCAGAAGGTGGATAGTAAGAAACTTCTGTGAGCTAAAAGAACATGTTGTAACCCAATGCAAAGAAACTAAGAACCTTGAAAAAAGGTTTGAAGAAATGCTAACGAGAATAGACAATTTAGAGAGGAATATAAGTGAATTAACGGAGCTGAAAAACACAATACAAGAACTTCGTGAAGTATGAACAAGTTTTAACAGTCGAATTGACCTAGCAGATCAAGGCTATCAGAGGTCGAAGACCAACTCAGTAAAATAAAAAGAGAAGACAAGATTAGAGAAAAAAGAGGAATGAGCAAAGTCTCCAAGTAACATGGGACTATGTGAAAAGACCTAATCTATGTTTGATAGGTGTACCTGAATGTGATGAAAAGAATGAATCCAAGCTGGAAAATATTCTTCAGGATATTATTCAGGAAAACTTTCCCAACCTAGCAAGTCAGGATAGTATTCAACTCCAGGTAATACAGAGAACACCACAGAGATATTCCTCAAGAATAGCAACCCCAAGGCACATAATCGTCAGATTCACCAGGGTTGAAATGAAATAAAAAATGCTAAGGGCAGCCAGAGAGAAAGGTCAGGTTACCCACAAAGGGAAGCCCACCAGACTCACAGCAGATCTCTCAGCAGAAACCCTACAAGCCAGAACAGAGTGGGGGCCAATATTGAACATCCTTAAAGAAAAGAACTTTCAACCCAGAATTTCATATGGAGCCAAACTAACCTTCATAAGTGAAGGGAAATAAAATCTTTTGTGAATAAGCAACTACTCAGAGATTTCATCACCACCAGGCCTGTTGTACAAGCTTCTGAAAGAAGCACTACACATAGAAAGGAACAACCAGTATCAGACATTCCAAAAATATACCAAAAGGTAAAGAGCATCAACATAATGAATAATCTACGTCAACTAATGGGCAAAACAGCCAGTTAACATTAAATGGCAGTATTAAACTCACATATATTAATATTAATCCTAAACTTAAATTGACTAAATGCCCCAATCAAAAGACACAGACAGGCAAATTGGATAAAAAGCCAAAACCTATCAGTATGCTGCATGCAGACCCATCTCACATACAAGGATACACAAAGACTCAAAACAAAGGGATGGAGGAAGATTTGCCAACCAAATAGATAGCAAAATAAATAAATAAATAAAAAGCAGGAGTTGCAATTCTCGCCTCTGATAAAATAGACTTTAAAGCAACAAAGATAAAAAGAGACGAAGGACATTACACAATGGTAAAAGGATTAATGCAACAAGAAGAGCTAACGATCCTAAATATAAATGTACCCAATACAGGAGCACCCAGATACATAAGACAAGTTCTTAATGACTTATAAAGAGACTTAGACTCCCATACAATAATAGTGGGAGACTTAAACATCACATTGTCAATATTAGACAGATCAATGAGACAGAAAATTAACAAGGATATCCAGAACTTGAACTCAGACCCAGAACAAGTAAACTTAATAAACATTTACAGAACTCTCCACCCCAAATTCACAAAACATTCATTCTTCTCAGTACCACATCACACCTACTCTAAAAGTGACTACATAATTGGAAGTAAATCATTCATCAGTAATTGCATAGCATTTCACAGGTTTAAATGAAATATTGGTTGGCTGCTTGTTTGTTATTTTCCTCCCTTATTCCTTCCTGTCTCCATTGTTAGGCACAATTATTGGCATAAAAGAGGTTTTTAACACCCATTTTTAGATTGCATTCTAGCCTGGCAATAAAGCAAGACTCCCATTCTCTCTTCCTCTTTCTCTTCCTCTTTCTCTCTTTCATTCTTTTATTCCTTCCCTCCTTTTCTCCCTTCTTTTCTTCCTTCCTTCCTTTCTTTCTCCCTGCCCCCCCAAAAAAACATATAAAGAAAAACCTGACAGAACTACAAAGGAAAATAGAGAAATCTGTAACTGTCATTGGAGAGTAGAATACTATTTTCTTAGTAATGAATGGAGAAACTAAACATAAAATTAGTAAGGAAAGGGAAGATTTATATAATATTGTCAGCCTATTTGAACTTCTAGAAATTAACGGGATACTGCATCCCTAAACAGGAAAATATTCATTCTTTCAAGTGTATATTGAAGATTTCCTAAGATAGACCATGTGCTGGGCCATAGCAAAAATATCAAAATAAATTAAATATTTTGAGATCATCTAGCTCATCCCATTTTGGGTACAGCCTCTGAACACAATGGGATTCATTTTGAAATTATTAACAAAACGGGTATTTTGAATATCTACAAATATTTGAAAATTAGGCAACAGAATTTCAAATAACATAGGGGTCAAACAAAATTAAGTAGGAAATATTTTTAAATACTTTAAATGTAAATGAGAATACTATATATCCAAATGTGTAGGCTGTACTTAAAGCTATGCATAGTGAGTATAAATAGCACTAAATGCCACAAAAAAAAATTTCAAATTAGATGAAGGGAAGGTCTTGACCTGTCCAGTCCTGGCAGTGGAAATATAGAGCTCCAAAATTATACATAAAGTTCCCCTTAAACATTCTGCTTCAGAGTAGACTATATATTTACAGGAGGAGACTTCACAAAGCTTTTGAAAAACTACTGGGAATGACTTATTTTAAGAAGTTCATTATTAACTGTTATTAAGTACAGATATGAGCAAAAGTCAATAAATTAGAAAACAGAAAAACAACAAATATATCAAATATCAATTAATTGAAAATATTAATAAAATTGATAAACATTTAGTTCCACTGGTGAAAAAGTAAAGAGAGAAATTAAAAGTTATCAACATCAGTAAATAAAGAGAAGCATCACCATAGATAATATAGAAATTAAAATTATAATAAGGAAATTATTGAACAATTTTATGTCAATATGTTTGACAGCTAGGGGATGCTTCCTTGAAAACACAATTTACTAAACTAATATAAAAATAAATAGACAAATAGACAGGGTGCAGTGGCTCACACCTGTAATCCCAGCATTTTGAGAGGCTGAGGCAGGAAGATCACTTGATGTCAGGAGTTTGAGAACAGCCCGGCCAACATGGCAAAACCCAATCTCTACTAAAATACACACATAAATACAAAGAATAAATAGACAAATAGACAATTTAAAGTCTTACATCTGAAAAGGAACTTGAAATTAAAAACCTTCCACACAAACAAAAAAAAGGAAGCCTACACTCAGGTGACTCCACTTTTGAAGTCTATCACAGATTTCTATAGTGAAGAAGTAGTATCAGTTTCATCAGGATGTTTTAATAAACTAGAGAAACAGTCAACATATTCCAACTGTTTGTATGAGTTCAGGTAATTTTAATACCAAAATTGGAAAAAGTAATTATAAAAAAAATTTTCCATGAATTAAGACACAAAAATTCCTAGACTGTTAGGAAATTGATTCTAGAAATAGAAAGAAAAGGGGGAAATGCAACATTACCAAGTAATATTTATCTTAGGAATCCAAGAGTGGTTGAATGTGTGAAATTTAATAAATGCAATTTAACACATTAAAATAACAGAAAAATTATATGATCTTATTAGCAATAACAGAAAAGGTGTTTAAAAAGTTAACACCCATTCATGTTAAAAACTCTTACAAGCTGGGAACCGAAGGAAATTTTCTCAACATGTTTAAGACCATTAGAAGACAATTCACAGCTAATATCATACATGACAGTGAAGAACTGAAAACTTGCCCCCAAGGACTGGAACAAGTAAAACATGTCATTTCGACCACTTATATTTGTCATTTTACTGTAGGTGACAGCCAGTGCAAATATTCAACAATTATAACAATGCAAAACCTAAGAAATTTTTTTAAAAAACTATTGTTAATAATAAAATTTAGAATGTTCACAGGACACAGAGTCAATATACAAAACTCAAATTTATTTTTAAGAATAAACATTGGAAAATATATATTATGTTTGATAGCATCAAAAAAGATAAAATACATAGTGCTTATCATTTCCAAGACATGCTTACTGAAACTATTTACAAAAGCCCCAAGAAAGGAAATTTAGGAAATTTAAGAGTGCAGTTGAATTTGAGGGTAAAGTATGAGGTACAGTTGGTCAAGGTGACTACAGGTAAAATGGCAGTCAAAGGCAATTGCTTCAGGAAAGCTACATGGGATGTTATTTTTCCCAGAAAATGGAGATCCATGATAACAGGTTTGTCTTAGTTTCATATTAACACTTAATGCTAAGCAGATCATTGTGCATATGCGTATCCTCTTGCCCCATATACACTTAACATTGCCAAACTCTCTGTTTAAATAAAGACCTCTTGCATTTTAGCCCCTAGACCAGATGCTAAGTTAAATGAAGCTCACTCTTAACTCATTCAACCTGTTATTTATTACGCAGACCTTGATCTAGTTCTATGATGAAATGTTTTGTAGATATATGTATTTGGGTGGCTATATTTTCAGGCATTTAATAAATTTTGCTTATAAATATATTCATGAGGCTTCAGAAATATGACTGACATATTTATGAGCCACAATTTCTAAATTAAACCAAAAAAGAAAGGTGTCTGTGCATGCTGATAGTTCCTTGAATTAAATACAGTGTCTCATTACAAAGTGGCCATGGATCTTAGACTACCCAGAAAAAGCCATTATAATGAGATTAGATCAATTTGCAATATGATGTCTTTGGACATTGTCTTCACACCACACTAATTTGACTTGGTTTGCTCACCATTTCGTATTTCTTACTTTCTTCCTGAGTCTTGAGCTTTTAGACTTTGGTTTTTCAGAATAAAGTAATGCCTTTCCAGAACATCTATCCTGATAATTTGTGATTTTAACAATATTCTTCTTTGGAAATGCTCAGTAAAACCCCAGGATATGTATTTTATCATTTATTGACAATATTCATGTGAGGACTTAGCACAATAGAATATAATCTTACTTGTACATGATTTGGAACTAGTTTATGCCTTTTTTCTTTTACCACATTAGAAACTGTGAGTTTTAGTGAAAAAACACAGATTTACAGCAGCTGTTGTTAATTAAACCAAAAAAGTACTCTAATTTTTGCTTATTCATTAGCAAATTATGTCAACCAACGTATATTACTTCAGAGTTAATTTTTAAATCCTAGAAAATAATTTTATTTATGGCCTTTGTTGTACATTCAAAATTTTAAATGGTGTATTTCAACTGTAATATTTTACGTTTGAATTCAGTTTTTTTTTTTAACTGGATTTCAGTATCTTGCTAGAACCAATGACTGATATTTTGGGCCACAAAAGAAATTGCGGTTATTTTGTTAGCCATTGGAATGATGTACGAAAGAAAAAAATGGGCTGGGCGTGGTAGCTCACGCCTCTAATCCAAGCTCTTTGGAGGCCAAGGTGGGTGGATCACCTGAGGTTGGGAGTTCAAGACCAGCCTGACCAACACGGTGAAACCCCATCTTTTTTTTAAAAAAAAAAAAAGAAAGAAAAAAATATGCTTTTTCCTCATGCATCCTAAGGTCTGTGGCTGGCACCCATATAACAAAAGACAGATTAACAAGAAAAAATATATAATAAGTTTATTAATCAAAGTTTTATGGAGAACAAAAGCCATTAGAAATGAAGACCAAACACCCAGGGAAAACTGAGGTGGTTTTTTTGTGCTTAGGTTCAGTGAAATCACGTAGAAATATGATGGGACAAAAGGGGTATGATCTAATGGTAATAAATTGGTGGAGAGGCACTCAGCAAGGCCTCTGTGTTAACTTTACATGTCCTATGAGTATAAAGCAGTACCCCTTTGAGATGAAGTTCTTATGAGCTACTTTCAGATGAAGTAGGACAGATAATTCCTTTTGAGCCAGGACAGTGAAAAGCAGGAGAAGCTTAAAGTGAACTTCTTGTTGCTGAAGCCCTCCCAATCACCTTCAGTTCAAAGTACTTTGAGGAAGCATTTTCTGTGAATTTGCTACGTTAACTACATATTGTTCATATGTATTTTCTTTGCCAGTTCTCAGTTTCCAATTCAGTAGAAAAAATGGGGGATAAGTTTGTTTCTGCTATATAATCAAGCAGTTATGTTCTTTTCTCTCTTTAATAGATAGTTTTCAATGATTATATATTATTTTGGTTAATAAGTATTATAGGCTAGATCTTATTTAAAAATTTTATGTATATTTTAATCTGCCATAGCCCTTACAACTTCGAGAAAGAAATTTACTGGACAGATAATGTCCAAATTCATAGTGGTCAACAGAAGCCACAGAGAGTGGAACTGTAGGCTTGAATTTTTCTGTATTTTCTGTTCTCTGTCTCTCATCTCCACTTTTGCCATCTTGCTGTCTTGCTTGTCTTGTAATTTACACACATCTTCATCATCCTAAAATATTCTGTCAGCAATGTTTAACATTGTTCAAGGTTAATAGTAAGTAAAAAAAGAAAAATACACAGGTGTGCTCATATTAAATATTAGCTCTACATAGAATGTGATCCAGGGATTGATCCAGACTGTGTCAGGTGCATTCCTGAACCATCTGTTATGAGCAATGCAATAGGGGGCCAAGATAAGGAGAGTGCGAGGGAGTATCCAAGAAAAACAAAACTACCACACATAGCTTAAAGAGCTTTAAGTTATTCAAATTATTTTAAGTACTATTGGTTAGTTTATGAAGGCATTTTCCCAGAAAAATTTGTAACTATTATAAGATATTAAAGAGGTTTCTATAGTCTTCTCTGAAAATAATTAGGAAGTATAAAAATTCATCTCAAAATAACAAATTCATTATCATAGTTGGATAATTATTTTTAGTTTAAAATTGTTACTTATTTTACTTAAAAAGCTCATTACTAGTCAAAAGTACAACAACACACTCCCACTATGCTACCATTTAGAGATGTATAAGGTTAGCATTTTGGATGTAATTCTTTCACTATTATTTTTAATTGTGTATAAAATGTATTAATTTTCTTAAAATTTTTTTGAAAAAACATATATTTACTTATATACTTTTGCTCCTTAGTACTATATTATAAACATATACCCACATCATAAGGTATTTTACTCTAAACTTGTTTTATAGCTGTACCTTTATTTAATGAACCCCCTGTTGTTGGATATTAAGACGTGTGCATAATAATTTGATAAACAGTCTTCTAGATAAATACACAAAAATGTAATTGTTTTCTTTTTTGTTGCTGTTTTGGTTTTTTTTAAAATTCTTTTTTGAGAAAGGGTCTGGCTGTGTCACCGATACTGGAGTGCAATTGCAAGATCTCGGCTCACTGCAGCCTTCCAGGCTCAAGCTATTCTCCCACCTATGTCTCCTGAGTAGCTGGGACTACATGCGCATGATGCCACCATGCCTGGGTAATTTTCACCTAGAAATGTTTTATTTAGCTAACTTTCTAGAAATGATAAAATATTAACACTTTATTAAGTCTTTGATGCACATAGCAATATATTTTATTAGTTAAATAAGTGGCTAGTCATCTCACACCATTCAATTCATAAATCGATGTCAGGTTTGTATCAGGTGTTTCATCAAGTGTCAAGTGGAAGCTGATTATTTTTTATGAAATTAGAGAGTATAAGAAGAAAAATCAGGCAGGATATAAAATACTAGCAAGGCATTTTAATGAGAATTGTGCTGACTTTTTAATTTGACTATTCTTTCAGTATTATCTGAAAGAGTTCGATTTTACACTGAAACTTTTTGAAATATTTCAGTGAGAGATACGTGGCAGGGAGAGATAAGGAAAACAATTCTTTATTTTAACATTACAAGGCCTGACAAGTCTGAAATTCAGAAAAAAAAAAAGGGATGAGGCTGAATACTCAGGCAGGAATTAGCACTACAGTCTTAAGGCAAAATTTCTTCTCTAGAAAACCTGTTTTTGCTCTCAAAACCTTCAACTGCTTAGATGAGGTTCTACCCACATTATTAAGAGTAACCTCTCTTACTTAAGTCAACTGACTGTAGATCCTAGCCACATCTACAAAATACCTTCCCAGGAACATCCAGATTAGTATTTGATCTAAATAACTAAGCCCCATAACCTTACCAAGTCAACACATAATACTTACATTGCAAGAGCTTACATATTACAACAATTAGAATATATAAAGACCAGACACTGACTTCTATAACCTTAGTAAATCCTGACATATATTGTATGTCCTTAATAAACATTTTCTAAAGCTATAGTAATCAAGCAGTGCTGTTCACATATTAATTTATTGTTTTAATAACTTTAGTGCTTATATAAACACTTAATAGAATCAGGCCTTTGTGTGAATTTCAAATGCTTTCTGCCAGTTTCTTACTATTACTGTAAACATTACCACCAACTTGGTGAATTAAAAGATTTATCACATTTTTGCAACATAAATGTGTTTTCTTATAGTTATGGAGTCCAGAATTCTGAAAATCCAGCTAAAATCAGGTTGCTGGCAGAGTAGCATTCTTTCTGGATCCTCTAGAGGAGAATCGGTTCCTTGCCTTTTCTAGCTTCTAGAGTCTACTTACATTTCTTGGCTGGTGGCCCCTTCCTCCATTTTAAAACAGACACGTGAACCATCCTAAAAATGTTCTCTTCTCTGACCTGTGCTTCCATCATCACACCTCCTTCTCTGACTCTGACCTTGCTGCCTTCCTCTTATAAGGTTACCTTTTTTATTGCATTGGGGATGCAAGAATAATTGAAGATAATCATCCCATCTCAAAAAAAGTTAGGAAACAATAGATGCTGGAGAGAATGTGGAAAAATAGAAACCCT
The DNA here is from genome assembly GCF_048565385.1 of Saimiri boliviensis. Lineage (NCBI taxonomy): Eukaryota > Metazoa > Chordata > Mammalia > Primates > Cebidae > Saimiri > Saimiri boliviensis. The sequence continues at coordinate 57,983,477 of NC_133458.1, forward strand.
TTACACTGTTGGTGGGAGTGCAAACTAGTTCAACCATTGTAGAAATCAGTTTGGTGATTCCTCAAGGATCTAAAAATAGAAATACCATTTGACTCAGCAATCCCATTACTGGGTATATACCCAAAGGATTATATATTATTCTACTATAAAGGTATTAAGCAGACATATGTTCACTGCAGCACCATTGATAATAACAAAGACTTGGAACCAACCCAAATGCCCATCAGTGATAGACTGGATAAAGAAAATGTGGCACATATACACCATGGAATACTATGCAGCCATAACAATGGATAAGTTCATGTCCTTTGCAGGGACATGGATGAATCTGGACATCATCATTCTCAGCAAACTAACACAGGAACAGAAAACCAAACAATGCACGTTCTCACTCATAAGCAGGAAATGAACAATGAGAACACATGGACACAAGGAGAGGAACATCACACACTAGGGCCTGTCCAGGGGTCGGGAGTTAGGGGAGGGATAGCATCAGGAAAAATGCTTAATGTAGATGATAGGTTGATGGGTGAGGCAAACCACCATGGCATGTGTATACCTATGTAACAAACCTGCATGTTCCACATATGTATCCCAGATCTTAAAGTATAATAATAAAACAATGGCATTTTTTAAGTCAATTGTGTCTCAAAATGAATTCTATCTTTCTCATAATTTCTATCTCTTACTTTGAGTACTTAATTACTTTAAGCAGTTTATTTCCTCCTTTTAAAAATGAGGAAAAAAGTATTTAAATTACATGTGTACAAAATACTGCAAACTTTCAGGACTTTTAATATACTTTTATCTTGCCTCTCACTAACATGATAGTATGTTTCTTTAAATTTTTACAGTGTAGTTCTTACTATTAGTTTGATAAAACTTTCCCATATTAAATTAATTTTTAATTAATGTACTTTTAAACTGATTTTTTAAAAGACTTTTTTCCCCAGGTTTTGCAGTGCTATGTGTGCTAGATACAAATGATGCTGCAATTTATTTTGGGAAATCACTGGGCCACATTAATGGCCCCAGTGGATGTATTGGACAGAAGAGCTTACATTATAATGATCAAAGATTGGGTATAAAAATTGAGGAACATTTATACTATGGTCCATCCAATAGATTTTTTAAGCAAAACCACATAAATAATTAATACGGTCACTAGCAAACTATCAAAGAGGACTATGCAGGTATCTGGTTAAATGCATCTAGACACGGCTTTTGATTCTAAAATCTATGCATTAGAAGAAACAGTCTTGGTAAAACATATGTTGCTGTTGTGTATTCTCTCCTTCCAAAATGCTTTCTGTAATTTTAACTTTGGATTGAAAATACAATGATGAGTCTTACCATGGTTCTAATAAATCACTTAAGTGACATACACTCTTTTCTTAAAAGAGTGAACTTCATGCCTTCTATTAATAATTTAAATGGTCAAATATGACTTTCTACATTTTAAATTTATAAGAAAGCAAAACGGATTTATACCAGTGACAACACATCTTTAGGGTAACAGAATGGAGAAAATTACATTTTAAAGAGCCTCCATAGAAAGCAATAAACACATGATTCTTATTAGGGGTAACAATTTCTTTACGAAAAATATATTAATCTGTTTTATATGTGAATACAGTAAAACTTAAAAAGGAACCATAAAGAAAACTGATGTATATATTATCTACTTTCTTGGTTAATAGGACTTACACAAAGTTAATTTAACTTACAAAGATATTACGTAAGTTAATAGGACTTACAAAGATACTATGAAGACAATGGCTTGTTTTTACTCTTAGTTACCAGGTGTTTTAAAAAGCACTTGACATGGTACAATACATATTAAAGCATACTAATCTAATCACTTAAAGTTTGCAGATACTTTATATGCACAGGTCATAGAATTTGCAACTAATAAAATAAAATTAAACAAGAAAGTAATTCCACTGTATATTGTTTGATTTGGAGAAAAAGAATTTGGCTTGAATTAGAAATTATTGGATTTCCATTTTTAACTTTTATTTTCACTATTGTAGTAATTTTTTTCTATGGCAATTAAAAAGAAAACTTTTGAGGGAGGTTATGACTTGAAATATTTAATATCCTTTCATCTTTCTCCTCTCTTCTCTTTTTCAGTTTTCCTTCTTCTTTTCCCTTCTTTCTTTCCTTTCTTTCTTCCTTCCAGCCATCTTTTATATATTTGTATTTTGTATGCTTACTGCAATAAATCACTGTGCTTTGAGAGATGGAGGTGAAGAAATAACTACCTCATCCTTGACTTCAATGTGCTTCATCTAATGAAAGAAATTACATAAAGTACAAGACAGCAGTACTTTGAATTAAGTACTGTGCTCTGAATGTATAGTTGTAGCACACTCTGGAAAAGAGGTTTGATGGGTAATGGTCAGATAAAACTTCAAAGAGGAAATGCTGCTTGATATTGTTTAAAAGAAGGAATATCAATCAAGCAAAAAAGAACAAGAGTCCTAGAAGAGCCAAGTAACATGAATAAATAAGAATGTATTCATGTTTGCTAAAGCCACATTTTATAAGAGGGATTTTCATGTCTACATTTATGACTCGGAGTACTAGAATAATTAATAGAACAACATCTGGAGCAGACAAGGAGTTAATTCTTTAAGAAACTCTGAAGACTAGCAACAATAACAACAATAAAACTAATGGAAAAATAATATCCCACTAATGAAGAATATGAATTATTTATGGCTATAAGATAGCTTACTAAAACAATTATATTCAAAATCTAGAAATAGTATATAATGACCTTCAATTTTTTCTCTACTAAAATTAATGAAAACCAATTGCTAAGTCCAACTATAAGACCTTCCATTTTATCTTCTACTACTAATTTCTCACCCTGCATTCTTACCATGCTCCTGTGCCATTTAATAGATTCTCAGTCCTTTCTTGGTCCAGTTGGCTCTGTCTTGGACTGGTCCATTTGTCACATTAGAAACTTTATCCCTAAGTTTAGAAACCTCTTGTTCTTCTTGTGGAATGCTAATAAATATGTGGATTTTAGGTACAGAGACATTATCTAACGCGTTTAAAACATGTTTTCCTCCAGTGCATTCTGTTAAATGCTGTCACACACTATTCATTATCCTAGAAACGGTTTTTTTTTTCATATGGACCTGTAACTTTATGTCTCCTTTGAACATTGTCTGCTAGCTGACTCCTTTTTCTGTCTGCTTTATTCTTGGCTAGAGTTGGAAGAGAACTGCTATTTCTGGCTTCTGAGATAAAAACATCAATTTCCAGGTACTAGGCTGAAAACAGATCCCCAAATGCAAAGAAATATGGATACCATTGTATTACCTATTAAATAGTCCCTCTTTCTGCAAAAGCTTGGATTTTTTATTGTTCAGCCTTCTACATCTACAAACAGTAAGCTGACTCAATCACAGGTTTGAAAGCATAAAACAGCATGGTCAATTCAGGAAATAGAGGAAACTTTTACTTATGGCTAGACCAACTGACTAGAGAAACAGTAGGAGACAAAGCTAGAGGGTAAAATATAGACTTAGTAATGGCAGACTCCGACATGTGGTAAATATTTCTGCTTTTTACAGTAGACTGTGCAGAGCTACTAAAAGGTTTTCAACAGAAAGCAACATTTTCAGATTTTCATTTTAGCTATATCACTCGCGTAGGGAAGGGATTGGTTTCACAGGAGTGATCTTTACAAAAATAGAGGTAAATTAGAAGTTACTCTAAAGCTCCCTGCTCAAGAAGAGGTTGATAAGTGACGTTTTGATGAGGGCATTCTTGACACAGTATATTTGAAGCTAGGGGCATTTGGATTACGTGTGTGTGTGTGTGTCTGTGTGTGTGTGTGTGCACATATGTGGATATGAGTTAGATTTTATATCACTCTTTCTAGATGCAGACTTACACATATGCATAGATAAAAACCTTAACCCAAGCCCCTTTCCTATCTGCTCATTTGTTAGTAATGGTTTTTATGACCACAGTTTGTATACATCTGACAACCCTCAAACTCACCCCGTTTATTTAATAACTATGTTTCCATATCAAAATAAAACATACTAAAGCCTGGTTTTTGTTACCAAATCACATGTTTTAGGTCTTTAGAAATACAATTCTGAACAACTGAAACACAGAAATAAACTAGTCTCAAACAAATGATTGAGATCACAAGAGCATAGTCAAAGCCTTTTGTTTCCATCTTCCACTTGTCAAGTTAGGAAAAAACAATGATTTACACTGATCAGAAAAAAAAAAAAGAAACAAAAGAAAAAACATATGATTTAGTCATTAAAAATAGAATAGTGAATTCTGACTATTGAAGTATTTAAAAATTTCATGATTGAGTCCTGTGAATGCATTCTGGATGATACCAAAGGTATCAAGGACTAGCCACCTCAGAAGTTTGGAGGTGAGAAAAAAAAAAATACTGGTTTTAAAGAGAATGGTAAATTTACATACATTTGATTAGTACTGATTTCATATCATGGAATTTGCTTTTGCTTTAATACGAAGTACAAAAGAGCACCAAAGAGTGAGGAGACAGAGATGAGAAAGCTAGGGGTCCCAGAAGGAATAGGGACTAGGGGTTCTGCCGCAGAGCTTATTTGGTGATTTTAATACAATAACAAATCAATGTCCTCATATTTTGGTATTACCACATTGACTGCTAAATGGCTGCAGCAAAATTTTGTTATTTCAGAAGAGAATTCTGAGCCAAGATTGTAAAAGTAGGAATTGAGAGGGTGACAAAATAAGGGAGGCATTGTTCAGTTGAGAGAATAAACAGTTATAGATTTGACGTGCACATTGGCTAAAGAGAAGTTGAGAAGTCTGAAACAACTCACATGTTTCTGATTTTGGAATTAAAAGGATTACTGCTTTTTATTTTTTAGGTATTTATCAAGCATCTGTCGTGTGCCAAAAATGTTCCAGTTGTTCATAACAGTGCAGTAAACTAGACAGACTAGTCCTTCTCGCATATAAATTTTATTCTGATGAAGCAGAGCAATTGTAATCAAATAAGCAAATAATAGTTTGGCAATGGTACATAAAGTGAAAGAAAGGGATATAAGAGAGGGTTATTTTCAAAAGAGAAAGAGGAAGACTCATTCAGGGCATGACATCTGAGCCAAGACTTGAGAAAAGTGAGGAAATTAATGAATGGTATTTCTATTGCCTTTGGTCTAAGTCTGTTCATATCTGGGCTTTGGGGCAGGTTCTAATTTGCATGCCTATAACAATGTTAATTTCTTATTATTTTTTCACAATGCAACTGGGGAGCTACTTTTCATCACTCACTAAACCAAGTTTTGAAAGCAGTGCAGCTAGTAGGCAGTCTTTCATTTTCTATTACAATATTGCTGATAAGTTCCTTTTCCAAACTCTACATGCCATTCTAGACACATAGTATCTGAATCATGATCCCTAGAAATAGATACTCACTTCTTACAAGAATGTTGAATACCCAAAACATAAAGTCAGTCATTTCTCTGAGCTCCCATTCACTACTGTACAGGTGAGAGTTTAACTTTTGTCTTACATTAAGACCACAGGCACATTGTCAACTTATTTCTATAGTTTGTTCAGATTTTCAAAAATATCTTGTAAAAACTTTGGAATTTTAAAATGGTTTTAGTAATGAATAAGAAAAATCTTTTGTTTCCGTATTTTTGACCCTGCTACACAATACAGGCTGTCACTTTTGCAAAGTTTAATAAATAACATATGCAACCACATAACAGCAACCAACGTCCTGATCAAAATTATGATGGGGCTTTTTCTTTTATGCTAAAGGCAAAGAATCCAAGAGTGAGAAAGGTGGTCATGGCGAGTTCTGGTGAATACATATAGTACATTTCACTAATGATAATATACACCAAGAGTGTGTGATTTGCTCAAGGCCACTTCTTTAGTATCAGAAAAGTATCTACAAAACGATTTGCTAATTCTCATTCTAATGTTTTTTTGTTTTTTGTTTTTTTTAACTTCAAGAATGAAGAATGATTAAGATTTATCTGAATTATACAACAGGTGCAATAGGTGGCTCCCTAAAGCATTTTCGTTGGTATCTTTTTGAATTGTGATCTACTATTACTTATAAGGTCATGCCAAAATATAGAGAGATGGAAATTGAAAGCATCAAAGTTGGCCACAGTGACTGGGGACTTATTCCAGAGACCAGAGAGGCTTATGGGGGAGGACTGTTTGAGCCCAGGAGGTTGAGGCTGCAGTGAGCTATGATCATGTCACTGTACTGCAGCCTGGGCACAAAGAGAGATCTCACTGCTAAAAGACAAAACAAACAAACAAACAAAAAACACCAAGAATGCTTTAAAATTGACCTATGTATCAGGAGTGATCACATTATTATTAAAATTTCCAAAACCCCATGCATAAATTTATAATAACTCAGTAAACTCAGCCACTTATTTATATAGTCATTGTGGAATCACTTATTTCAATGGCAAAACATTTGTAATTCTTGATTTGAATGCTTGCTTTATGGACAGTAAATCTTCCAATATAGAATGATTAAGTCATTATTTAAAATATTTGTACGTAAAGAGATATTTTTAACGTAAATTCTTTAGTTGTTCATCAATGGGTTGCTATTTCCAAAAGTAGTTACACAAGCAGTAAGTGAGTGAGTGAGAAAGTAGGTGAATGTGAATTAACTTGGCAACACTGCTTTTATTCTTTCTTTCTAGAAATAAGTTATAAAACCACTAAGGCAGAAACAAATTCTGACCAGTGCAGACAGCTTCTTATTTTATAGGGCTTTGTAATTCCTCTAATCTAATTAGTCTTTTAGTCTCTCTAAATGCAGAGTTTTAAGATGAACTTTCCTCATTGTTTGAATTACATATGTTTCGTCGAACAAGCCCATGATACTATATTAGTATCAGAAAGAAAGAAATCCATTACCTTTGTCTCACTTTTAAATTGTGTTGCATTTTGTAACTACTTTATGCAGTGTCTGTCAAATATTAAGTGCTCCACAAATATTTGTTAAATTAATGAATTTAACAAATAAATTACTACTTGGTTTCTAAAATGTACTGTGGGTAAGCAGATAAGCAATTAGTAGCCCCTAGCTGAATCTATTTCCGGAGGATTTTCTAGAAGTTATGTTAGTACAGAACTTAATTTATTTTAAGAAGAAAAGCTTTAGTGGCTTTTTCAATTATGCAATTTTAAGGTAAGGAATGTTCTGTTACCCTGGAAGAATCTGGTAATAGGATAGATTTTAATGTTATTAGATTGTTTTTAGCAATGCCAACATCTGGGTCTCAAAGTATGTACACACATGTAGTCTTGTTACCTATTTCCCACATCCATTGGTTTGGAACATTTTTTAAGAATACTAGAAAACTAGTAAGAAATTCTTATGGAGGCTAAGAAGACTGCAGGAAAAAAAGGCTGAGGATTACCACCTTTTCCCTTTAAATTTCTAATTCATTACTTAATTTCTATTGTAAACAGATTGGTCCCAGCTGATAACACTGGAAGGCAAGTAAGATACCAGAGGAGCCTCACTTTACGGGAAGGTGTTGAAATCCTTGCCGGGGCTTTCAAGATTCGAACCTAGATGGCTGTAACGGAGCGCCAGTTCTGATCATACCAAAGCACTGCTACTGGAACGTTTTCTGATCATACTCATTGGCCCTGCGGTCGTGCTGTAAAGGTAAAGCTGTCTGCACAAGTGTAGTTGATTGTAACACTGGTTTAAAAAAAGAACAAAACGAGACTCTAAAATTAAACCAGAATTTTTCTCCCTGCCCGCCCCCGCCACCCCCCGCACAGTTCTGGAGGCTTCGAAGCCCAGGAGCAAAGTACCTGCAGGTCTGGCTTTCTGTTAAGGCCTTTTCTGTGCTTGTAAGACAATGCCTTGTTGCTGCGTGCTGTGTAAAGGGGAAATTCGACGTCTTTACACGGCAGAGACATTAGGGCCAGAGGACCGAACCCTGGGAAATCTCTTTTCTAAAGGCCTTAATGTAAACCAAGTGCCCTCTACCCACGACCATCACATGAATGTTGGGCGAATCACGTTCCCACACAGCACCCCCTGGCGCCTTTCCAAGTCCGCAGGAACAGCTCGGGACGGTCCGGCTGCGGGGAGAAGATCTGCGGCACTACCACCCCTTAGAGAGGCCTTCAGGGGCCGTCTTACTACGGCAGTGAGCCGAGCGCCTTACCTCGGGGCTTCTGGAAGCAGGACTCAGCGGCAGGAGCAGGAGACGAGAAGGCCGGGCGCGGTGGCTCACGCCGGCATTTCCAGCACTTTGGGAGGCCGAGGCCGGCGGATCACGAGGGCAGGAGACAGAGACCATCTTGGCTAACACGGTGAAACCCCGTCTCCACTACGAATACAAAAAGTCAGCCAGGCGTGGTGGCGGGCACCTGTCGTCCCAGCTACTCGGGAGGCTGAGGTAGGAGACTGCCCGAACCTGGGAGCCGCAGGTCGCAGTGCGCGGAGGCCACGCCACGGGCTCCAGCCTGGCCACAGAGGGCAACTCCGCCTCGGAAAAAAAGAACTGCGGCGGCGCGAGGCGAGGCGCGGCGGCGCGAGGCGAGGCGCGGCGGCGCGAGGCGAGGCGCGGCGGCGCGAGGCGAGGCGCGGCGGCGCGAGGCGAGGCGCGGCGGCGCGAGGCGAGGCGCGGCGGCGCGAGGCGAGGCGCGGCGGCGCGAGGCGAGGCGCGGCGGCGCGAGGCGAGGCGCGGCGGCGCGAGGCGAGGCGCGGCGGCGCGAGGCGAGGCGCCGCCCGACCGTCCTAACCTTAAGGTACCTTCATTACCCTAGTGCTTCCTACGGCAGAGAGAGTGAGACACCAGAATGTCAGAGTTTTGTATTAGAAACTGATAAATTGAAAATACAAATTACAAAAACAATCATTCGAATTCACATTTTGAAAGCCACATTATGAAGGAAAGAATATTGGGTTTCTTAGACCGAGAGAACCTGAAGAGTCGTTTCAGTTCAGGGCAGGAGTAAGGGAGGGAACAGGGACAGGAGGTGGCGTGAGGCCGTGTAAGAACTGCAGGGGTGAAGCCGGATGCAGTGACGGGAGGAACTATCTGGAGTAGAGGCGTCTTTTGTTTTGCTCTGCACTCTTCTGTTCAGGCCCTCACAGGTACCTATCTCATTTCAGGGACTTAGTTTTTGCTCTTTTTGCTGCCTGGGGTTTTTCTTATTTAGGATATTCAATGGCCCTTCTTCCTTTTTTTCTTTTCTTTTCTTTTCTTTTCTTTTTTTTTTTTTTGAAAAAAAGAAAAGAAAAGGTCTCACTCTGTTGTCCAGGCTGGAGGGCAGCTACACGTCTCCTGGGCTCAAGCAATCCTCCCAGCTCAGCTACCTGAGTAGCTAAAATTACTGGTGCCCACCTAATTTAATTTATTTTATTTTATTATTATTATTATCATTATTATTGGCAGAGATAGGGTCTCGCTATGTTCCCCAAGCTGTTTTCAAACTTCTGGCCTTAAGAAATCTTTCCACCTCAGCCTTCCAAAGCACTGAAACTACAGGCATTAGCCGCTGCACCCTGCCAATGGCTCTTCTATACATTATGTGTTGCTATACAGTGAATCATCCCAAAACTTCGTAGCTTAAAAGATCAGCAAACTGTGTCCTACGTGCGTAATCCAGTTTATTTATTTATTTTTTACAGCATGCGAGCGAAAAAGGCTACCTACATTTTTCAGTGGTTGAAAACAATCAAAGTAAGTATAATATTTCCTAATATGTAAAATTTATACAAAATGGAAGTTTTTATTATAACAAATCTATGCTCACTTAACTATTAAGGCTAATATCATGCTAAAATAGCAAAGTTGCATATTTGCTATAGAGACTATATGTCCTGAAAAGCCTAAAATTTTTATCATCTGGCTGTTACATGAAGTTTTGCCGATTCTTATCCTAAAACAGTGATAATTATTTATTATCTCTCATGGTTTTTGTCAGAAATTCAAGAGCATCTCAGTTGGGTCATACTGCCTTGGGTCTCTCATGGGGTTACAGTGAGATGTTGGTATAGAACACAGATCTGGGAAGGCTTGGCTGGAACCAGAAACTTCCGACCATGAGGCTGACCATCAGAGTCTGCCCTTTGTCTTCAAATAATGATATATCCTCACACACACAAAAATAAACTCATCCATCCGAAGGCCCTAGAGTCTCCTCCCTCTAAAGCATCAGCTCAAATTCAAGGGTCTTATCTTCTAGAATAGTGTCAATTGTGTTTTGTATCCAGAGTCTTCTGACCTATGAACTGATGAAACCTGATTATCTGGTCCCTATATACTCAATCTGCAGTGGTGGGGTAGGCATAGCAAAACTGCACCGAACAGTCCTCATCGGAAAGAGGAAATATGAGAGGCATACAGGAGTTACTTGGTCGATAGCAATTCTGAACCCTTGCTGACACAGTTGCTTGAGCTACATGTCTCATCATAACCAGCTAGGAATTGAGCAATCTTTTCTTACAGTGAAAGAAGGGCATACTCACAGTTTCCAGGAACACAGTGTGCAAGGTTGTTTGAGAAATCCTAGGAAACTGAGCTTCTTCAGTGAACCTGGAGAGATCTGACGAATCTGAGATTTTGCAAACTTGACCAATGGGCTTAGAGAGCTTTTGTCTTCATAGAGATAGTATGCCTTCATTGTTCTAAATTTGGTTTAGCCTAAGAAAGACAAATGTAGATGTTACAAAAAGCAGACTTTCCTATGAGAAGAACAGGCTTGTTTTGCTTTGCTGCATCTGAGGTCTTGTGAAAGAAAAGCTGTAAATAATTGTTTTAATGCCTCTTGGGTGTAACCTAAATGTTTCCCTGACTTTCAACGACATTTAGACTTTGCAGATTTAGGAATGATAAATATTTAATGAAAGACTTACAGAATGAAGTTGAAAAGGGTTAAATTGAAAGAAGATAAGAAAACAGTTAGGTCATTGCTCATCCTTTTGTAAAACCTATTATAGAGCCATAAGAAAGAAATGAGATACCATACATTTTTTATAAACCACTAATAAACAAACACACAAGCCAATGACTTTTTTTTGCAAACTGAAAATTGTTTTTTAATTGTAAGTAATGCATACTAACTTTGGACTTTAAAACATAATATATAAAATGTTATTTAAAACTATTTGAAATATTAGTTATTTAAAAAATGAACAATACAAAAGTATAAAATATAAAAAGTAAAAAGCTCTACCTTCACCCTGCCTAAGGTAGAAGTAAATACTTCTGACTCTTTCAAGTGATCCAGACTAACTGGCTTCTGTGCCTTACAATGTCTTTCTTCAGTAAATGATATTACTAAAAATATTATTCTACAACTTGCATTTTTCATTTTGAAAGAATGGAGATCTTATATTTCACATGCATTCATGTGACTTTACCCATTTATTTAATGACTCAAATCCTTTAAAGTTCAATCCACCTTCACCATGACCATATCCCTAACACTAAGTGATGTAAGATGATTTTAATATGTTAGACCTCCTATAAATTTACTTTCTAGACAATGTTTATTTTAGATTTATTTTCATATGTATTTATTTCATGACTTCTTTATGATTTCTTATAATATGTTAGACGGACAGAAAGTACTTGGTAAATATTTTTTTCCTTCATGCCATTTAAACTGAACTAAAGGCAGTTTACTGTACATTTAAGAGCACTGGCTTTGGTGTCAGAAGCATCTGGAGTCAGATCCTGGCTTTGCCATTTTCTAGCTATATGATCTTGGGCATGTTACTTATAGGTGTCACTGTTTCTTCATTTGCATAAAATGGTTCCTACCCTGACCGTACTAGTATTTCTTTTTTCCCCATTTATTTTGCCTCCTACTATCCAAGCATCCTCTCATCTCCTAACCCTGGCTGTTCCTTCAGCCCCTGGAGTAACTACAAAGGCTGCAAAACTGCCTCATTATTTCAGTTGTGTTAGAAGCCACAGGTTACCAGACCCAAGATTTATCTATGCAAGAGCTGTGGAGGAGGTTCAGGTTTCTCCAGCACTTTCAGACTCAGACAAAGAGTGCTTTCAGGTATGTGGTTCATCGTGAAGAACAGAGGCTTAAGTGCCCTGTGGGGAGAAATTAGTCTAGTGACAGAGAAGAGGCAGAAAGAGCTCACAGATAAGTTCCTTTCCCTTAATCTATCCAAGGACAGTTTTAGATAAATTCCTTTACCTTAATTTATCCAAGGACAGTTTTGAAGTATTCCATCATGAATGCTGGAAGAGATCCCCCATGACTGAACAATCAGCTGGTTTTCTTGTGAAACCATGGCCAGCTCAGTAGTAACTGCCAGCCACATTTGCTGTCCCTCCATTGCAGTCTGATTTTACTTTTGACTTCACTTTTGCCATGCTGGGGTTGCACCTTCAGTAAGGCCTTAGCACATAAAATTTCAGACTCTGTTTTCTAAAGAACTTAGGCCAAGACATATCTAAACAGAGCTAATGTGAAGACTAGTACTTAGAAAAATATTTGCAATGTAGTATATTCTGGACTTAAAAAAGAATTACTATTCTTTTGTGTATATAAAGAATATAAATTATATTTTTAATATTTTACATGAATAAATAACAAATATGGCATAATTTCAAAAGAAGCTTCTAGCTATAAACATTATAAGTTTATTTACAAAGTGATTTTATATACACACATCCATCTAAGAACACACTCTTACATATACATACGTAACTCTAATGTATTTCCCACTCCCCACACCTTAGTTCATTCAACTTATTTACTCTATCAGAGATTTTTTTCTTTCAGTAGGTAATACATTTTACTCTCTTATTTATCAGATATCTGTCAAGTAACTAACATGCACCTTGTATTGAAAGATGTTGAAATACAATCGAGAGCAAAACATTGCCCCTGTCTTTATGATCAAGGCTGCTTATATTGTTCCTTGTAATCCCCATGTTTGCATATGACTTTTTCCTGGTAATTCTCAGTTGTGTCCCTCACGGTGATTCTCAGTAACTGCTGACCTCTGAGCAACCCCTCTTCTTAGACTGGGATGCATGTCGTGTGTGCTAAAACAAAGGTTTGATGTTCCTGGCTAGAATCCAGACAGTCAAGGAAGTTAAAAGAAATATGGTTTGTAACCACTTTCACCGTTGCCTGCTGTCCAGAATGACCTACTCATCACCTCCATTTCTTGCTGATTTTTCAAGTCTTGGTGACTTGTTACAATAGGACTGGGGTTGATTTTTCAAATATAACTTTTGTTAGTAGATATCACACAGCGAAAATTGCCACTGCCTCAAGAATTGTAGTTTCAGCAATCTACCTTTCAATACTCATACCCAAGGCAATTTTTCCTGAGGTGTGTCAGTAACAGATGGGTGAATCAGCAGAAAGTTTCTCCAGTCGACCCATGCTGATTCCTGTTCCAGTTTGTTCTGCCGAAGAGTGTGATAATTTCTATCATTGAAGATGCCCAGAGAATTAGTGTCTAAGTCAGAAGTGCAAGAAAGAATTTACCACTTTAAGAAAACTGAAAATAATTTGATAAAGCTAAACAGCTGGAATCAACTTCAACTGAAATTCACCATTCTAGACTTCAAGCATTTAGGCATTGTTTGGAAAATTGTTAATAAAACCAAACTTTATTTTCCCATGGGGCTTGATGGTTTGAAATAAGGTTCAGATTTTAGTTATTTTATAATACAGAAGCAGTAATATGCTACAATGATAGTAATGATAACATTCTTTTAGAAATTTCAGCATATATTTATGTATGTGTGTGTGTGGGGGGGGGTATATACATACTGTAGTACTTAGTGCTCTTTTATAAACCTTTATAGTGGAGCTTATCAACAAACTTTGAAATTTTTGTTTACTTTTCTGCTTCTCCCCTGGGTTCTAGCCTTCTAAGGTATAGGCAGAGACTGTAGTTGTCCAACATTTTATCACCAGTATAACCAATTCGGTAAAATTGTCTGGCAGCATCTACTAAAGTTCAATACACATATACTCTAACTCAGAAATTTTACCCCTAGGTATACATCCAACATAATTGCATATATGTATAACTGCATCAATAGACTTCAACAAGAATGTTCTTGACTAGATGATGCAAGAAATATTTTTAGTATGATCTAATGAATTGATATATTTTATTCATAATAATGTGCTAACAAAAATTTAAATGTAAATATTATGACTATTCTCCCCAAATCATATGATGTATCACCAAATGATTTTGTCTGTCTATATTAGTCCATTCTTACATTGATATAAAGAATTACCTGAGACTGGGCAATTTATAAAGAAAAGAGATTTACTTGACTAACAGTTCCACAGGTTGTATAGGAGGCACGGCTGGGGAGGTCTTAGGAAACTTACAATCATTGCAGAAAGCAAAGGGGAAGCAGAGACCTTCTTCTCAAGGTGGTGGGAAAGGGAGAGCAGAGGGAGAAGTGCTACACACTTTCAAACAACCAGATCTCCTGAGAACTCACTGACGATTATGAGAATAACAAGGGAGAAATCAGCCCTTGATCCAATCACCTCCCACCAGGTACGTCCCTCAACATTGGGAATTATAATCAACATGAGATTTGGGTGAGGACACAAAGCCTAACCATATCATTTGGACCCTGGACCATTCCAAATTTCCTGTCATTCTCACATTTCAAAACACAATTACACCTTCCCAATAGCCCCCTAAAGTCTTAACTCATTCCAGCATTAACCGAAAAGTCCAAGTCCAAAGTCTTATCTGAGACAAGGTAAGTCCCTTCTACTTATGAGCCTGTAAAATAAAAAACAAGTTAGTTACATCCAAGATACAATGGAGGGTGCAGGAATTTGGTAAATGCTCCCATTCCAAGTGAAAGAAATTAGCCAAAATAAAGGGGCTACAGGCCTTGTGAAAGTCCAAAATCCAGTGGGGCTGTCATTAAACTTTAAAGCTCCAAAATTATCTTCTTTAACTCCATGTGTCACATCCAGGTCACACTGATTCAAGAAGTGGGCTCCCATGCTCTTGGGCAGCTCCACCCCTGTGGCTTTGCAGGGTACAGTCAATGCATTTCACAGGCTGGCAATGAGTGCCCATGGCATTTCCAGGCACATAGTGCAATGTGTTGGTGGATCTACTGTTCTGGGGTCTGGAGGATGATGGCCCTCTTCTCACAGCTCGCCTAGGCAATCACCCAGTGAGAATTCTGTTTCAGGGTTCCAATCCCACATTTCCCATTGGCATTGCCCAAGTAGAGGTTTTCCATGAGGACTCCACTCCTGCAGCAGACTTCTGCCTGGACATGCAGGCACTTTCATAAATCCTCTGAAATCTAGGTGGAGGTTCCCAAGCCTCAGTTTTTTCCCTCTGCACACCTGTGATGGGAGGGACTGCCACAAATGTCCTTGAAATGTCTTAGAGGCATTTTCTCTTTGTTTTGGCTCCTCTTCACTTACACAGATTTCTGCAGCTGGCTTGAATTTCTTCCAGAAAATGGGCTTTTCATTTCTAACAAATGATCAAGCTACAAATTTTCCAAACTTTTATGCTCTGCCCCCACTTTAAATATAAGTTGTAATTTCAGACCATCCGTTTGTGAATACATGTGAGCATACATTGTTAAAAGCAACCAGGTCACATCCTGAATGCTATAGTGCTTAGAAATTTCTTCTGACAGATACTCTAAATCAAGCGTCCCTAAACTGCGGCCCCCTGAGGCCATTTATCTGGACCCCCACCACACTTCAGGAAGGGGCACCTCTTTCATTGGTGGTCAGTGAGAGAAGCACAGTATGTGGCTGCCCTCCAACAGTCTGAGGGACAGTGAACTGGCCCCCTGTGTAAAAAGTTTGGGGACGCCTGCCCTAAATCATCTTTCTCAAGTTTAAAGTTCAACAGATCCCTAAAGCAGGGGCACAATGCATAGCAAGAGTGACCTTTACTCCAATTTCCCAATAATTTCCTCATTTCCGTCTGGGACCTCATCGGCCTGGCCATCTCTGTCCATATCACCATATGCAGTTTGGTCAAAACCATTCAACAAGTCTCTAGGAAGTTCCAAACTTTCCCTCATCTTCCTGTCTTCTGAATCTACCAAATTTTTCCAACCTTTGCCCATTACCAGTTCCAAAGCCACTTCCACATTTTCAGGTATCTTTATTGTAAGGCCCCACTTCTCTGGTACCTATTTTCTGTATTAGTCAGTTTTCACACAACTATAAAGACATACCTGAGACTGGGTAATTTATGGAGAAAGAGGTTTATTTGGCTTATGGTTCCACAGGGTATACAGGAGGCATGGCTGGGGAGGCCTCAGGAAAATTGCGATCATGGTGTAGGGTGAAGGGGAAAGTGCTACACACTTTCAAACAACCATATCTCAAGAGAATCCACTATCATGAGAACAGCAAGGGAGAGATCTGCCCCTATGATCCAATCACATCCCACAAGGTCCCTCCCCCAACATTGGGGATTACAATTCAACATGAGATTCAGGTGGGGACACAGAGCCAAACCATATCAGTCTCTGATGATAAATCATAGGTAAGTTTATTTTCTTCTTTCAGTTCTTTTAATATTGAAAACTCAATAAATTTTGAATGTTCAGTTTTAACATAATTTTGCATGGGATCAATTATTTCAGTGAACATTTTCTCTCTGAAATCACTTTTCAAAACAAAGTATGGAATTTATGTGCTCTTTCGTCATTCACTTACTGAAACTTGTTTGCTACCTTTTTAAAAGAAGACTAGACAAAGCAGAGTGAATGATTGTGAACATATTCTTTGTGTTCTGGCTATCACTGTAATGTAAAACTAACAACATTCAAAGAAAAAAATAACATGAAACAACAAAAACTCTTTCAGCAAGAGCCAAATAATTTCCCATAAACAAAAATATTAGTATCTGTGGTTTGTTTTCCTATTTTTTATGTATATTCTTACCTTTATACCATAATAAAGTTAACTATTGAGTCTCCTTATCACACGGCGTAGTAGATTTGAAAACAATGTTCCCAATGCAAGTAACTTTATGACATCCAATATTAAATAGAGGTGGTTTTATTCTGAGTTATAAACAACAGATCTAAATATTTTCTGTCTATAAGACTATTATTGGCACTGCCACTTCCCACTCTTCCTGTTTTTTTCTTAGCTTTTCATTTGGTGTAGTACCTGGCAAATAAGCACTTAATAAAGTTGCTGGTTACTCTTCTTGTTAACATAAGCTAAGTTATTGTTTTATTTATTTTGTAAAATTAAATTTTGTATTGAATATAGCATACATATGTAAAATTAGCAATCACCAGTAAAAATCTGGTAAATGTTCAAAAGTTAAAAAGAAAAATAAACCTTGTAACTCTCAACCAGATGAAGAAATAGAACATATTGTAATGCCATGTGCAGTGCTCATGCCTCTAATGCCAGCACTTTGGGAGGCCAAGGCGGGCAGATTACAAGGTCAGGAGTTCAAGACCAGCCTGTCCAACATGATAAAAGCCCATCTTTACTAAAAATACAAAAATTATCTGGGCAGGGTGGTACATGCCTACAATCCCAGCTACTCAGGAGGCTGAGGCAAGAGCATTGCTTAAACCCAGGAGGTGGAGGTTGAAGTGAGCTGAAATCACGCCACTGCACTCCAGCCTGGACTACAGAGTGAGACTTCATCTCAAAAGAAAAAACAACAACATATTGTAGCTTCCTTTTATTAAATACAGCCTTAAAGTTAACTATTATCCTGGTTTTTTATCCCTTAGGCAAACTTTCTGGCTTTTTGGAATTGAGATGAATGGAATTCTGTAGGAGGTTTCTCCTGTACCTGGTTTATATGTTCAAGCTTCTGAGATTCATTTTTGTTGTCATATGTACCCAGAATTGACTCAATTTATTTATGGCATACAGAAACTTCATCAAAGAAGATATATGTATGGCAAACAAGCACATAAAAAAGATACAAAAATTCTTAGTCATTAGTCAAAAACTAAAAGCACAGTAAGCTACCTAGTAGAATGTTAAAATTGTCAAGATTGACCATCCCAAGTGTTGATAAGGATGTGAAGGAAATGGAAGCCTTATACACTTTTGTTTTTCAAAATGGTACAGCAATTTTGGAAGACATTTTGACACTTTTTTAAAAGGTTAAACACACAATGACCGTAGGATCCAGCCATTCGAATCCTAGGAATTTCCTAAAGCCTAGGAAGGCATATACCTATAAAAAGTTTTACATAAAAATTGGTCTTAGCAGATTTATTTGTAATATCCCCAAAGTAGAGACAATCCAAACGTCCATTAGCAAATTGTGGTATACCCCTACAATGGTATACTCTGAAGCAATAAAAAGGAATGTACCATAATTTTATGCAGTGGCATTGAATTTGACATTGACATTGGATTTTGACGTAATTGTGTTGAATGAAATAAATCAGACTTTAAGAGGAGTATGTACTTTGTAATTTTATTTATATTAAATTCTAGAAAATGCAAACTCATATATAGTGAGACTAGAAATTAGAGCAGCAGTAGAGAGATGGTAAAAAAGCATGAGGACATTATTGAGGGTAGTAGATATATTCAAAATTTTGTTGTGATAACTCTACAGGTATGTAAATGTATCAAAGCTTATCAGTTGAACATTATCAAATGAACATTTTAATTGTGTGTACTTTGTGTAATCAATTCATATATTGAAACCTAACCCCTAATACCATAGTATTAGGAAGTGGGGCTTTTGTCAAATGTATGAGCAAAGCTTATATGAAAGAGATTAGTGTCCTTACAGGAGAAGCTCAAAGAGATCCCTTGCTCCTTCTACCATGTGAAGACACAGAAAACACCTCCCATGAGAAAGCAGATCCCTACGACACATGGAATCTGCCAGCACCTTGATCTTGAGCTTCTCATCCTCCAGAACTATGAAAAATGAATTTGTTTCATTTATAAACTACCCAGTCTATGACATTTTTTTGTAGCAGCCCAAACAAATTAAGATATTACAATTATATTTCAATAAGGTTGTTAAAATATTTTCCTTGATAATTTAATAAATTCCTGCCCCATCAACAACTACAACCATGAAAAAATGTATTAAACTAAAATATTTTTCTCTTGGTTTAAAAAATTTTGGTTAGTGTTCCACATACTTGGAAATAAATGATATATCCTATTAGCTGAACATGGAATCAGTATGGCTCTGAACAGTCCAAATGATAAGCAAACATATACATTTATCCATTTCTTTGACAAAGACTTACTTTGCTAATGTCTGTTCTGAGTTAGGAGTTACAAATGCAGAAATGAGGTACTACTCCTCAAGTTTAATTCTATTGAGGAATCAAAAAACCTACATTTCTGCTCTGGTATGTATAAAGTTACGATAGAAATGTGGTGTTACACATGTACTGTTTTTGGTGGGGGAACGTTTTTTTCCCAGAGTTGGACAAGCACCAGAACAATTTTCTGGACCAAAAAGATGTAGTGGAGGGGGTGAACCTAGAAGGCAAAATGAGAAACGAGTTTACTTAAAAATGACTGTGATGCTTGAAGATGATAATGAGGTATTTTAGAAGAGTTCCAGTTTATGCTAGAAGTTGGTGTTTGGAAGTTTAGAACCTAGGGGTAGTAGATAAAGCCAAATGTGTAGCAAATGTGGTCTCAGGAAAAATGTTTAAAAAGCAGGCTAAAACAGGTGTTAAAATAATTAATTAGGCAGCCATTATAGACTTAGCTCCAGCATCCTAGGTTCCTACCTAAGCAAACAAACCCAATTCGTAGTAAATGATCATATGCTAGGAAATGAAACTTAAGCTCAACCGATCAGAAACTGCCAAGTTACTGCTAACTAGAGACTTTAAGGCTGCTGTTCCACTTTAACCAATCAAATATTTTCTGTGTCTTTTTTTTTTAAATTACATTTTAGGTTTCGGAGTACATGTGAAGAACATGCAAGATTGTTGCATAGGTACACACCTGGCAGCATGATTTGCTGCCTTCCTCCCCTTCACCTATATCTGGCATTTCTCCCCATGCTCTCTCTCCCCAACTCCCACCCCCTGCTGTCCCTCCCCTATTTCCCCCCAATAGACCCCAGTTTGTGATGCTTCCCTTCCTGTGTCCATGTGTTCTCATTATTCAGCACCCACCTATGAGTGAGAACATGTGGTGTTTGATTTTCTGTTCTCGTGTCAGTTTGCTGAGAATGATGTCCCTACAAAGGACATAAACTCATCATTTTTGATGGCTACATAATATTCCATGGTGTATATGTGCCACATTTTCCCTGTCCAGTCTATCATCGATGGGCATTTGGGTTGGTTCCAGGTCTTTCCTATTGTGAACAGTGCTGCAATGAACATTCATATACGTGTGTCCTTATAGTAGAACGATTTAGAATCCTTTGGATATATACCCAGTAATGGGATTGGTGGGTCAAATGGAATTTCTATTTCTAGGTCCTTGAGGAATCACCACACTGTCTTCCACAATGGTTGAACTAATTTACACTCCCACCAACAGTGTAAAAGTGTTCCTATTTCTCCACATCCTCTCCAGCATCTGTTGTCTCCAGATTTTTTAATGATCGCCATTCAAACTGGCGTGAGATGGTATCTCAATGTAGTTTAGATTTGCATTTCTCTATTGACCAGTGATGATGAGCATTTTTTCATGTTTGTTGGCCTCATCTTTGTCTTCTTTTGTAAAGTGTTCATATCCTTTGCCCACTTTTGAATGGGCTTGTTTGTTTTTTCTTGTAAATCTGTTTTAGTTCTTTGTAAATTCTGGATATCAGCCCTGTCAGATGAGTAGACTACAAAAATGTTTTCCCATTCTGTTGGTTGCCGATTCAGTCTAATGACTGTTTCTTTTGCTGTGTAGAAACTGTGGAGTCCCATTTGTCTATTTTGGTTTTTGTTGCTGTGGCTTTTGGTGTTTTGGTCATGAAGTCCTTGCCTATGCCTATGTCCCGAATGGTTTTACCTAGATTTTCTTCTAGGGTTTTTATGGTGTTAGGTCTTACGTTTAAATCTTTAATCCACCTGTAGTTAAGTTTAGTGTAAGGTGTCAGGAAGGGGTCCAGTATTTTCTGTGTCTTGCTTCCTCGAACACTTTATAAAAGTTTTTCCCTTGTGGCCCTTTGATGGAGCCCAAACCACTGGATTTTGGTAATGCTCCATTTATGAATCACCATCTGGTCAAATAAGCTCTCTAAAATTTCAATGTACCTAAATGTATTTTGTAACACAGTTTAAAGCCAGTCTTTTGTTACAAGTATAGGAAGGGACTAAGGGTGGTCAAAGAATTGAGAAACAAATGGGCAGAAAAAATGGAGAGAATAAATACACACCACAATAAGAAAATAGTGAAATTCATTAAATGCCCATTATTTGAAGGTTGGCTGTGAAAAGAATATTCTAAAGATGGTGTTAAAGAGACAATGATCTGCAAAGACCTTTTTCTAATCAAAATCTGGAGTCAATCCACATATTTCACTATAAAGAAATCAGCAAGACAAGGAGGCCCCAAATTACCACTTAAACCTTAATTGAATAGCCATGCAATGCAAAAATTCATCATTCCATGTGTTCATTAGAATAATTTCATATTTTCTTTTTTATAATCTGATTCTAAAATTAGTCATTATTTATTTATGATGAAGTATGTAAAACCTTTAACATTAGAAACATTTTCTAATTAATTTGATTTTTTTGTGCCTAAACATTTCCAAGTGCTAATTAATGACTGAGATGAACTTGGCTAAAAAAACTTTGCTAAATTTTACTAGTTCCTTACTGGGTAGAAAAGCCAAACGATACTTATAAAATAAGAATTAGAGGGGAATGGAAAAGTCAAATGCCAGGAAAGTTTAAGGAAGCCTCAAAAGTGAGTGCTAAGAAACTTGAGCAAAGAAAGTGGCAATATTAAATCAAAAACTAATTGTTTTAGCATACTCAAAATCCTGAACTGAGAAAAGTGATATAGAACTTAAATTTTAAATCAAAATTAAATTGATATAAATACATCTTTAATATTCAAGGGCAGAATATATATTATGCTGCCCCCCCAAAAAAAATCAAACAAAGAAAACTACAGGCAATTTTAAAGATGCTTAATTTCTGAATGAGGTTTCTTACATTTTTTTCCCAAAATACTCAATATTCCCCTTATAACTGTTGACAAAAATGGGAGAAAAATATTCTTGAAAAGCTTCTATTCTCATTTATTTCAAATTTAATTGCAAAGTTTTTTTATTCCTGCAGATATACAAATAACTTTGGTGTTTTTTTACATTGTTAAATATCATTTATTTTACCACATTAATAGTCACTGGCTGATATTTACATCTTCTTATTTACATGTTCCATGGCTTTCACCAAATATGTTAAAAAGTATGGCTAGGATATGAGTATCCAAACTTTTGATTTCAGAAAATATTTGTTTGGTTTTTAAAATAATGAGATGTCAGGAATTCTTGCAAAAATTTAAAGAAATAATTGTGCTATTCAAAGGAAAACA
Source organism: Saimiri boliviensis (assembly GCF_048565385.1). NCBI lineage: Eukaryota > Metazoa > Chordata > Mammalia > Primates > Cebidae > Saimiri > Saimiri boliviensis. The sequence goes on from NC_133458.1 coordinate 58,005,986, forward strand.
TAATAGCCTTATGTACATGAAATGTTTAATATTTTGACCAAAAAATTATTATAAAATGCTATTTGGTTGAGATTACAATAAACAATTCTGTATGGTACAGATTAAACTCTCTTCACCACAAATATGATTTTAAAATCAAAATTAAGTTCTTCAAAAACAAATAAAAAGAGAACTTGAGATTCTGCCAAGCAGGTTTGCTATTCGGCTTTTCCAGATCTCAGAGCCTTATGAATACCTGTCTGTGTCTCCAAATGGAGACAAGCCAGACAAGAGGTGAAATATGTTTATGGCTGTGGTTCCATTGTTTCAGGAAACATAAAACACTGGTCTGCTGATGAGGGAGTTTCACATTACTTGCAATTATTGTAGTACATTTGTATATGAAAAAAAACAATTCAAACTATGGTCTTCAGGAAATTCCTCCCCTCTTTCTGAGGTGTGAGAAAGATACTACCTTTTAAATTTACCTTAGACGTTTCAATATTATCTTTGATATTCAAAGTATATGAGTCTTTGAAAACTCAAATTTTACCCAACCACTTAACATATGGGCAGCCTCAAGTTCAAACCTGCTTTTATTTGATTTTTAGCATTGCACTTATTAATGTGAAGCCAACAAGATGAAAACAAACCAAAGCAGATCTGTAACCACCGTCATGAAACACTAGCATATATGTAATTATTCCATTATGAGCTTCAGAAATGCTTACTAATTCACAGTGATACTCATTCACACAATGTGGACGTACAGATCTAGTGAATGATGCTTGTTGTAACTTCATTATCCTTTGAAATAGTTCTTTCTATGCTAGTTTCAGTATAGCAACAAGAAGGTTCTATAATACAATCCTGGCATTACACTTTTTTGCTCTTTTTCAAGAGAAACATGGAGGGTGGTGCAGGGCTGCAGATGAGAGGTTGGGGGGTGGGTGGGAGCAATATCATCTCTCAAGGAAGTCTGTGTTTTCCTAGATTGTTTGAGAGTTAAAGGCTTTTTGGTCTAAAGAGAACCAATTACATTTTCAAGATATTTTGAATCTGTGTGTGTGTGTGTGTGTGTGTGTGTGTGTGTGTGTGTATGCTTTATATAGTAAATATGTATGTATATTCATAATTGTACTACATATGCATATATATTATATATACTACATAGCATATATAATATATACAAAGGAATATATATGTGTGTGTGTATATATATTATATAATTATATAATACACACACACATAAATATACACATACTGATATATATATAGTCTGTCTTTTTTGAAACATGAAAACATACTAATTCTCTCAAGAAGACAGGTATATAAATGTAGGTTTCTTTGATTTGGTGTAACTTAAATCTATTTTAACCTTTTTTATGTTTTTCCTTCCCAGTGGGTCATGGAATTACCCTATCTATATCTTTGTTTCCATCATTTATACCCATCTTTTTCATGAAACTTTCACTGTCTGCCAGCAAACACAGATCTCTGTATCACTGAATGCTGGCCATAAAGTCAATGTCACAAAATTTGATGTTAGTTATCTTTTTCATTTCTGTTAGTTTTTGTGTTTGCTTTTCCTAACCACAGCTCATGGAACAAATAGAGTTATGGAGATTGGGTTGGTACTTATTAATATGTGTTTATTACTTGATCAGATTCTTTATTGATAATGAAAGATATAAGGATAGGAACAAAGAAACTTTATGGTTATTATTTTAGATTTTAAAAAACAACCAGAAGAACACTTACATTCTAAAGGCACAGACTTATTACAACTCAATCTAAAACTTAAGAAAATAGAATTTTGATATCAAAATATTAAGATCTTTGTCCATTTTTAATTGGGTTATTTATTGTTGATGTTGTTGTTGTTGGGGTTCTTGTTTTTGTCTTACAGATGGGGTCTTACTATGTTGCCCAGGCTAGCCTTGAACTCCTGGACTCAAGCAATCTTCCTGTTTCAAACTCCTGTGTTGCTAGGAGTACAGGTACACATCACCACACATGATATTTAGTTTTGGGGTTTTTGTTTGTTTTTGGTAGTCAGTTTTAGGAGTCCTTTAAATATTTTGGAAGTAAATCCCTTATCAAATATAAAGTTTGCAAATATTTACTGTCATTCCATACATTGCCTTTTCATTCTGTTGATTGCTTCCTTTGCTCTATAGAAGCTCTTTTGTTTTACTTAGTACCACTTGTCTACTTTGGCTTGTATAGGCTGTACTTTTGGTGTTATATCCAAGAAATCGTTATGAAGATTAATGTAAAGAAGATTTATTCCTATGTTTTCTTCTAGAAATTTTTTTATTGTTTCAAGTTGTTGTCTTTAATTCATTCAGCTGAGCTTTTGTGTATGGGTGAGGTAGAGATCCGATTTTATATTTTTTGCATGTGGATAATCACTTTTCCCAGAACCAGTTGTGGAAAACAGTGTATTGTATATTCCTGGCATCTTTGTTAAAGATCAATTGATCCTATGAGTGGGGTTATTTCTGTGTTCTCTATACTATTCCATTGTTTATATCTTTATATTATTATCATACTCTTGTAATTACTATAGTTTGATATTATATTTTGAAATCAGAAAGTGTGGTACCCATAGCTCTGTTCTTGTTCAAGGTTACTTTGACTGTTTGGCTCTTTTGGGTTTCCAAATAATTTTTAAGATTGTTATTTTCCATGTTTGTAAAAAAATGCAGTTGGGATTTTTTGGGGGGATAGCATTGACTGTGTAGATCACTGTGGGTAGTATGGACATTTTAACAATATTAATTCTTCTAATTCATGAATGTAGGATTTTTTTCATGAACATAGGATTTATTTTTGTCTCCTCGAATTTCTTTCATTAGTGTTTTATTATTTTCAGTATGCAGATCTTTTACCTTCTTGTTTAAATTTATTCCTAAGTAATTATTTTCAACACTATTGTAAATAATAGCGTTTTTTAAAAAACTTTTTTGGATAGTTATTAGTGTATTGAATTAGAACTGACTTTTATATGTTGGTTTTGTATCCTGAAAAAACTTTACTAAATTTATCAGTTCTAATAGGTAGTACATGCCTGTGTTTGTGTGTGTGCACTTGTATGTATGGAGTCTTTAGGATTTGCTACATACAGGATCCAAGTAAGACATTATATATATTATATATATTAATATACAGATTTTTCTAGTAATACTGTGTTGCACATCTTTTCATATACTTATTTTTCTATGTATATGTGTTTATTAATATACATATTAATATTTATATATTTATATATAAATATGTACGTTAATGTTTATATATAAATATATTAATATATATTTATATATACATATGACAAATAAATATATGAGAAGATGTTCAACACAGTATTATCAGAAAAATTCAGATTAAAATTACAAAGATATATCACCTCAAACCCATTGTGTTGGCTATGATTTTTTTTAAAAGATAAGTGTTGGGGAGGATGTGAAGAAATTGCAACCCTGGTACATTCTTAGTGCAAACATAAAATGGTGTAGCAGCTATGGACAGCAATTTTTCAAAAAAAATTAGAACTACCATAGGATCCACCCATCCCACTTCTGGGTATATACCCAAAACTATTGAAATCAGTGTTGCAAAGAGATATTTGCACTTCCATGCTCAGTGAAGCATTCATGGAAGCCAATTTATGGAAAGAATCCAAGTGGCAGTTGAAAGATGAATGGATAAAGAAAATGTACAATATACATACAATAAAGTACAATTCAACCTTCAAAAACGAAATTCTACCATTTGCAACAACATGGGTGAACACCTAGGATATTATGACATGAAATAAGCCAGTCACAAAAGGATAAATACTGCATGGTTCCACTTAAATAAAGTACTTAAAATAGTCAAACTTATAATGGCCTCAATTTGACAGAGATTTGGGCAGGAACATAGAGCCAAACCATATCGGTAGGTGAATAAAATTCTAGAGCTCTGCTGTACAACATAGTGCCTAAATGTAATAATTCAGTATTGTAGGATTATATGCCTCAAAATTTGTTAAGTGTTGATCTTATGTTAAAAACTCTTATCAGCACTCTACCCCAAGAGATATAAGGAAACTTTGTGAGGTGATGGGTATGTCTATTATCTTGATTGTGGTGATAGTACTGTGAGTGTTTGGTGTTTGGACAGATCCAAACTCATCAAATTGTGCACATTCAATATGTGAATTTTTGTGTATCAATTATATCCCCCCAAAACAGTAAAGGAATATTAAGCATAAAGAATAATGGAGAATAATGGAGTTTACATTGAGTTATAATACTTGAGCCCTTGTAAAATACACATCATTTTCTACTATGTGGGACTTATTACAGGATATGAAACTTTGTAATTTACTGGAAATAGAGATATTTGTTTCTTGTGTCCTTACATTCAATTATTAAATCCAATAATATGGCTTTCCGTGATGTCTTAAAACAATATTTGCCTATTTTTGCATGGTGTATAATCTACACTTAGTGATTGCTACTATCACTTTCTACATTCTTCTGCGAGGTCATATATATATATATACACACACACATATATAATGTCACAATATTTTTTTTAAGTTGTAAGATATACTGTCTAATCTTACAAGTTTATTATCATCAACTAATGTTGATATAAATACTTCATAAACTATTGTACTTTTTGGTCAGCAGAGCCATGTTTGATGATGTTGATGTTAGTTGTTACTAAGTTTCTGATATGGATTTTTGAAAATTATTCACAAGTATTTAATTTTGCTCTTTTTCTCCTCAAAGCCATCAGTTTGGGAATTTTCCCCAGGCATTCTTTTTAGGTTAGCTTTTGCTACCTGTTCAAAATCTCCATGTTAACATTCTTTCATTGACCCCAACAGAATATACCAATAAACCAAGATAATACTATCTAGTTTAGTAGTAGCTGTTTCATGGTGGAAAGATGGAGGCTCATTTCAAGCAGACTCTTAAGCTATTACAGCCCAAATCGCTCTCTCTCCCCCTGTCTGTCTCTCTCTCTCTCTCTCTCTCTCTCTCTCTCTCTCTCTCTCACACACACACACACACACACACAACTTGTATGTTCAGTTTGCATGTGCTCACTTCATGAGTGGGCAAGATACATTCAGGGTGAAACCACTAGTGTTAGTGATTTGAAAAGACTGGGACATTCATTCACCTCCAGTGATCCAAGTGTAATAGTAAATGGACACATGCCTCTGTTGAAAAATCTGCTTATAACATTTCCAATATTACATTATCAATTTTTACTGTTTTCTTCATCTGAAACTAGAAGGCAAAGAACAAGTAGAAAATTTAGAAGAAAAATAGTGAATTAATCTAATTTAAATCTAAGAGCTGTAAAATGTTTGGGTTTTTTCCCTATTATTTGTAACTTACCATCTTGAGAAACTATGCTTGTTTGAATGTTTAACTTAAGGAAGCATATATTAGAACTGTGTAAAACTAATATAGACACTTATTGAACACTTACTGAACATCCCATTCACTGCACACAGTCTTAGATCTGAGAAAATAGCCATGATTAATAGGACTTTTTCCTTTGCCAGCCTTAAGAGACACATATTCTATTACTCCCTAAGACCCATACATCAGGGGCTCTGAAGAAAGACTGAGTTGTTCTTCTGTAGCCACACAACAAATCTGAACCTCTTAAACAATGTAGAAAACAGTTGAATCCAAATCAAGGAACTTTGCTGTTCACAACCAGCATTGCTACCACCTCTACCACCTGCATTTCTCTTTTTACCTTATCAACTCTCCTCTGATCATTTAAATTCTCTTATGGTCTCATTTTTGTGTTAATTTTTGCTTCCTCTCTATGTTACTGTTCTAAATTCCTACTTCTATCTCTTCTAAAAATTTCTACAACAAACCCAGGAATCTACATTTTAAAAGGATTTAGAAGAAAATCCGTATTTTTAGAATATGTCTTTTTCACTCTATTATAAAATGACATTCATGTTTTGAAGCTCATGCTCTCTGTCTATATCACCTTCTAATTATCTTTGTCTTGTCAAAGTCATGGTCATCTTTCCTTGTACAACAAAACTCTAGAACCTGAATCACTTTATTTCCTAAATCTCCTAAATTCTTATTTTGGAGGACTTCAACATTCCTGTGGATGATCTTTGATAACCTCTGGATGAACTACTTCTATCCAGTCTACTTTAGTCACTTCTTCCCCTTTCCACACTCCAAAGACATTGTCATTCCTGGACACTTCCACATCATTTGTGGGTATTTGTGCCACTTCCTTCCTAGAAAAAGTACTTAAAAACCTCTTGCACAGAATATACACAGAACCCTGCTAGGCTCCTGCTACATCAATAGATATGTTGATAGGTTTTGTGCTTCATGTCTTCCGTATCATGAGCATATTTGTGCAACATCTGCCTGTTACTCTGATTGATCTGCTTTTACTGTGGTCCAAGTTTTCTGTTGGACTCTATGGGGCAAATCAGATAGAATTTGATCTGTAAGTTTTGTCATTTTTGGTTAATTGGGAAGGGCATAATAAATACTTTGTTCGTCCAGGTTGTGTTATGTTCATATTACTTTGTTCTAGCTCTGCATCACAGGACTATCCCAGTTATTAGTAAAATGTTATATCATTAATATCAGACTTGTCTAATTTAATTCTCAAAAGAATCCCTAGAGAAAAGAAAGTGTTAGGATTTATAAAACCCCATCCAGTTCATCTAAAAATTTATTTAAAATTACTTTTTATTTCCTAACTGTTGTATGCTCTCTTCACACAAGTCTGGCAAACTGTTTTCTTTCTATAATTCACTTTTCACTGCAAATACCACAGAGATTTCAGGTCTCCCACAATAAGTGGGAACACTATATGTTAGAAATCTTGGAGTCATCCTTGAATGCTTGTCCCATTATACCCCACATTAACAGCAATTGTGTCTTTATATTCATATCTCAGCAATGTCTCTCTGCAGCCACCGTTCCTCTCCCAGACCAAACTACTGTTTTTACTTGCATGACTACCATAGCTGCTGAGCCTTGTTGTTTGCATCTGCCCTTGTTCCCTTCATTATTTTCTCAACACAGTAGACAGAGTTGTCTTTTTGTAACCCAAGTCAGATCATGTCACTCTTCCTCCATGATGAACTTTCATTTCCTCTCTGGCATAAGCTCTTACTAAATCACCTCTCACTATTTATTTATTTATTATACTTTAAGTTCTGGGGTACATGTGCAGAACATCCAGATTTATTACATTGGTATACACATGCCATGGTGGTTTGCTGCATCCATCCCCGCATCATCTGCATTGGGTATTTCTCCTAATCCTATCCCTTCCCTATCCCTCCATCCACTGTTATCCCTCCCCTAGCCCTCCACCCCCAGACAGGCCCTGGTGTGTGATGTTCCCCTCCCTGTGTCCATGTGTTCTCATTGTTCAACACCCATTTATGAGTGAGAACATGGGGTGCTTGGTTTTCTGTTCTTGTATCAGTTTTCTGAGAATGATGATTTCCATCCTTTCCATAAATGATGATTTATCCCTGTCTGTGCAAAGAACATGAACTCATCCTTTTTTATGGCTGCATAGTATTCCATGATGTATATGTGCTACATTTTCTTTATCCAGTCTACCACTGATGGGCATTTGGGTTGCTTCCAAGTCTTTGCTATTGTGAACAGTGCTGCAATAAACATATGTGTGAATATGTCTTTATAATAGAATGATTTATAATCCTTTGGGTTTCTATCCAGCAATGAGATTTCTAAGTCAAATGGTATTTCTATTTCTAGATCCTTGAGGAATCACCACACTGTCTTCCACAATGGTTGAACTAACTTACACTCCCACCAACAGTGTAAAAGTGTTCCTATTTCTCCACATCCTCTCCAGCATCTGTTGTCTCCTGATGTTTTAATGATTGCCATTCTAACTGGCGTGAGGTGGTATTTCAGTGTGGTTTTGATTTGCATTTCTCTAATGACCAGTGATGATGATCTTGTTTTAATATGTTTGTTGGCTGTATAAATGTCTTCTTTTGAAAAGTATCTGTTCATATTATTTGCCCACTTTTTGATGTTGTCATTTGTTTGCTTTTCTTGTAAGTTTGTTTAAGTTCTTTGTAGATTCTGGATACTAGACCTTTGTCAGATGGGTAGGTTGAAAAATATTTTTCCCATTCTGTTGGTTGCCTGTTCACTCTGCTGATAGGTTTTTGGTTTTTGTTATTGCTGTGCAGAAGTTCTTATTTTAAATTAGATCCCATTTGTCTATTTTGGCTTTTGTCACCATTGCTTTTGGTGTTTTTGTCATGAAATCCTTGCCCATGCCTCTGTCCTGAATAGTATTGCCTAGGTTTTCTTCTAGGGTTTTTATGGTGTTAGGTCTTATGTTTAAATCTTTAGTCCATCTGGAGTTAATTTTTGTATAAGGTATAAGGAAAGGATCCAGGTTCAGCTTTCTGCATATAGCTAGCTAGTTTTCCCAAAACCATTTATTGAATAGGGAATTCTTTTCCTGTTGCTGTTTTTTCAGGTTTGTCAAAGTTCAGATGATTGTAGATGTGTGGCATTATTTCTGAGGCCTCTGTTCTGTTCCATTGATCTATATCTCTGTGTTGGTACCAGTACCATGCTTTTTTCATTTCAGTAATGAAAAAACTTGTAAGATAGTTTGAAGTCAGGTAGCGTGATGGCTCCAGCTTTTTTTTTTTTTTTTTTTGCTTAGGATTTTCTTGGCTACGCAGACTCTTTTTGGTTCCATGTGAAGTTTAAGGTGGTTTTTTCCAATTCTGTGAAGAAAGTCAATGGTCACTTGATGGGGATAGCATTGAATCTATTAATTACTTTGAGTAGTATGGCCATTTTCATGATATTGATTCTTCTTAACCATGAGCATGGAATGTTTTTCCATCTATTTCTGTCCTCTCTTATTTCCTTGATCTGTTGTTTTAAAATTCAGTTTCCCTCCATGTGCATTCTCTCTCTCTCTGTCTGTCTCTCTGTCTCTCTCTCTGTCTCTCTGTCTCTCTCTCTCTCTCTCTCTCTGTCTCCTGACACCTTGTGAAGAAGGTACCTGCTTCCCCTTCAACTTCCACTATGATTTTAAGTTTCCTGAGGCCTCCCAGCCATGAAGAACTGTGAGTCAACTAAACCTATTTTCTTTATAGATTATCCCGTTTGGTAGTATCTTTATTACAAGTGAAACCAGACTAATACAGAGAATTGGTACCAAAAGTGAAATACTGCTATAAAGATAAGTTGAAAATGTGGAAGTGACTTTGCAACTAGGTTACTGACAGAGGTTGGAAAAGTGTGGAGGGCTCAGAAGACAAGAAGATGTGGGAAAGTTTGGAATATCCTAGAGACTTGCTGAATGGTTTTGACCAAAATGCCAATAATGATATGGACAATGAAGTCCAGGCTGAGGTGGTCTCATGGAGATGAGAAACTTATTGGGAACTGGAGTAAAGGCCACTCATGCTATGGTTTAGCAAAGAGACTGGTGGCATTTTGTCCCTGCCATAGAGATCTGAACTTTGACTATAAAAGAAGTGAGTTAGAGTATAAGGCAGAAGAAATTTCTAAGCAGCAAAGCATTCATAAAATATAAGAATAAATAGTAAGCAGTAACACATTCATAAAAATAAGAGCAAAGAATAAAGAACAAAGAAAAAGATGGCCTGGCTTATTCTGAAAGCCTTCAGTTATATGCATTCACAAAGAGTGGTTTAAAATTGGAACTTGTGTTTAAACAGGAAGCAGAGCATAAAGGTTTGAAAAATGTATAGCCTGCCCATGTGGTAGAAAAGAAAAATCTGTTTACTGGGGAGGAAATCAAGCCAGCTGCAGAAATTTGCATAAGTGATGTGCTATCAAATGTTAATCACCAGTACAACAGGAAAAATGTCTCCAGGGTAGTCTTCAGGGCATGTCAGAGATCTTCAAAGTAGCCCCTCCTATCACAGGGCCAGAGGCCTAGGAGGAGAAGATGCTTTCCTGGGCCAGGCTTAGGGCCCAGCAGCTCAGGGAAGCCTGGGGACTAGGTGCCTTGAATCTTAAACACTCCAGCTCCAGCTATGGCTAAATGGGGCCAACTTAGAGCTCAGGTCATTGCTTGAGAAGGTGCAAGCCTCAAGCTGTGGTGGTTTCTACATGGTGTTGGGCCTACAGGTACACAGAAGACAAGAGGTGACTTTTGGGAGCCTCTACCTAGATTTCAGAGGATATATGGATATCCAGGCAGAAGTCTGCTGCAGGGGTAGAGCCCTCATGGAGAACTTCTGCTAGGGCAGTATAGAAGGGAAATGTGGGGTTGAAGCCCCCAAACAGAGTCACCACACAGAGTCCCCACTGAGGTACTGCCTAGTGAAGCTATAAGAAAAGGGCAGCTATCCTTCAGATGCCAGAATGGTAGATTCACCAGCAGCTTGTACTGTGCACCTGGAAAAGCTGCAGGTACTTAAAGCCAGGTAATGAAAGCAGTCATAGGGGAGGAGCTGCGCAAGGCCTTTGAAGCCCACCCTTTGAATCGGTGTGTCCTCAATGTGAGACCATAGAGTCAAAGGAGATTTTGAATTTTTAAGATTTAGTGACTGCTCAGCTGGGTTTGAGGCTTGCCTGGGGCCTTGTGGCCCCTTTGTTTTGGCCATTTCTCTATGGGAGAAAATCCCCTTTGCCTTTCCTTACGGAGAAATAGGCCTGTAACCCACCGTATCTTGGAAGTAACTAACTTGCTTTGATTTTATAAGCTTATAGGTGGAAGGGACTTGCCTTGTCTCAGACTTTGTACTTAAACTTCGGGCTACTGATGGAATGACTTAAGACTCTGGGGAATTGTTGGGAAGGCATGAAGTTCTCATAAGATCTGATGGTTTTAAAAGTGGCAGTTTCCCCTGAGCTCTCTCTCCTTCCTGTTACCTTGCAAAGAATATGCCTGCTTCCCCTTTGCCTTCTTCCGTGATTGTAAGCTTCCTGAGGCCTCCCCAGCCATGTGGAACTGTGAACCAATTAAACTTCTGCTGTTTGTAAATTATTCAACTTTAGGCAGTGTCTTTATAGCAGTGTGAAAACTGACACAAAAACACGATAGAATACTAGTCAGCCTTAAATTTCAAGGGAATGCCATTATTTGTGACAACATGGATTAACTTGGAGGACGTTAGCCTAAGTGAAATAAGTCAGGCACAAAAATAGAGCATGATTTCACTTAGATGTGGAATCTAAAACAGTTGAGCTCATAGAAGTAGAGTAGAATGGTGGTTACTAGGGTCTGGCAGGTTGGATGGGGTGGTATTGGGGAGATATTGGTCTAGGTATATGAAATTTCAATTAAACGGGAAGAATAAACTCAAGGAATTTATTGTGTGACGTGGTGACTATGGCTAATAACAATGATACTATATACTTGAAAACTGCTAAGATCATAGATTGGAAATCTCACCACAAAAAATGATATGTGATGTAATAGATATATTAATTACTTTAGCTATTCTACAGTTTATGTGTATATCAAAATATAAGTTGTTTGTCATAAATATATACAATTTTTGTCTGTTAATAAAATAATTATTAGGGATATGTAAACATTTATAGAAACTTGACTTTTTTATTTCAAAAATATAGATGTTCACAATATTATAATACAGACAGTTGCTAATAAGACAACTCTAGTAGCAATTTGTATTCAAGATGGGAAAGCGTGCCGTGGCAACTAGCAAAGTCTTATTTTATTCTCATTCCAAGCTATGCTCTGCCAGCTTCCTTTTGCGCAAGCTGCTATACAACATTGTCAACCACATGCTCTTCAAGTTGCAATATGTCTTTAGGCCAAAGAGTACTAGAGCTGATATGATATCTGTGAAAGTCCAAATTTAGTAATTATATATCTATATCTATACATATCTGATTTCTGGGGCTTGCAGAAGAAAAGTAAACTTCCCATGTTTAGCAATGACAAAAGTAATTATTGATCAAATATTTTTCATTATATCATAAGTTTTAAATTACTGAAATAACTTACTAGAATTAGCAAATTGTGGTATGAACTTAAAGGGAGATGTGAGGTGAGGCTTGTTTCATATGGTTTGTCATGAGTTGTTACATGGGTGAAAATAAATGTCCAATCAGATCTCACTAACACATGATAGTGAGGAGGGCAATAGAGATAGTGCTTAGATATTTCAACTGGATCAACTTCATATAAGCTTTTTCCTAAGCCAGAGTTGTTAAGAAGCAAGACTAAAGGTAGAAACCTACAGGTATGTGAAATACTACCTTTCACTTATCTAAGCCTTTACATTCTCGATTGTGTGTTTGTCAAGCAGCTGTAAAAATATTCCGTATGACAAGAATATTAACGATCAACTTTAAAGAGGTTAAAAACGTTAAATTATATTCAAACTAGATCTTTATAGTAAAACATTTATGTTGTTTGTGTCAAACACAATTTAAATGCAAAAACCCAATATGGATCTAAGTGAATTTTCTCTAACAGCATAAACTAAAAGTATATTTTAACACAGAGTCCAGGTGGCATTTATGTATGTTTTTTTACAATAAATAATGATAGTCTTGGGCTAAAGTCCCACTCTGGGAAAAGGTATGTGTACATTTACAATGAAATCTGCCATGAAGGTGAAAGAAATAAGTAGTAGGAGCAGCTGGGCTGTTTTTCAAATTAAAGGCTATGCTTATAACCTGTTTTCCAATACAAGGAAAAGGTATTTTGTTTATGTGCCATATCAGCAAGACTCAAACCAACTGAATGAAACAAAAAAGTAAACTCATTCAGGTTTGATCCAGTCAAAACAAGACTGAGTAAAGTATTTAATGTTAACTTTAGAAAATATTACCACCAAGCTGGATAGGTTCCTAAAACCTGGGGCCATTTTCTCATCTGGCACAGTAGTCAGAAAACTGTTCCAAGTGTAGCACTCAATCCCACTGGCCTACAAACTTTTCAGAAAACCACACTTTCTAAGTAGGTTCTCGTGAATGAGAGAAGAACCAGAATTTTTATCAATCTTCTTGCCATCCAGACAACTTCATGTTCTTATTTTATGTTAAACCTACTTCTCTCTACCTGCCTGTTAGCTTCTTTTTTCAGCTCCACAAAATTATTCAAATGCTTCATACACCAGAAACCGATTGAATCTCAATACTTTAAAATAATGTCGTTGTGAAAATATGGTCAGACACTCTAGTTTCACAGATTTAATATATAAAAACTTCTTTTTGCAAAGCTCTTTTTCATTCTACTTGCATTTATTTATAACTGTAGTAGTGCCATATATCCAAGTATCCCTTTTATTTATTCTTTTATCCTTTTAATAAAAGGACAAATGGCATAGACAATATTAAGAAAATATTAAAAATAAAAAATTATGTCACCAACTAAATTTTTACTGCAGATGATCATAAGTTGGTTAGATTGGACCCTCATAGTGAAATGTATTAACTTTGATTTAAGCAAAATCCAAAACCAGAAATTGTTTGAGTGGACTACTAAATTCCATTTTCTTTTGTTCTAACCAGTTAAACATTTTAAAATTTGGGGAAGAGAAAAGGGCCATGGTGCAAACATTTTAGAGCTGACAGTTGTGTGCCATATGCCATGATTCTTTCACAAATGGAACAGGATTCAGATTCAAAATCAGCTTAAACACAGTGTGTGTTGAGGGGGGGTTGTTTTTTACAACCATTTAAATATTAACCACCTTTGGGTGCTAGGGGGAAAAAAAACAACTAACAGCAAATATATTTGTTTTCTGAAGGCTCCACCAAAGCCACTTTTTAAATTAACTGTATTACCTGCCTTGTTGAGGATCTTCCTAATCATCAAAGATAAAATACCAAATATCATTTAGACTCCTACTCTACCTCATCCCCAATATTCAACAGTTCTCTATTTTATTTTGATTTTACTTCCTATTATCTCTCAGTGCATCCTTACTATTGGTTTCTGACCTCAGTGTCTCTTTCCGTAAATACTTCCTCCAGGGCTTCAGCAGTGAATATTACAATCCATGAGTGTGATTCCCGTGTAAGCTATACAGGCTCAACCCAGGCAAACACACAGTGATCATAATCGCTGAAGTCATGGCCTGTGCCTTTACCCTGCTTTATCCATTCCCTAACAATCCTTTAATCCTCCACTAGAGTTTATTCTTTTAAGTGAAAATCTGGATTCTTATCTCCTCTAGTATACTTCTCTCAGTGACTCTTCAAGGTAATTCTCACCATCACCTATTGATTAGACCATCCCATTCACTGAAGGTATTTTATGTTATGGCCTTAATAAATTACTTTGAGTCCTTTAAACAGATTAAAAAGTTTCTTGCCTCTTTTTGTACATGTTATTCTGTCCAAATTGCAAATTTCACTATTGTCCACCCAAAGAATACTAAGTTTTCATCCTGATTTAAGCCTTTAATCTCAGGATCTCACAATAAATACAATCAATCACTCTTTCCTATATGCCTAATCTTCTGCTTGAGCATAATTTTCATACCCTCACTATACTGTAATTACATCTTTTTTTTTAACATTCAGCCACTTCACTCACTAGAAAGGAGTTTATTTAAATCAGGGTAAGTGTATTTTATGTTTGGATGAATTCCCCATCACAGTACTTCATATGTAGTTACCTAGTCACAATTTTTATTGAAATAAATTATACATATAATAAAAACTGTAATATAAAATGTTTCTCTTAAGGAAAGATTTTCTTTGTAAAACTATCCTTCTGAGCTTTATGATTACTGATAATGTCAGTTGCAAGATTAAGGAAATTGTATTTGAATGCAAATGAACTTATATTGTCATACCTTAAGCATGATAGTTAATTTCTTGCTTCTGAAATCATTCCCTCTACCTGCCTATTAAAATCACAATACACAGATGTGTATCTGTACCAAATAGTGCCAAAAGACTACTTTTATGCTGCAACATGATTATGTGTCCCCAAGGCATTTAAAGTATTTATATTATAGTATCCAGTATTTTCAAGCCAAGCCATACTGGAACCTGAAGCTAAAGGAAAATTAGTAACACTGATGCTCCCTTTATTTAAATTTTTAAGATTTTATCATGGCATAAATTTTGACTTTTAAAAATATTATTGAGGTTTTTTGGACCTCCTTAAATTTTGTTCCCAAGTAGAACGATTCATTAGGACTTGGGTGAATGGTCACTCTAATGCTTGATTAGGTACTCATCTTACTAACTTACAATTAGTTTGGGGTGCTTTTTTTTTTTGACGGAGTCTCACTCTGTCCTCCAGGCTGAAGTGCAATTGTGCAATCATAGCTCACTGTATTCTCAATCCTGGACTCAAGTGATCCTCTCACTTCAGCCTCCTGAGTGGCTGAGACCACAGGTGCATGCCACCGTGCCCAATTGCATCTTAAATACCCTTTTCCCTATATATTTTGTGTAACACTGAGAGTTTGCTAGTTTAAAATCAAGTGTTTATGTTTTAAATTTGCATGTTCAACCGTAAAGTTTGTAATTTTAAAAATTTTCCTTGCTACGAACTGCTATATCCCAACAAGGCACAAAGTAAATTAGACATTTACTGACAAAAGAGGACAGTTTAGATTAATGCTGGCATCTCATATTTCATTTGATTTTTGTGTACTCTCCCTATTCATTTGAAAGCCTTTAGCAAAGCCGCCAAGGCATCTTAATATCTTTGTCAGTTTTGATTATGAAATAAATGTTTATAAGGTGTGCTTTGGAAAGCATGGCTTCTTGGGGAGAAATGGTGGCTTATATGCACAAAGTATCTGGACTTGCTGCTTGTATCTCTGAGGGACTTCCTATCAGGAACATTTTTATTTCTCTGATGTACAGTTTGAGAATATATGCAGTAGAAAAGCATTGTAGAAAACTTAGATTTCATTTATTTCTGGTATGAGTCTGAATTGTTGACTTATCAAGATTCAGTAATATTTAGGGAGTTTTTAATGCTTTAACTAGAAGTTATTTGGGGGGGAAGGAAAGCTCAAGTGATCATATGCCCCTGTCTGAGAGAATATTCAGACTTATCAAATTGCCTTGTGCTGTTTTCTCTGCTTAGAATTCCTGCCAAAGATTGCACTGGCATTAAAGGCAATTATTTCTCAGTCTTAGAATCCTATTAGATGTCCAGCCCCACATTACAAAGAGAAATCCAAACCTCCTACCAGCACTGTGTATATTGGAATTATTTCACAGTGCAGACTGGGCTGTGTTCTAGTCTGCAGGATTCCTGGCTCTTTGGCAAGAGGAGAGTTTTCAGTATTTTCAAGAGTAATTAGTACAAGGGAAAAACCTTTATCTCTATCTCTACTCTTTAAGGTCTTTTTCAAAATTCCTTTACAAATATTGTCTCATAAATGTAGTTTTTAAAAAATATGTATTGCTAAAACTATTCCTGTAAGACTTCAAAGTGAAGTAACTTCACTGATAAAGCAAATATTTTACTTGCCTCTTTATAATATACTCTGTTTTTTATTCATATAATCAGAGCTTCAGAAGTGAGGAATTTCTTAGAAATTATCCAGGTAAGTATCCTCATTTTGTAGAAGAGGAAACTAAAGCGTTAAAAAACTGAAGACTTCCTCCATGGCTCCTATTTACTTATTAACAGAACCTGGAACAAAGATGGGAACTTAGATCTCCTATCTATAAATGCAAAGTGCATTGATTGAATTTCCAAAACCATTGAGTGGAAATGTCATTACAACTTCACCAAAGATAGAATGCTTCCAAAGAGGGTATTTTAATTTCAAAAGGCTTCTTTGCCTGCCTATAGGATAACCATTAAAAATGATAAGTGCTATGGACTGTTTTTATACCTCCAAAATTCAAATGTTGAAACTCTAATCTACGCTATAATGATATTTTGATGCAAGACCTTTGGAAAGTATTAGATTAGGGCATAAAAGTAGATCCTCCATGATGGGATTAGTATCTTCTTATGAAGATGAAGGGACCAGAGTTTTTTCTCTCCACTATGTGAGAATGCAGTGAGGAGGTAGTCATCTGTGAACAAAGAGGAAGGCTGTCACCAAGACCCCAACCATGTTGTGCTCTGATCTTAGACTTCTGGCCTCTGGAACTGTGAGAAATAGATGCTTGTGGTCTATACCATTCTGCCTATGGTGTTCTGTTTTAGCAGCCCAAACTGACTAAAACAGGGGACAAGTATGTTTATTGGAAAAATTACAGGTGTGCAGGGCCTCTGACATAAAGAGCTTTAGCTTTACTCCATGTGCGATAAGGAGAATGAGGAGTCTAGGAGTCTAGGAGGGAATGTGGCTCTGGCTCACTCATACAAGTTTACACCACCTACATGGGGTAGACATACTTCTGTCACTGCTGCCGTCACATTTCTGCTTCCTATCTTGTCTAGGTAATTCTTCACTGTGATACATATGCCCCTATGCACTCACATGCATGTGAATCAGCAGCACCCAGGCATGTGTGCAAACACCCATACATACATAGACACCGTTCATGTCCTCTATTCATCATATTTTTCAGCGATAGCACCATCAAAATACATATTTAGAATTAAGAAAGAAAATAAATCCCCAAAAAAGCAATAAACATTTATCTCACTCTGCAAGGAAGTCGTTGTGCAAAAAAAAAAAAAAAAAAAAAAAACCCAATGTTAAGAAATAATCAGTATTTCAATTAGCTTTAGGTTTGAGATTAATAGAGACATCACAGTTTTCTTCAAGGTTAACAGGTGAGAATTTGCTTTACATTTATGTAACATAAAGAATAATTCTAGGTTTTCTTTACTAAACAAATTGATTTCTTCTAAAGTTTAATTCCTGTATTCATCTAGACATAACAATTGCTAGTAATTTAAAAATTACAACTTGGTGCTTCAAAAAATTTTTGTATATAGATTTTAAATTGCTTGGAAATGTTTTACAGCAAGAGCTGATGTTTAATTGAGTGTGAGATATACTGTGGTGGGGTTAAAAGTTTCTGACAGCCAACTGGATGGAATGTGCTGCCTGTAAGATAATCCAGGACTCATTTCCATAAAATCACTTGACATATATGGTTATGGAACTTAGATAAAGGATATGGGATAATGATAATAGTGAATTCATCAACATAGAATGGTAACGGAAACCAAAAGAGTAGTCAAGATAGTGAAGAGAGAATAGGCAGAGTTAGAATAAAAAGGATACAAAAGACTTTGTCCCGAATATCACAAATGCTTAAGGTACAAGAGTAGGAGACCAATGGGCCAAGAAAAAAAAAAAAAAGAATGGAATGTAGAAAATGGTAGTTTTACAATGAAGAGAAAGCCCTTTAAGAAAGAATCAGGTCAATGGTATCAAATGCTGAAGAGATACTAAGCAAGATGTGGACTGAAAGTCTCCCATAGAATTGAAAGACAGGCAATCTTGTGAGGCCTTTTGAGAGTAGTCTGAGTAGAGCGGAAGGAAGGCAATACAAATGGCAGAGGACTGAGTGCATGAAAGGTATTCGTATTGGACAGGAAGTGTTTGGACTTCTAATATGACAGACCAGTGGCTGGAAAGGGAAGGGTTTCATCAGGGGTAGTTAAAATTTAGGTTTTGGGAATTATTTCATGCTTTTCATTCTACTATAGAAGAAGTTTTTGTTTGTTGAAATACTGATAGACAATAGCCAGAGAATGGGTGGAAACTGAGACTCTTAGAAATAAAAGAATATCTGTGTAATAGTCTCTGGGGAAAACAGATCCAGGGCACAGGTCTCAGATAAAGGAGTGAAGGCTCCTCGCACTGAGGAGTTAAGGAGGGGTACAGAGGCAGATGACTTTGCAAGATTGTTGTCAGATGTTAGCAGACCTCCTCTGATGATTTTTGACTCTACGAATTAAGAGATGGCTCTTTGCTTAGAATGAGGTGAAGAATTCGTGAATTGAAAAGTCTGAGTTCTACGTTTATTCTCAAATGTTTTTCCATCATCTAAATATTTGTTTTCCCCAAAAACATCGTTTATTTTGAACAGCCTTTTTTTCCTTTATTCTTTCTGCCAATGGTATTTTAATTCTTCGGATTTTCCAGATTTTTTACAGTCTTTTGTCTCACTTTGAGTCTACTCTCCCTCCTCGCTGCCCACCTCATCCAGAAAGATCCCAGTCTCAAGGACTCATCTTTCCCTCGGCCATGCAGTCACTGTTCATTTCCTTTGTTTTAACATTACATCCGTAATCAATAAAAATTCCTGTGGCATTGAAAAGCTTTCTTCCTGGTCTTAGTAGATTCCCTTCGTTTTCCATCATCCCCTGCATTGTGGGCAGACTGCTAAAACACTGCATCAACTTGTGATTTCCTTTGCTAAAACCTCTATTGTTTCCCCTGAGCTGATAGAATAAAATCCAATTTTTTATTGTGAAATACAAAACTCTTTATTATTGGCCTCAGACTACTTGTAACAATTTATGTCCAACTAATGCCAAATAGATTGGTGATTTCAACAAAAAAATTATTCTTTCTATCCAAATCTCATTTGTGTATTTGCATTTCACTGTTCTGTCATACTTTTTCTCAGTTTGGAAATTAGCCTCAGTACTGAGCAATTATATAAAAATCTGGCCTTTCAAGTACTTATATGCTGAGAACTCAGCCTAGACTATCTTCTATCCATCTCCTTCCTCCAACACTTAAGTCATATTATTTGTGCTATTTATCATTGATTTGATTATATGTTAAAGTTTAAGAGCCAGAGCTCAGAAAATTTCCTAAATTTAAATGACTCAAGCATGGCCTATTGGCTGACACCTGTAATCGCAGCACTTTGGAAGGCCAGGGCAAAAGGATTGCTTGAAATTAGGAGTTTGATACCACTGCAGTTCCAGCCTGGCTGACAAAGTGAGACCCTATCTCTAAAAAATAAATATATAAAAGTAACTCCATTTTCTTCTCAAATAAAATGTGATGATTTTCTATAGCCTCACAGAGCCCAATATCCAGGCAAAGATACAGAGTCAGGGTATGTTGGAATAGCTATCTGTTCACGGAGGACTCTCAACTCTTCCTACAGTTTTCATACATCCCAGGGTGATACTTATTTTCTCATTTGGGACTGCAGAAACACAAAGGCCCCATAGATACCATGATGCCTCCCAGCTACTCCAGCCAGCCTTATCAGATCCTTCAGCCTTCTACCAACTCTACCAACATGATTAGTCTTGGTGTCCACACCCAAATCTCATCTTGAATTGTAATCCCCATAATCCCCACATGTCAAGGGAGAGACCAGGTGGAGGTAATTATATCATTGGTGCAGTTTCCCCCATGCTGTTCTCCCCTATCTTTGATGGTTTTATAAAGGGCTCTTCCCCTCTTCACTCCGCACTTTTCCTTCCTGCCACCTTGTGCAGAAGGTGCCTTGCTTCCTCATCACTTTCCACCATGATAGGAAGTTTCCTAAGGCCTCCCCTGCCATGCTGATGGTGAGTCAATCAAACCTCTTTCCTTTATAAATTACCCAGTTTGGGGCAGTTCTTTATAGCAATATGAAAACAGACTAATACGTCTACTCTTGTACATCTATGTGCCACCTGCAGCAGTGGCTCAGTGGCTATATGTACCAGCAGGCCTTAACCTATAAGTACAGTCTGAGCTTTAGAGATTTTCATGGCTGACACTTTGGTGAACACCCATTGGTACTGTGACTCCACTGAATACTCAGGATGTCCTATCCCCACCTCTGGGACCATATCAGGTTTGCAACAGGCAGAGATAAAAGTGACCATGGGGGCTGGGCACAGTGATTTACGCCTATAATTCCAGCACTTTGGGAGGCAGAGGCGGGCAGATCACGAGGTCAGGAGATTGAGACCATCCTGGCTAACACGGTAAAACCCCACCTCTACTAAAAATACAAAAAATTAGCCAGGTGTGGTGGCACACACCACTGGTAGTAGTTCAGCTACTCGGGAGGCTGAGGCAGGAGAATTGCTTGAACCCAAGAGGCGGAGGTTGCAGGGAGCCAAGATCATGCCACTGCACTCCAGCCTGGGTGACATAGCAAGACTTTGTTTCAAAAAAGAAAAAGTGACTCTGGGGATGCACAGAGGATGGTTGACAGGGAACAGCTGAGTTCACTAGAGTGAGCCAACGAATCTATGGGTCTATGTTGTCCTCAGCCTGTGCATGCCCATGTGTATACAATGGAGCTATATAGTGCAGGATTCTCTTTCAGGCATTTAATCAACTTTCATCCCACCTGAGAAAAAGCAGCAGCAGAAACAGTGGCAGCAGGACCACATCTGGTGGCAGCAGCAGCAACAGCAACAGGGACAGCAATGGCAGCAAAAGGCAGCTTCTCCCCCACCCCATTCCTGATCCCAGAGTCAGGGAATTGTGACACAGATGTGGCCTTGCCTTTTCCTTCCTCTTTATTCCCATTCTCCTTTTCAGGCCAGCACCAGGAGTGACTTGGGAACTTCCATCAGGTTTCATTTTTAATGAGTTTTTAGTATTTTTGTTAATGTAAGGCCTTGAGTTACAGGGTTTTGTATATTATTTACATAGAGACCTCAGAGATGATACACATAGCTTCTCTGCACAAAACATCTGTGAAAATAAAAAGAACAGGTATTCAGAAATTACTTATAACAACATGTAATGTAAAAATTCATGACATTTAATAAATTCATCAGTATTTATTAAATAGTTTTTATATCCCGATTATAGTGTTAAATGTACAGAAAGCACATACCTTAATTATACTAAAAAACAACCACATGTGCCAATATAAATATACATGTGATGCATGTTTAAGCACAATATGTCTAAAAGTGAAATTATGTTATTCCTTTACCTACTAAATCTGCTTTTCCTTGATTTGAATTCATCTCCCCAGAGACCCCAAACAGGAAATTGGAATCTCAGTCATCCCTGACTTTTCTCTCTTTCATCCCTTGCCTTCCCCATTCCTCTTCCTAACCATGTGTCCATTCAAATAATCATCAAGGGCTGTCAAATCTAGCTCTGAGCTATCTGGGAAATACCATCCTCTCTTTATTCTCATTGTTTCTCTCCTCCTGTCCACTTAGACTCTGTGATAACTTTTAACTTCTCTTCTTGCCTATGTTATGAGCTACACCTACTCCATCTTTCACACCACTTCCAAATTTATTGTTTAGACTCATAAAAGACACTTAATACATACCTGTAAAAGGAATGAAAGACCTGAATAAAGCTAATTAATTACAGCACCCAAAATACCTCTAGTCCATTTGGTGCTTTGACAAAAATTAGAAAAAGCTCCCCTCCTTCAAGTAGAAGTAAATAAATACGAATGAACATATTTTTTAAAATGAAATATATAAATTTAGAATATTATTGCACAACATAATGTCTTGCTGCTGGGGAGTTTCCAGAGCCCCTTGGTCTACATGTGCACAGATTTGCCCCATCACAATGCCCCAGCCTTGCAGGAAGCACACATGCTGATAGCCACAAGCACATTGCATCCTACTCCCACCTCTGGGACTATTTCACACTTGAAACAGGCAGAGGTAAAAGCTACCATGGGGGTGCTCAGAGCATAGTCAACAGGCAACAGCTGAGTTCACTAGAGTGAGCCAGTGAATCTGTGGCTCCAAGTCTTCCTGAGCCTGTGCATGGCCATGTATTTGCTATGGAGCTGTATAGGGCAGGATTCTCCTTTAGTGACTCATTTGCGAGAGCTAAAACTATCCACACTGACTCTTAAGCTCTCACACAGGTAGTATGTGCCTAAGGTATGAATTCACTCTGTTACAATCATCCACAGAGTGATGATACCCTTGTGCAAGGCACAATCTAAACATGCAAAGACAAGGATTTTCTGTTATTCTTTAATTTCTCCCCATCTAACATCAGAATATAATCCAAACAACTTACGGCATTTAACTCACTTGGAAGTTCCGTCCCTACGTACAGCCATAGCCTCATCTGCCACCACTCCTACATAGAAAAATAGTTCCATTCATGAGGAACTATTTTCAGATCACCAAAGAATGCTATGAAATATTATAGTGAGATGGTAGCATAATGATTAAGTCCCAACTCCATCACGTACTAGCTGTGTGACCTTGAACATGTAACCTAAGCTGCTTTTGCCTTAATTTTATGTTATCTCCTTATTATTATGTTATGCTTGTTTAATCTAATCATATGTCCTCCAGTTAGAATACACATTGCCTCCTTTTACTTTTTTAAAATTCCTACATATGCATCAAGTAGGCTTATTGAATAAACGCTAATAATACAACATGAAAAATAAGGAGTCATGCAACAATTTTTCCTAAAATACAGTGGTTATTCAAAGGTATGAGGGTGATCAGAAAAGGCTTCAGGAAAGAGTTTCCAGGCAGGCTGGGCCTGAAAGGAGGGTTTTTCTTTTCTCCTCTCTGTCAAAGGTCCCAGGAAAAGAGTGTTTCAGTTAGAAAAACAAAAAACAAAAACAAAAACAGTGAAATAGAAAGCTATGAGGCTTATAAAATGAAAGAGATTATTTTCACTAAATCATAAGCTATGAGAAAAAGGATAGATAAATTAATTTAGAAATATTCTTTAAATCCAGATCTGTGGGTTCTAGTTTAACAAAGTGGCCTTAACCTTATAGTTAGTAACAGTTCTTATGTATTTCTTAAATAGAGGGTAGATAGCAGCAGAGTTGTACTTCAGGAAAATTCATCTGGTACTGATGAGTAAGATAAATTGTCCAAAAGAGAGGGGCTATTTTTACCTACAACATGCTCCTACTCCAAAATTTTTCATCGGGAATCCTGTGAATCAGATAGTATCACCACTCTCATCTCCTACACACACACACGGCAAATTCGTTACCAATCCTTGGCATTTATTCTTATGAACAAACTACATCAGGCAGTACCTTGCTTATGTTAATTATGTTAGAATTTAATGAATTAATATATGAATATTTTTCTATAATGCCTGGCATGTAACAATTGCTCAGTAATGTTTATTACTGTTAACATTTGTTAGCTTTTTAAAATTGTTCTACTCTCAAAAATAAAACTATCCTGTTCCCTACTTCTACTACCATGATATTGGTTTTGGTTCTTGTCACTTTGTAGAGGGACTGGTGTACCAGCCGGTCTAATAGTTCTTCTAAGCCTCATTTCAACCTTTCGGCCTATCCTCCACACAAGACGCCAAGCCCAAGAACTTGGTGTCCTTCTTCATTTCTCTTTTTCTTTCCCACTCTACATCCTCTACACATAAAATTTCTTCTGGTTCTACTTCCAAAATATATCTGGAATCATGCTGTCTCTCACTAGTTGAGCCACAATCACCATGATCTGTACTATGAACTTCTTATAGGATTACTGTGATGTGCTGCTAATAGGACTCCCTGCTTTAACCTTTCACCCTCAAAGTCGATTCTCAAACAACAGCCAGAAGGACTGTTTAAATCATAAGTGAGATAATATCATAACTACACAGCACAGAAGACCCCTTGGTATTCATAGGGAAAGTTAAAGTTTCTAAAATAGCCAACAACATCCTACAACACTCTAACCATCACCACCCCCAACGATACACAAACAACTTACCACTCATCTCCTCCTCTTCTCTCCACCATGCTGACACTCTCTAATCACACAAGCCTACTTGCTGCTTCTGCACAGAACAGGCCTTCTCTCTACTGCAAGGCAGTTCTCTTTGCCTGCAATGATCCCCCCACATATTGTGACACTTTACCTGTGAACACTTTTAACATTTCAACCTGCCCCGACTCTATAGCTACTGATCACCTTCACTCTTTTCTCTGTATCGCCTTTTATTGTAGTGGAATGCTTTAAAATTTATTATATTTAACAATTTACCTCTTGTTCTAGAATGTAAATCCCATGAGAATAAGGATTTTGTTGTTTTACTGTTCAATGATACACCACATATTTAAAGCATTCCCTAAATGTAATGGGTCTTGGATTAGGTTTTGGATTAATAAATGTTTGTTGAATTAATAAATTAACATAGGCTTACTCTGTGAAATAACTTTACAATGATATTTAAAAGGAAGTCTTTGGGAGGTATTGAATTCCCATGACAGAAAAATTTAACCTGGCCAGGTTATTCAAATTGGACAGTTTTGGGAGATACTAACATTGAAAAGATAATTGAGTTCAATGATCTTCCCACTTGTCAGTTTTGTGGTCCTTGAAGTTTAGTCAAAGAGCATTGATGTTGGCCGGGCGCGGTGGCTCAAGCCTGTAATCCCAGCACTTTGGGAGGCCGAGGCGGGTGGATCACGAGGTCGAAAGATCGAGACCATCCTGGTCAACATGGTGAAACCCCGTCTCTACTAAAAATACAATAAAAAACTAGCTGGGCATGGTGGCGCGTGCCTGTAATCCCAGATACTTAGGAGGCTGAGGCAGGAGAATTGCCTGAGCCCAGGAGGCGGAGGTTGCGGTGAGCCGAGTGCCATTGCACTCCAGCCTGGGTAACAAGAGCGAAACTCCGTCTCAAAAAAAAAAAAAAAAAAAAAAAAGAGCATTGATGTTGTGAAGATGGGAAAAGCATTCACAGAATAAAATGATTAAACAAATGAGCATTTAATCAATATAAGCATTAAATTAAATGATAATTTCAGGTAGTTTTAATTGCTATTAAAACAGTAAAACAGGTAAGATGATGGAAAGCAAACCAACAGTAATGAAGCTAACTAGATAGTGTGGTGAGAAAATAATACTTGAGCTAAATCCTGAATGTGGAGAAGAGGTCACCAGAGCAAATACTGAGGAAGAGCCACAGGAGAGAAGGACAGCAGGTACACAAAGGTCCTAAGAGTGGCATGGCCTATTTGGGGTACAAAGAGAATGCTTGTGGCAAGAGTGAGGAACAGGCGAGGGGTTGAGGGAGAGCAAGGCTGGGGCCGTGGAGGTCACTAGAGGTGTCTCATTACTTTTGGATCATTACTTTGTTGCATCTATGAAAAAAACCCTAAAAACATTTTATTTAGACAACTATATATGTTTAATAACACACTTGCAGCCACTATGAAGCTTAGGTATAATTAATATTTTCTTGTTAGACTTTTATTTTTGATATTTTTTTTAACTGCCGAAATAAAATGGATTCACTTAACTTTGAATATTTTTTTCTTAAGCTAAATTTACCTTTCTGGGGCTAAAATGTTCTCCTTTATTTGATATTTTCTGCCTAAATGTAGTAAGAGAGCCAATCCTTTACTACATATAACTACTTTTCTGAGGTTTCAAAAGAAGACATTATTCTCTTATGCTCTGAAGATTTATTTGTAAAACTTCTACAAGGAAGGAAGGGAAACCACAGAAAATTTTGAAGCAGGAGATGAAAAGTAAACACAGTAGCTTGTTGAAATATGGTTAGTAAATGGAGGCAGACTGTAGAAAAAGAACTAAGAATTCTCTTCAGACCTGGAAATTTGTTGGAGTTAAGAACCCATGAACTGATAAAGTCAGGGTGGGAATATTTCAGTGAAAGTAAAATAAATAGATTCATGGAGAAAAGGAAGATTGTGAATCTGTCCAATCACTGAATAATGAAAAACATACATGCTTTTTATTTTTTGTCTTTTAAAAATATAATTCAAAATTAATTTAACAATTTTGAAATTGAGCTTTAGTTCTCAATATTATTAAATTATACAAGATGATCACAGTATTTAAAGATTATTTTGTTGATCCTTTATTTTCTAGAAACATTATCTAGGTTATAAAACACTTATTAAAAAGGACAAGAGAAATGAGACTTTTTTTTAAAGTAACTGTCTAGCTATTTTGTATCTATAGTTTAGTTCTTCAAAAAATAAAGCTGACAGTTTAGTTTTGTTAAAAAATCTATGTGTGGTAGATTTTGAGTCTATATTTTTTATGAAAATATTTTAGAACATATCTTTAAATATAAAATAGACATACTATATATGTCTAGGAATGTATCTCAACAAGTCATATGTTTGTCTAAGATATATTCATATAAATTAGGATACAGCAAGACAAACTATTTATATCTATATAATAAACCTGGATAACTTATGTATTAATCTCTATTTTGAACAGTTTAAATGCATTTTTTTCACATTAAAAGTAATTTTTTAAATCTCAGTATCATTTTCTCATTTGTTCTTAAATATCATTCTCTCATTTGTTCTTAAATTACCCAGCCCACTAAAAATATTGAAACTTATGTTTGGCCCATATATGCTGCAAATTTTAGCAGTAGTTAACCCTTAGGGCTTGGGAAAGGAAGAGGGAGATTTAAAGGTGGAGAAGAGTTGGAGGAGGAGAAACTCTCATATTTTAGCCTTTATATTTTAGATTGATTGAATTTATTACTATTACTTATTATGTATTAAAATGTTATATTTTTAAGGACAAGTAAAAATCTTGCTATAAAGAACTAAGAAACAGAATCTGCCTACAGATATTTATTGCAGCTTTATTTATAATTGCCCAAACTTGGAAGCATCCTAGATGGCCTTCGGTAGGTGAGTGGATAAACTGTAATACATCCAGATCATGGGAAAAAATTAGCTCTCAAGCCATGAAGAAACATGGAGGAAAGTTAAGGGCACATTATTACTTGAAACAAGATATCTAGAAAGGCAACATACTGTATGACTGCAACTGTATGATATTCTTGAAAGGGCAAAACTGTGCAGACAGTAGTTGACAGGGCTTGTGTGAAAGGAGGTATGAAATAAGAAAACACGGATGATCTTTAAAGCAGTGAAAATAATCTGTATGATACTATAATGATGGATATATGTCATTATACGTTTGTCCAAACCCACAGAATGTACACGACAGTGAACCTTAATGTAAACTCTGGGGTTTGGGTGACATGATGTGTTAATGCAGCTCCACTGATGGTAACTAATGTACCAGTCTGGTGAAAGGTGTTGAAAATGGAGAAGGCTATGCATGACTTGGGGCAGGGGTATATGAGGAATCTCTGTACCTCTCAATTTTGCTGTGAACTTAGAACTGCTCCAAAAAATTAAAACTTACAAAAACAGAAACAAAGAATACCTTTAAAAGGAGCTCATAGGATATTTGAAAAATTCTTTAATGTTTGAATATAACTTTTTAAAATGTTAACATAAAGTCTTAAAAACACTCTAATGTGGAGAAAAGTCAGAATTTAATGTCTTTTAGAATAATTTCTACAAAGCATTTTTCTCAACCTACACAATGATTAAATCCCCAGAGAAAAGAAACCTGTTTACTAGGGCTAATTCTTTTTGAAATGTATGAAAGAACATTATAAGGACTTCATGATGATTTTGTGACAATAAGATACAATAATCAAATGAAATGCAAGATTTTTCCAATAAAACACACAGAGAGTCTGGCCTCTGTACAGAAAATAAATATCTCAGGCATCTACAAATAGAAAGCTGTTTTTTTAAAAACATAGAATTAGACCCTGACATATAACCAGGACTGATAAGATAAACTGTAGACACAGTGTTTTTTTGATGATATGGGTAATGTTTTTGAATTCTTGAAATTCATATCTGAATTAGAATGCCTCATGTGTATTTAACCTATTAATTTTTAAAAGGTTTATTAATATCCAATACTTACCCTCTGTTATGATTCTAAGACTGAATAATAATTCTGAAGGGACTTATAAATCTTTTGACAATTGAAAAATTTCTATTTTATATTCAGTTTTTCTCCACTAAAAAATGAAACACTGTAAATTATTTAAGTTATAATAAGTATTATGGCTGCCCATATTTTGCATTCTTTGACTTTAAGTAAATGTGGATTAATATCTATTTTTCAGCCTTTGCCCAATTCCATCCCTGTAATCATAAGGCAATATTTATATTTAAGACAATTCTTACCTTTGGAGTTTTTTGGGATGGTAACATGTGGGAAAATAGGATTAGAAGACTTGGTAGTGAGTAGTAAAGCTCATGAAGCTTTCCCTTTAATCAATATTAGCTCTCCTGCTCTTTTTCTGGATTACTAGCAGTATCCTAAAAGTTCAAGTTTGATTAGAAACCCTTAGATCAATGTGTATGCAAATATTCAAATCTATGGTTTCTCTGTCATTGAAGGCAGAGTAAACGTTATCTTAAAAATTTCCCCAAATATGAGATGTATTCCTTTGAAAATTGTGTGTGAGAGTGTGAGTGGTGGAGGAAGCATGTGTTGGTATCATTCTAATGAGTAAAAAGAAAAACAATTTATTTATTGAATCGTGTTAAAAATGTATATTCTCTGTAAGTACCACCCAAAAAAGTAAAAACTTGAAAATTCCCAAATATTATTTTTCTGATTCACTCAAAATTTATTTTTATTTTTAAATTATTATGGATACATAATAGGTTCACATATTAATGCAATATATGTGATTTTTTTGATATAGGTGTACAAAGTGTAATGATCAAATCAGAGTAGTTGGGAGTATCCATCATCTCAAGCATTTATCATTCTTTGTGTTAGGAAAATTCTAATCTACCCTTTAGTTATTTTAAAATATATAATAAGTTATTGTTAAGTATGGTCACCCAAGTATTCTTAACAGTATTTTTCCAAACCAAGCAGGGAGGGCAAATTTACATGGCTATCATGATGATATAAAGATATGAAACTATGGAAGCACATAAACTTGACAGGAATCATTTGATAAGGGCATATGGTCATTTTTTTAACCAATTAGAATTGAGAAGTAAATGAGGTTACTCAACTGGTCAGGGTCTGTGTATTTTGTATTTGTGAACATTTACTTATTCATTTCACAAATATGTGTGACATGAAAATACAGTGAAGAAGAAAGTTGAGGTTCTGATGCCTGGGAGCTTTGACTCTAGAACTGTAACATACAGCTAGGCTAATAACGTCATTTTGATCATACTACTGTTTACATTCAGGTGGTTTATCTCCAAGACTGTGGCAACACTGTTTAGTAAAGGAACATTTCTTTGGATTTTTTTTTAAAGGAAGACATTATGGGGAAATCCTGAGTAGAAGCCTGTGCTGCCTCCACTTGGGTTCATCTTCAAGAAGATACCCTTGTATCATTAAAAGGGCAGAAAACTTAACTTCCTGAGCACCTTTCACAATAAACTCTTCTCTAGCTATCAATAGAAGGATAAGAAGGGACCCAGAACACTAGCAAATCTCTCACTCTGTGATTCCCTAGTTTTATGGGGGCCTATTTTAATTTATATTAAAATATCCTAACAGAGAAGTTAGGATGGGAGACAATTTTCATTTTTAAGACTCCAAATTATATTAAATTTCTATTCAAAAATTTATTGCTGAACCACTGCCTGGGAGTCAGAGTATTTGTTCCAAATTATTGATTTGGTGAAAACGTCCACAAAGACGAGCAACTCATTGATTTCATGAAAATACCTTTGGTTCTAGTATTTCATATTTTTTCACATTGGTAGAGAACAGGGACTTGGGACATATGTATGTTTTCTCCATCTAGCTTTCTATAAGATGCAAGACTTTCCTAATACACATGCTCTGCTTTCTACTTACAAACTTTTTCTTTGGAAAGTATCTTTACAATATCAACTAAATGAGATTAGAAACAAGTTATGAAATTCATTGGGAACTTCATACTGAATAGATAAGAGTCTGCTTTCTCATACCAATAATGTTGGTGCCCAACTCGGTAGAAACAGATAAATAGGTTAAGTGTCCAGTCATTTATTTTTCAATAGTTATTTGTATTTCAGACCTTTACTCTGGCTCTTTCATAAGCAGCTTTCATATCAACATTGCTGAAATTCTTAACTAAAAATCCAGAAAGCCCCTGGGAGAATGAAGGTTAAGGAAAATGATTTAAGGGAAACCACATCTTTCTCTTGAAAGTGATTGTACTTCTTAAGAGTGTTATGTAACTAACTCAAAAGCTTGGCTATTTGAAGGGTTTTTTTTTTTTCAAGACATAAATATAAGATTAACTTCATATAATTTATTTATTTTCATTTACTTGTTTACCTATCATTTTCTAAGTGCCCGAAATATATCTATTCGGGCTTGTTCTCAAGGCTTGCTGTTTTCTGGACATAGATATGTACAGAGAAATCAAATAGTAAGTATATTGCACCTACAATAAATTGGCTCTTTATTAGATCATTGTAAATATGTAGTTGGCAACCTCCCAAAAAGGAGAAGAGAAATGTAAACTGTTTTGCTATATATTTCAGTGTATCTTCTAATTAGATGTAATTAGTCAAAAGGCCAAGAAGTCTCAGGCATGTCTCCAACGTGAATGAATAAAACATTTTGAGTACATTTATGAATTGAATGCATGTGTAGTAAAAATAGGCAGTTAGAACTTATTTTAAAATCGCTAGTCATATTTGAAGTAAACTTTAAAATAGTAACATTGTCATTATACAACATAACCTAATAGATGTTACAACACTTTTCTTTTAGAAAAGGTTACAGAAAATATCAGCCAAAGGAAATAGGAAAATAGCTAACATTATATGTTTATGCTGGACAGGTTAGTATTCCTATCCCAGAGAAACATATTTGAAGTTCTTCAAGCAGATCAGCAGGCCCGATATTTTAAGAAGGCTGGGTTATGGCTTGGGGCTCTTTCTCTCTCTTGAGACACAGAGCTTCCTGAAATTTACAAGGGGTGGTATTCTCCCTATTCAGGAAAATGAGATGTATGTATATATACATAAAATCCTTGACAGGCTTTGTGAAACTCAGATTATCTGGTTTAGAAAAAATAGCAATCAGAATCAGATGCACACAATGCTTTCTAATGCACACGCTCTGTTTGTACAACTAAAGACAATGTTAATTTCAATGTTAAAATCAGGTTATTTGCTAAATATTTACTGTTTTATATTAATGAATAAATATTTTTTAAAAATTTGAAAAACACTTTACATTTAAAAATTCATTAGCTATTTTGGAAAGCAATTTGCAAGTGAGTATCAATAACTTGAATGAGCTTGTCTGCTTTCAGAAATGTGTTTTAGAAAAATAATCTTAAATGCAGATTCATGTACAAAAATCATAACAATAATACATTATATATCAGAAAGTATGTATTTAGTATTTCCTGTATGCTAAGTTCTTTCTTTTCTATGGGTTTTAGCCACTTAATAGCAATTGCCGTAGAGATACTATTACCTACTATTTTAAGAAAAAAAAAAACCTGACGCTTACAGGTTTTAATAACTAGCCCCACATTTCAAATGCTAATGGTCAAAGTGCAGGTCTACCTGCCCTTTTGCTCTTACAGTACACTTTTCAGAGCATGGTTTATATTTTAAAAATCAGAAGCAGCAGAAATGTCCAATATTAATGGGAAGTTTAGGCACCACATGACTGTAGCTGTAAGATGGAATATTTTTTTAAAAAGGTAAAATATATTTAATCAAGTATTTTAATTCTATGAAAATTCTTAGGACATAAAATTAAGCACGTTAAAACACACTCAAAAATCTGTGTGCACTATGAACATAGTTTTGTGTGAGACTGGCAAAATTCGTCAAATATTAGTAAAAGTTGCTTTTGGATTTTGCTTCATCTTTTCCTGTACATCAACTTTTCTATAAAAACATGCAGTGCTCTTCTAATAATAAATATAAACTTTTTAACTATTTTTATAATTGTTACTGATTTCAAAATTCTTTAATCATCAAGGGCCGCTTAAATTTGAAACTGAGAGCAGAACTAAGTGCAATATCTCTGATAAGAAAGCTGAATGTGCTCCCTAGTGGCCACTGTGTTGTTAAAGTTCTCTGTTGCATCTACTGCCTGTGAGGGATTTCTGTTTACTTTCATCTGCTCTGTGATGGTGGTGGGAAAGAACTGGGCATCACAAGACCGGAAAAACTGGCCATGTTTTCTAACTAGGAAATAAGTTGTTTTTTTTGTTTGTTTGTTTGTTTTGAGCACTTTATTTGTCCCTCTTGGGAAAAATTTAAAATTCGATCAATCCATTTATACATAAATATTTGGTAACATTTGAAATTGTACTAATTTCTCTACTTTGTCTGCTTACATTGTAACACATCTTTGTTTTCAGGACGACTTAGCTTTTTTGCTACACAAACTAAATTCAGTGCGATTTAAAGTACTTTATTTCTGAAGCCAATCTACATTTGAAGCTAAAACTTTATCAATGAAATGATTAAAAGAGCCGTCAAGTATTGCTATATAAAAATATATGTAGGCTGGTCATGGTGGTTCACACCGGTAATCTCAGAACTTCTGGGAGGCTGAGGCTGGAGGATGGCTTGAGGCCAGGAGTTCTAGACCAGCCTGGGCAACAGAGTGAGGCTGTGTCTCTATAAAAAATATCAATAAAATTAAAATATTAGCTGGGCATGTCACCTGTAGTCTTAGCTACTCAGGAGGCTGTGGCAGGAAGATTACTGTTGCATCTATCTTCTGTTCCAGGCTACAGTGAGTTATGATCGTACCACTGCACTCCACCCTGGGTGACAGAGTAAGATCCTGTCTTTAAAAACAAAAATATCTAAATGGTGAATAAATGCATGTGCGTATTAAAGAAAACTACAATACCTTAAAAACATTTATTACATTATTATTACAAGTATAATTTCTTGAACACAAGAAGAGACACATAGATCTACTCCTGGTTGGGAAGATTCATATTGTGAAGATATTATCCCCAAATTAAAATCAAAAGATAATATATGTCAAATAAAAATCAAATAGGAGGCAAGGCTTAAATTTAGGTTGGAGGCTTTAAAGTCTGGCTTGAAGTCTTAGCTTTAATGCCCACTTACTATGTAACTCTGGAAATATTACTTAACAGTTCTGAGTCACAATATTCTTGTTTCTATAATATTGATAATAACAATATAATGTTTACTTTGGAAAATTATGAGATTTAAATGAATGCCAGGAATACTTGGTACAAAGAAGAAACTCAGTAATCAGAAAAATAATTATTAATTTTAATTTATTTGCATTTAGATTTCAAATAAAGCTAATTTGTTTTCTTGTAAATTAATAGAATTTATCTGGAAGAATAATTACTTAGAATAGGCAAGATATTCTTTAAGAATAATGAATATGGAGGAAGCTTGTCCTTCCCAATAAATGTATGTACATAAAGAATCTGAATGCATCTTCAAATCTATGAACTAGAGTAATATTTTGCTGATAAAAATTTAGGTGGAAATATATAATATACTTGTATCTTAGCAGAGAGTTAGGTTCTAAAGCCAATGTGTACATCTAAATTTACTTATAATGAACTTTATCTTTAAAAATCTCTCAGGCATATGTTATGTTGGAAACAGCAGCCTTGATTAAATTAGTTAATTTCTATAAAAGGACAGTGTTTTTATAAAACATACATTCTTCAACTACTAGACCAAACTTAGTGTTGGAAGAACTCACTAAAAATGGCATGGAGTGGTCTTATGAACTGAGACCAACAGAGGAAACAAAGAGAATGGAAAGGCATTTCTTGTCTACTTTGAGTCAGATACGTTCTGCTAATTGAGCAGAAATGCTTGAATTGTTTTCATATTTTCCTAACTTTTGTTCTTCCAAGTTATGTATATTTCATTTTCAAAAGTTAAATGCCTGTATAGTCGGGGGAGATCTTTGAAAAAAAATTGCAGAACCATACTATAATATGCTGTTTTAAAAATACTGTCAGTGAAGACAAAGGGCATATAGTCTTGGGAGTTCTAGGACCCTACGCACCACCAGCTCCTTCCCATACTACCACAGCTGATGCTGGCTGGAAAGCGCCACCTCCTGGCAGGAGACCAACTGGCACAAAAATAGAGCATTAAAACACCAAAGCTAGAAACCCTCACACAGTCCATTGCACCCTCCTCCCTGCCACCTTGACCAGAACAGGCACTGGTATCTAACGCTGAGGGACCCGTAAATGGTTTGCATCACAGGACTCTGCGCAGACAGCCCCTAGTATCAGCACAGAGCTGGGTGGGTTCCCTGGCTGGCTAGACCCAGAAGACAGATAACAATCACTGCGGTTCAGCTCACAGGAAGCCACATCCATAGTAAAAGGGGGAGAGTACTACATCAATGGAACACCCTGTGGGACAACAGAATCTGAACAACAGCTGTTAGCCCTAGACGTTCCCTCTGACAGAGCCTACCCAAATGAGAAGAAACCAGAAAACCGACCCTGTTAATATGACAAAACAAGGCTCTTCACCCGCCAAAAATCACATTAGTTCACCACCAATGGATCCAAACCAAGAAGAAATCCTGATTTACCTGAAGTAGGTTACTTATTGAGCTCATCAGGAAGGGACCAAAGAAAGGTGAAGCCAATGCAAGGAAATCCAAAAAATAATACAAGAAATGAATGGAGAAATATTCAAGGAAATAGATAGCTTAAAGAAAAAAAAACAAAGATTCAGAAAACTTTGGACACACTTTTAGAAATGCAAAATGCTCTGGAAAGTCTCAGAAATAGAATGGAACAAGTAGTAAGAAAGAAATTCAGAGCTTGAAGACAAAGTCTTCAAGTTAACCCAATCCAACAAAGACAAAGAATAAAGAATAAGAAAATATGAACAAAGCCTCCAAGAAGTCTAGGACTATGTTAAACGACCAAACCTAAGAATAATCGGTGTTCCTGAGGAGGAAGAGAATTCTAAAAGCTTGGAAAATATATTTGGGGGACTAATAAAGGAAAACTTTCCCAGCCTTGCTAGAGACCTAGACATCCACAAATAAGCACAAAGAACACCTGGGAAATTCATCACAAAAAGTTATTCACCTACGCACATTGTCATCAGGTTATCCAAAGTTAAAATGAAGGAAAGAATCTTAAGAGCTGTGAGACAGTAGCACCAGGTAACCTGTAAATGAACACCTATCAGATTAGCAGCAGATTTCTCAGCAGAAACTCAATAAACCAGAAGGGATTGAGGCCCCGTCTTTAGCTTCCTCGAACAAAACAAGTATAAACCAAGAATTTTGTATCCAGTGAAACCAAGCATAATATACAAAGGAAAGATACAGTCTTTTTCAGACAAACAAATACTGAAATAATTTGCTATTACCAAGGTACTACTACAAGAACTGCTAAAAGGAGCTCCAAATCTTGAAACAAATCCTGGAAACACAACAAAACGGAACCTCTTTAAAGCATAAATCACAAAGGATCTATATAAAAAAAAATACAAGTTAAAAAGCAAAAACAAAAAAGCCAAAGTTCACAGGCAACAAAGAACACAATGAATGCAATGATACATCACGTTTCAATACTAACGTTAAATATAAGTGGCCTAAATGCTTACTTAAAAGATGTAGAACTGCAGAATGGATAAGAACTTACCAACCATCTGCTGCCTTCAGGAGACTCACCTAACATGTAAGTTGTCACATAAACTTAAAGTAAAGGGGTGGAAAAAGGCATTTCATACAAATGGATACCAAAAGTGAGTTGGGGTTACTATTCTTAAATCAGACAAAACAAACTTCAAAGCAATAGCAGTTAAAAGAGACAAAGAGGGACATTATATAACGGTAGTATTTTCCTTGTCCAACAGAAAAATATCACAATCCTAAACATGTATGTGCCTAACACTGGAGTTGTAAATTTATAAAACAATTACTAATAGACTTAAGAAATGAGATAGACACCAACACAATCATAGTGGGGGATTTCAATACTCCAGTGACAGCAGTAGACAGATCATTAACACAGAAAGGCAACAAAGAAACTGGATTTAAACTATACTTGGAAACAAAGGGACTTAACAGATATATCCAGAACATTTTATACAACAACCACAGAATACACATTTTATTCAACAGCACATGGAACTTTCTCCAAGATAGACCATATGATAGGCCATAAAATGAGCCTCAATAAATTTAAGAAAATTGAAATTATATCAAGCACTCTTTCAGACCACAGTGGACTAAAACTGGAAATCAACTCCAAAAGGAACTTCAAAACCGTGTAAATACATGGAAATTAAATAACCTGCTGCTGAATGAGCACTGGGTCAAAAATGAAATCAAAATGGAAATTTAAATATTCTTTGAATTGAACAACAATAATGACACAACCTATCAAAACCTCTGAGTTACAGCAAAGGTAGTGCTAAGAGGAAAGTTCATAGCCCTAAATGCCCACACCAAAAGACTGAAAGAGTGCAAACTGACATTCTAATGTCATGCCTCAAGGAACTAGAGAAACGAGTAAACCAAACCCAAACCCACCAGAAGAAAGGAAATAACCAAGATCAAATCAGAAATAACTGAAATAAAAATAAACAAAAACTACAAAGATAAGTGAAACAAAAATCTAGTTCTTTGAAAAAATAAAGAAAATTGGTATACCATTATCAAGCTTAGCCAAGGAAAGAAGAGAGAAAATCCAAACAACCTCACTAAGAAACAAAACAGAAGCTATTACAACTGACACCACTGAAATACGAAAGATCATTCAAGGCTACTGTGAACAATTTATGCACATAAACTAGAAAACCTAGAAGAGATGAATAAATTCCTGGAAAAATACAACCCTGCTAGCTAGCTTAAATCAGGAAGACTTAGATATCCTTAAAAGACCAATAACAAGTAGCAAGATTGAAATGGTAATTTAAAAACTACCACCAAAAATAATCCAGTACCAGACGTATTCACAGCAGAATTCTACCAGACATTCAAAGAAGAATTGGCCCCAATCCTTTTGACACTATTTCACAAGACAGAGAAAGAAGGAACCCTCCCTAATTCATTCTATGAAGCCAGCATCACCCTAATATGAAAACCAGGAAAGGACATAATCAGAAAAAGAAAACTGCAGACCAATATCCTTGGTCTGAACATAGATGCTAAAATCCTTAACAAAATACTAGCTAACTGAATTCAACAGCATATCAAAAAGATAATCCACCATGAACAAGTGGGTTTCATACCAGGGATGTAGGGATGGTTTAATAAATGTGATATACCACATAAACAGATTTAAAAACAAAAATCACATGGTCATTTCAATAGATGGGTAAAAAGCATTTGACAAAATTCAGCATCCCTTTATGATTGAAACTCTCAGCAAAATTGGCATACAAGAGACATATTTTAATGTAACCAAGCCATCTATGACAAACCTACAGTCAACATAATACTGAATGGGAAAGGTTGAAAGCATTTCTTCTGAGAACTGGAACAAGACAAGGATGCCTACTGTCACCACTCCTCTTCAACATAGTACTGGAAGTCCTAGTCAGAGCAATCGACAAGAGAATGAAGTGAGGGGCATCCAAATCAGTAAAAAGAAAGTCAGACGGTCACTGTTTGCTGACAGTATGATTTTTTACCTTGAAAACCCTAAGGACTTCTCCAGAAAGCTCCTAGAACTAATAAAAGAAATCATCAAATTTTCCAGATACAGGATTAATGCACACAAATCAGTAGCTCTTCTATACATCAAAAGCAACCAAGCAGAGAATCAAATTAAGAACTCCACCCCTTTTTAAATAGCTGCATAAAAATATAAAATACTTAGGAACATACCCAACCGAGGAGTTGAAAGACCTCTACAAGGAAAATTACAAAACACTGCCGAAAGAAATCACAGATGACATGAACAAATGGAAATACATCCCATGCTTGTGGATGGGTAAAATCAATATTGTGAAAATGACCATACTTCCAAAAGCAATCTACAAATTCAATGCAATCACCATCAAAATACCACCATCATTCTTCACAGAATTAGAAAAAAAGAATTCTAAAATTCATATAGAACCAAAAAATATCCCTCATAGCCAAAGCAAGACTAAGCAAAATGAACTAATCTGGAGGCATCACACTGCCTGATTTAAACTATGCAAGTTTTTTGACTATAGTCACCAAAACAGCATGATACCGGTATAAAAGTAGGCACATAGACCAGTGGAACAGAATAGAGAACATAGAAATAAACCCAAATACTTACAGCCAACTAATCTTTGACAGAGTAAACAAAAACATCAAGTGGGTCAAGGACACCCTTTTCAACAAGTGGTGCTGGGATAAGTGGCTAGCCACATGGAGGAGAATGAAACTGGATCCTCATCTCTCACCTTATACAAAAATCAACTCAAGATGGATTAAGGACTTAAACCTAAGTCCTGAAACTACAAAAATTCTAGATGATAACATTGGAAAAAACCCTTCTAGACATTGCTTAGGCATGCATTTCATGACCAAGAACCCGAAAGCAAAGGCAAGAAAAACAAAGATAAATAGCTGGGACCTAATTAAAGAGCTTTTGAATGGCAAAAGGAACAGTCAACAGAGTAAACAGACAACCCACAGAATGGCAGAAAATCTTCGCAATCTGTGTATCTGAAAAAAGACTAATATCCAGAATATACAATGAACTCAAATAAATCAGTAAGAACAAAAACAAACAATCCCATCAAAAAGTGGGCTAAGGTCATGAATAGACGATTCTCATAAGAACATATACAAATGGCCAACAAACATATGAAAAAATGCTCAACATCACTTGTGATCAGGGAGATGCAAATCAAAACCACAATGCAATACCACCTTACTCCTGCAAGAATGGCAATAATCAAAAAATCAAAACACAGTAGATGTTGGCATGGATGTGGTGAACAGAGAACACTTCTACACTGCTAGTGGGAATGCAAACTAGAACAACCACTATGGAAAACAGTGTGATGATTGCTTAAAGAACTAAAAGTAAAACTACTGTTTGATCCAGCAATCTCACTACTGGGTATCTACCCAGAGGGGGGGGAAAAAGTCATCATACAAAAAGATACTTGCACACTCATGTTTATAGCAGCACAATTCACAATTGCAAAATCATGTAACCAACCCAAATGCCCATCAGTGAATGAGTGGATAAAGAAACTGTGGTAAGTCAAAGAAGGCTTCAAGAATGAATTGTTGGAGATAAATTGGGATATGAGCTGAGTACATGATATTCATAATACATGGATTGACTTTCTCTTGAGTGATACCTAGTCAGTTAAATACTAGGTGTGGCTTTAAAAATTAATAGTAAAACAACCATTGGATATTTTCTAATGTGTTTCATTTTAAAAAGGTACAATATAGTATACTAACATCATTAAGACATAAATGTTGAAATTGACAAAGATCCTTTGCTTGACCAAACTTCAGTCAGGCTTCTAGAACTTTTCTTAGATCCATATATGCACTTACTTCCTTGTAAAATCCAGTTTTAGCAAGAACCCTGTTAAATCATTTTATCAAGAATCCCCAGCCTTTAATATCTGATCATCCTCAATGTTTAATCAGATTCCTCATCCTCCACCATTCTCCAGGTAAGCTCCAATCACCTTGACTTGCCATCAGCAAGAATCCTGTTAGATCAGTTTATCAAGAATCCCCCTTACCCCTAATATTTCCTCTTAGAAATTTTCCTTTCACTGGCTCCCACGCAGCTCTTTGGCCATACATTCCAACTTGTTCATACTGTATCTAGAGTTGAGCCCAATCTCTTCTCCCCCACTACAAAATCCCATTGCAGTGATCCCTATACCTATCACATAGAATCCTGAATAAAGCAGTCCTTACTGTGCTGTGACAAGTGTCATTTTTAATAAAATATATGTAATTACTAATGATCTCTGTTTACTAATAATGTAGTTTTAAAAAAAAGATTGAATATAACCTATCCATTAATTTGGAAATGATAGACTCCTATGTTGCATGCATAATACACTTATGTAAGTTGAAGTTTCAGAGAATGGGAAAAATATGTGTTTTTGTATCTGGAATATTCAGTTACTTCAAAGGCAGCAGTAGAAAGTGCTGGGAGAAGAAAGAGTGTTGAATACTAATAAA
Source organism: Saimiri boliviensis (assembly GCF_048565385.1). Lineage (NCBI taxonomy): Eukaryota > Metazoa > Chordata > Mammalia > Primates > Cebidae > Saimiri > Saimiri boliviensis. Next base: position 58,046,771 of record NC_133458.1, read on the forward strand.
TTGTAAAGCTCCATCTGCTGCTTCGTCTTGTTATTGCATATTATTAAGACTTTTTATAAATACTATGATTTAATAAAATTCTCATTTGGGGTGGGGTGAAAAAAAGTCCTAACTCTACTAAATATTTCATAGAAAGTTTAATACCAATGTAATAATGTACTGTTAAATATTCTCAAAAAGTTAGATAAATCAAGGAAATTGGTAGTCATCAGAGGCTTCTCAAATGTAAAGTACAATATTTTAAAATAAATTGATTATATCTATTATATATTGTCATTGATAAAATATGTATTTCATTATATATTATAGATTTATTAGATATAGATGAAATCTATGTATTTCATGAATATATATGCATACATAAATATATACACACATTCTTTTCTAAGTCACTACATACTGTTCTTTTTGAATTCTATATTATGCCATGGTTTCTAAATGAGAAGAATAGCTCCAAGAATTAAGAAGGGTTTTTTTTTTTTTTTTTGAGACAGGGCCTTGTTCTGTCACCCAGGCTGAATTATGTGGTATGATCATGGCTCACTGCAGCCTCAGCTTTTGGAGTAGCTGGGACCACAGGCATGTACCACCACACCTGGCTGATCTTTGTATTTTTTGTAGAGACAGGGTTTCACCATGTTGCCTAGGCTGATCTCCAACTCATGTTCTTAAGAGATCTACCTGCCTCAGCCTCCCGAAGTGCTGGGACTACAGGCATGAGCCACTGTGCCCGGCCAGGAATTCTTTATATCTTGAGAATCAACATTAGCCTCAGAGACAAAAATAGGAGAAAACAGGCCAGGCAAAGAGAATTGATTAAGCAAGATAGAGAAAATGGACATACAAAGTATAATTTTATTAAGTAATTTAGGGCATCTGAAGCATCGTGTTCATGTAAAAAAAGTAGGGAGAAAAAGAGAGAAATGAAGTGACAATGTGTATCTGATGAGTCCTACATATCTAACCAAGGAGTTCATGTTTATGTGAAAAAAAGTACACTAAAAACTTTTAGGTGCTGTAACAGATTATGTGTGTGTGTAATATTATTGGGAGTAGGATTTCTGGAGACACCTAGTCCAATTTGTAGGTTATTGAAGGGGCAAATGGAGAAATAATATCTTAATCAAGTAGGGTAGCATGAAAATGAAAAAAAAAAAAAAAACAGTGCTAGATGTTGGGAATTTAAGGTCTGTTTCTGCTATTTTTTTTTCTTTCTTCTGTAACACCTCTCCTTCCTTCAGGGATTGCCTGACATCGATTTACAGAGTGATGGTCGGGGTTGGAGGGAATGAAATAATGCATTGTTATACACAGTATATTACATATATGTAAGGCATGACATCTTCCATGTTGGCAGATGATGTGTTATGGCCAAAAGAACAAGTTCATTAGAGGAAGCAGACCTGAATTTGAATCTTCGATATCACTTGGGCATGTTTGTTGACTTTTCTGAGGCTCAGTCTCTTGTCCAGGGAAGGCTTAACTCTTTACCATGTCCCTATATACATGTCCAATTCAGGGCTTCCAGACCTTCCCTGTTATCACCAGCCCCTCCTCAAGCAGGTGTGGTATCCAGGATGGCCTCTGTCCTTCCCATGGAGGCTACCTCACTCTTCAGAATGTGTCCCGCCATGCAATCTCTTCCTCCACCTGTGCCATCCATATCTTCTTTCTCTTATAATCTCTTTTGTATACTTCTTTTGGAATTTATGTCTAGGTCAGCACGTTATGTTTCCCAATATATAAGTACTTGGTTTTTATTATTTTTTCTATTTATTTATAAGTTATTGATTGCATCTTCACCATAAACAATGATGAAACTAATCTATGGTCTTTCCCCTCCACCTCTTCCCTCTCTGAACATTCCAATTTTACTTAATTATGTTGATTTCTTGGTCACGATTATAAATTCAATTGCCTTATATATGGCTTAATTGATGTTTAACCCTTGCAATAAAATGTAAGAGAAATCACCTCATTCCACTTCTACCTTCTTTCCTTTTTTTCTTATTTATGTAATTTTTGCATAATCTGGGCTTGTAACATTTACAGTGTGTTCTGTGTGTATAATTCTCATGTTAGGAAATTGCTGTAGTTAAAAAGATGTCAATTCTCAATTCACTTCCCTCCACGAAGGAGTGGCCAGGACTGGTGTTGCACACCTGTCTTGAAAAAAAACTAAAAGAATGAGATGAAACATACAGTCTAATTGTTGTCTGACACATTGGAAAACAGCACAGAACAGTGACCCCTCAGAGAAGGGGAACAAGGTCAGCCCTGTGACTGCCACAGCTCACTGTCTGGAACTTCTGTCCATGGTATAGACAAGTGGAACCTAAACAAAACCTGGTGATATGGGTTGAAGAGACACCCATAGTGGAGGTCAATGTGGCTAGAAATTACAGGGCAGGGAAACAGAGAGGAGAAAGCAGCCAGAAAAAGGCAGAGCTAAACACCCTTTTTTGAGACTATTTCAACACAGAACATCATACAAGCTCATTAAACTGTTGCAGAGGTTTTATTAGAATGTAATGATATGTTTGCAAATGCTAGAACATTTAAATTAGACAACATTTAATTTCCTTCCTCTTCTTAATACAATGTTTCATTGAAGGGCTCTAATCTGACAGCTGCAATGATAAATTGTCTTTTCTGGGAGTATAGACAGTGTGGCCCTGGCAGATAAGGACAGAAAGAGGAAGCAGAGTTTGAGCACCTGATGGCCAGATGTGGCTGCACTGTGTTAATAAGCCATTTCATCAACATTAACAGCCTTCTGTTACAGAGCAAAAGATTGTTAGAAGTTAGATCATGTAAGGAAGTTTCCTCAACACACTAAGTGGATGGAAAGCTGCTTGAATATAACTTCACTAGCTGCACACAGTTAGACATCCTCATCTGGGCAGAAGAAAAGACCTCAGCAGAAAAAGGGCTCAGGTAGACGTGAACCATGCAGACCTGCCTTACAAAGCATTTGTGAGAGCATTTAGAAAAATAAATGCCTGAGATCTTAGTCATATTTAGTTCATTTTGCACATTTCTCCAATTCCAAGATTCATTAAATGTTATAATTAATCAGATAAAGATGTGCTCAATACAGCTCAAAGATATTCAGGTAATAAGAAAGCTTGGAAGATAAAAATATTTTGCTTTCTTATACCTGCTTGGAATTTGTAACAGATTCAAATTATGTTTAGTTCATTTTTCAAACTTATATTTGGTATAGAATACTTTGATTAATTATCCACTAAATCTTACATGAGCAGAAGGAAAAACCAATTAACAAGTGTCCTTTAATTTAGCATATATGTCATATCTGTTGCTACTTAATTTTCTTATTAACCAATAAGTGATAATATCTTCATTTCCATGTTTCATTGAGAAAACTAACATCTAAATGGATCAAATAAGCTACCTGACAAAGACTGCAGAGCTAGTAAATGGTAGAAACAAGCCACAAACCTGAATTTTAAATGTAGGATGAGAAATAAGAATAGCTGTAAAAGTCACTACTGAAATGAATATACAAACCTTTCAGTTCTCAAAATACACATATAAAGATGATAAAAGATTAAGGGGAAAAAGTAAAAACAGAAAGCATTCTATGAAATCTGATGCCAGAACCTAAACCAAGTATGTTAATCATATCAGTAAATATTAATTGACTCCAAGCAGAAATTGAAGAAAAAAATAATCTTGTCTTTCACTGGACCATAAGGTAAAGGTTGTGCAGTTGTAGGCAAGTTCAGCAAGGCCTTGGGGAGGACATGAGGCATCTCGCTGGTCCATGGAGTTCCTAGTTTCCCAAGCCTGGACCTCTCTTAGGAACCTGCTGCCTTCAGTCATTGGCTGAGAACAGTGCATCCATACTCACAATGATTTTCAAAGTAAAGATGCTATGCCCTAGGTTAGTCATGCTCCTAGTGTTGGAGGTGTGCTAGCCCCATTCACATGGTTGCTTTACAGAAGCATTGTTTTAGAAATTTAAATAAAAACATGAGAAAAATCAAAACACTAAAATAATATTTAAGACTATGCAATTGACTCAAATAACCTTTTGAAATCAAAGATCATTTCATGAAGATGTGATGGTTTCTTCTAAAAAATGTAATGGTGTTTTGTTATTCCCTTGTGGCAGGTTTCACATTTATTTTAATGCTTACAATCTAAGTAAATCAATAAGGTTACTTTTTATTTGTCTGTTGATCTATTTATTTATCATATATAACTCAGCAGAATAACAGACATACAAAATGGTAGGCTGTGTGCGATTGTTTTGTGTGTGCAGGAGGGGGCACAAAAATGTGTTTATTTTACCTTTTTGTCATATTCCTAATCCATCACCAATGTTAGATGAGAGAAAACAAAAGCAAAAACAAAAAATGGGGAAGAAAATCACTAGAAATCATTAGAAATTGAGTGAAACAAAAATGAGAAAAATTCAGAAAATGGTATACATCATTCTCTTTTAAACAAGAAAAATATACTACCATATATTTTGTACATTCAACTGATTTTTTGCTGCCAAGCAGAAAAACAGAAATTACATTCTGAGTATTATGGATAAACTATTCTGTATCAGTAATTCTACTAAACTACTGCAGAGTGCGCTAGGAACAGCAGATTCTGGGGATGATGTGTATCATGATTCTTTTATTTATATTGTAGATGCTTAAGACACACAGACATACACACACACAGACACACATAGACACACAGCTCAAAACAAAAAAGGAAGTCAAATGAGACTTTTCACGGATCATAGCATTATTAGATAGAATCAAATTTTAATGCAGTCCACATTGCTTCTGAATAAGCTTATGTTAAGCTCCCAAATCTCAATTGTTGATAGTCTTCTGTGATTACCCAGGAGAATTCTTAAACAATGAATCTCATTTTAGTGGTTGAAGACACTCATTAGCTGAACCTGCTTGGTGCTGATAACTGATCACTACTTAGTAAGTCCTAATCTTTTCTCACACATGCTCCCTCCCTGTATAATGGCATCTCTGTTTTCACATTCAGTCTTCCAAATGCTTGCTACCTTATCCTCTTCAGAGCTTCCTTCAACAGTTTCCATAGGCATGAGCTCTGCAGTCATCAAATGAAGCATCTACAGACAGTCACAGTATTTAGTTTAAGGGGGCCAGATCACTATTGCTGCTGTTAATTCAATATAATTAGCCATCCTTCACATTTGTTTTTCTTGTCTTTCCACATTGGCCAATATAATCTTTAAAAAGTGAGTAGTCACAGGAAAGCATCAAAAAACTCGAACAGTAGATATGGTTGTACAGAGCCCACAAGTCCCCTACACCAGCAAATTTAGAGATCAAGCAAAGAATTGCTTGCTAAGATATTTAGCACATTTAAAACATCAGTGTTTTATTATAGTATCCTGGGTTAGCAACACACTAGTTAATTTCTGTTTTCTTGTCTTCTGGAGAGGCTTAGTAGTAGGATTAGTTTAAGATCCCGCAACTACAGCTTAGATGAATCTGCTCATACCCACACTTTGATTTTTTTAATCAAACTGCTTCTTATTGTTCAGAAGGCTCTCTGGTGAGTAGGCACAAGATGTTAGCTTTTTTCTTTTTTGAAATGATTCATGATTCTCAGAGCTTTAGTGCAAGTCAGGTAGCTACACATAAATAAGAAGAAAATTAGTGTTGTATTTGTATAGGTGACAGAGATATTTCTTATTTATACTTTTGTAATTATATGCCACATGCATCCATTACTTTTTTCAAAATTAAATAATCCATTTACAGTACTTACAAATGTTGAGACTTACCTTGTGTACTTCAAGATTCATATGTTGGAAATTTAATTCCCAATATAACAGTTTTGAGAGGTGGGGACTAATGGGAGGTGTTTAGGTCAGGAGGGCTCCACTCACATGAATGCCATGATAGAGATGCAGCTGGAGGGCTTAGGTGGGTCTCCAGATGCGGAGGAGACCCTAACCCCACCCAATGTCCAGATTCTTGACACCATCACAGGAAAGAATGAAGGGACCAGTCAGAAGGAAGTGAAAGGCAAGAAGCTTTTATTGCCAAGTGAAAGTATAGAGTTAAGAGAGAAGTGTGAACATGTTCGTAAGAACGAGTTGTGTACAATGGAGTTTGAGTTTCTAATTTTATGGGCTCTTTTAATTAGGGGATGGAACAATCATCAGCTTTTCTAGGAAAAAGGGTAGAGACTTTTTAGAATTTCGGTGCCACCCATTTTTATACTAAATATGGGCATGCTCAGATCTGTCATGGTACTGGTGGGTATGTGATTTAGTATGGTAATGAGTGTACAATTAAGTTTGGGGTAGGGCATGGGTCAAATCCCAATGCCATATTGGACCCAGCCAGTCTTAGCCACTTGGCCCCTATCCTGTTTGTTAGGGTCTTTTCAGCCCAGACCCATCCTTGTCCTATCTTGCTGCTATGTGAAATTGCTGCCTGGTATTTTCCTACTTCTCCTGTGACCACCCAGCATTCCTGCTTTATGGGTGTCTCTTTAATTAGGGGCAGAATAATCATAAGGTATTTTGGAAAAAGAGGTGATTTCAAGGACCCCTGGTTACTAACTCCTTTCTCCCTTATTTGTGTTTGCTTGGAAGACTCGTGGACATGTCACCCTGACTGGGATTTTAGCTGTTTTCTCTCTCCTAATTTGGGTTTTCTGTTATCCTGTGGTTTCTCCTCCTTATTCTTGTTTTTGCTGCTGTTTGGGTTTTTCAATCCTCCTGAGACTATCCAGTGCTATTCCTATCTCAAAAAGAGCTTGTGAAAGTGTTTTCCCTCTTCTGTTTTTCTGCCATGGGGAGGACACAAAGTTCTTTTCTTGCTCTTCTATCTTCCACTATGTGAGAATGCAGCTAGAAGGACCTGCTGCCTTGATCTTGGACTTCCTGGACTTCAGAAATGTGAGAGAATAAATGCTTGTTTTTTTGGTTGTTGTTTGTTCATTTTGCAGTTTACACAATATTACCCTGTTATAGCAGCACAAAATGGTGTAGAAGGTGTTCTAAGACCCCTTGGAAGCATTTTTTTTTAAATGAATGGCAATTTAATAATAGTTTTTGACTTATAGGTGATGGGTTGATAGATGCAGTAAACCACCAAGGCACACAAACCTGTACATCCTGCACATGTAACCTGGAACTTAAAATAAAAAAGAAAAGTTGTAAAGACAGTGCCAAGACTTCCCAAATACTCCATGCCCAATTTTTCCTGTCTTTAGCAATTTTTATTATCATTAGTCATAACTATATTGGCCACAACTAATAAATCAATATTAAAACTTTGTAATAAATGAAGTCCACACTTCATTCATATTTCCTGTCTTTCTACCTAATATCTATTTTCTGTCCCAGAATTCCATCCAGCACACAATATTAAATTTAGTTCTCATGTTCTTGCAAATATATTTCAACTCTTATTTTTCAACTTTTTCAATATCTATTAAAGTATTTGATCTTTCAGAATAACATTCCAAAATATATTTTTAATTATTTTAACATTTAAGATGTACTTTAAAAATAATTTTATATCTTTAAAGTTAATTTTTAAAAAAATCTCACTAAAATTTATAAAAATTATATGATGATACATAATTAAATATGGTATGGATTATATCATGTTGTTGGAATATTTGAAAAGCATAAGGCAACCCAAGAAATCTCTAAACTCCCACTGCCAAGAGGTAATAATTTTAAAAATTTTGGCATAGTTCTTATTTTGCTTTTATCTAGGTATCTATTTTTTTAAAATACAAATAATATTGTGTATGCAGTTTTTATTCTGCTTTTTCCTACTTAAAATGTAGACTATTGCCATAAAGCACCTTCTCCATGATTAAAAACCATTCTACTCCTACATAAGGCTTTATCTTAAAATTCATTTCCCTACTGGTAATTTAAGTCTGTTTCAAATTTTTCTCTTTATATGTAATTTCTAACCAAATTTTTTGACAATAAATATTGATCTTATTTTCAAATTTCTTTGGGAGCTATGCATTTGTTTATCATTTGTCACTTTTCAAACAGAATTTGCAAGTGCACCAAAAACACATATAATACGTTTAATACTTATTCTATAATAGTGTTAAGGTAGATTACCTGAAATATGTTACTCCACTTAGTAACATAATCATTATAAATCTTTTTGACAAGGATGAAATGTTGGCACAGACAGAACTTTCTGGCAGGAGAAAGACAAGAGCTGACCTGGACTAGGTTTGAAGCTGTAAGATTCCCTGGAATCAGTTAGCAAATGCTTTTGCCTAAGAGGTGGGTGAGGAAAACTAGTAAGGCCTCCTGCTCTTATATCTGTGAATGAATCTGAAAAGCAACAAATGGGATTGAAATGTCACTTAAATGGCTTATGCTTTCCAGGCAGGAGGAAGAAGGATGTTTTCAGGACAACAGGGAAGTAAGTGGACCAGTATAGCTAAGCTGAACTTAGAACTTCAAATGCTCAGAAAATATTAAAAGACTGTTGAGCCTGGAGACCAAGGGTACAGTTCCTGAAAACTGTAATAAATGCAAAGTTTAGTCCAGTCTGGAGCAAAGGTGCTTTCTCCTTCCATGCATCTTTACCTGTCCCTCTCTCTCCTTCATACTGACCTCTCCTGCTACAGGAAAAAAGGCTGAGTATGCCAAAGAACATTGGGAAGGAGAAGCACTCACAATTTTATAGCTATGTTGAACACACGCGCACAAGTCACTATTCTAGTTGGGTTCCTTGAGAGGGCGTGCTAAACAAAGAGGTGGCCATAGCACCAAGAACTTTAGAGAGAAACCATAAATAGAGGAAGGTGGAGTGGCAGAAAAGGGTCCCCAGACTCAAGTCTGGAGATGCACTTGAGAAAATGCCTAATGTGAAGCTAGGGACTGTAGGGAAGAAAACATCATCTCTTTTTTTCACCTTTTTAGATACTTAGTTGAGACACCCTCCTGAAAACAAACATCAAATTAACAAATGAAAAGCAAGCAGATTATTTAACAAATGCTGTACCCATCCTGTGGAGAAGCCTCAGTTCAAAAGTATTTCTCAAAGCACTGGCTTGGGCCTTGATTAAATAGTATTTCAACAAAGAGGCATAAATCCTATAGAGTGACAAGCCAAAAAAAAAAAAAAAAAGCAGTTGTAGTCTTTCAGAAAATGAAAAAATGTGGCAAGATAGTAAATCTGTTTTCAGATTTTTCTGGTGCCTGCTGGTGCCTTCACTGGCCTGATAAACAAGTGCTGTCTCCAGTAAGGAAGGATTGATGTCTGGCCATCTGGCAAGCAGAGGTTGAGGCAGAGTGCTTTCTTGTGTCCTTGATGTTTTTAACTTAACAATCCTCAATATTTCACGGGAAAACATTTGTATTTCCTTCAGGACAGAGAGAGAAAAATAATTTCTTCAATGAACTCTTCCCACACCTTAGTCGCTCATGGCTTTACTTCCCTGATTCCTGTACTTTTGGGTTAGAGAATAGTATAATTTCCCGGTGGCTGTGGCTATTACCCCTGACACGTATAGTTAAACACTTGGTCTGTATTAGTTAAACACTATAGTTAAACACTTGGTTTGACCAGTATAGTTAAACACTTCGGTTTATGCGCTTGAGGAAGAAAAATGTACTTGGACTTAACTAATAGATTTGGGCAAATTGCAGTGGAAAAGGAAAATTAAAGCCACCTCATTGAGGGGAGGGGCAGTCTTTTGGGCTTTTCAATGTACTCTTGTCGTTTCCACTGTTGGTTGGATAATTGGAATTAATGTGCTATGGGCTTGTACTCCAAGTGCTCACCAAGTCTAGAGTTAATTTTTCTATGCAGGTAATGTGCAACGTAGAGTGGTCAATCCTGTCTCCCCACTCTGTGGTCCAGCAAAACCAATATAGAATCCAAGAGGGAGAAGACAAGAGGAAAATCACATCTTTAGTAATCCTTTAGCTGATAGTGGCTGTGGGAACACTGGGTGGGGCAATTTGCCAGTACAAGGGCGCCACCTGCTGGAAGCACGGAAATTCCTTCTAGATGGAAGAGAGTTTTGTCCTGCTGCTGGAGGTTGTGAGTCGTCCCTTATTAGGGTGGATCAATCAGACTCTATGACTGACAAGAAAAGAGACCAGCAAGCCTTGCTAATCAAATAAAAATGATATAGCTGGCCTGGTCCTGGTGGCATCTCGGTTTTACATGAAGTGGTCGCACCTATCCTTTTAGGGGAAATATTTTTCATTCTGCTGTCTGAATCAAAGTTGCAAGCTCAGGGGAGCCCTTGATTTACAGAGATTCCTGATGATTAGGCTTAGACCTGATTCCTTGATGATTCAGCTGAGTTAAAAGCTGGTGGTGTCCACTGGGTGGCAGCCCCAGTCTTAATAAAATAACTCCCCAATAGTAATTCTGGAAGACAAACTGCAGTAAGTGTCAGAACAATGGGCTGAATTGAAAGCCGTCACCTCACCCTTGCCCTAGATAATACTTTTAAAGACAAGATATATTTGATTTTCACTGTGTCTTTGAAAATTGACAATAGCATACCCATCTGCACTGCCACTTGGAAAACTGGTGAACTGTGGCAGTGAACCACAGCGGCCTATCAGATGTTTGAGTTGCTTAAATAAATACCCATGCTAATAACCTGTTCTCTGATAAGACCAGCTGAAATCCAGCTCCTAATCAAACCTGCACTGCCTACATTATTATAACTGTCAACTAGCTGCAGCATTGAACTACACATGACATTTCTTCCAACATGAGAGACTGGGGACAAAAAGACTATGTTTCTATTATAAAGTCTACTTGTTGCTTATCAGACCTTTGACTCTTGCTGAAAGATAGCCATTTGTCCAGCAGTAAAGAAGGCCACAGGTTGTAGAGCCTACAGTGACCCCACCTGCTCCTGATAGATTGACTACATTGGACTTTTCACCTCCTCTCAGGGTTATCAATGATGCCTCACTCATCACTTTTGACACTTTATTAATTTACATTATTGCTCTTCTAGTCCAACTAGCCAACTCTAGCCACACTATTCTGGCCCTTGAAACTAATATGGGTCACTTTTTCAGGTTTCTGGGCCATTTGCAGTCTTATCACAAAAACCATTTAACAATGGACTAGTAGTAGTCAAGAAATGTCATAGATTGTCCACATTCCCTATTTTCCATAGACATCTGGTATTACCAAGTGTGCAAACAGCCTCCTCAAAATTCAGTCCAAAAGTTTCTGATTCTATCTCCCTCTTCCCCTGCTAGTCCATATACTTAGGCAGTTTGGGCATAAGATACAGTCATCATTTTAAGCAGATCATCTCCTCAGCCATTTTACTTAATCTTGAGTAATGATCAAGACAAATGGGGTGGATAATTACATAGACCTATTTTAAAGACTCAGGTTCTGCCCAGACAGTACTTGGATTTGATGCCTTCTTTATTCCCTTGACAACCACTTAGGGTTGGTACATCTCTTGGTGGCAGCTGAGCCAAAAAGGGGTTTGAACACTCAAACTTAATTCTAATTAAGCTATTTCGATTATTAGAACAAGATAAATATTATAACCACTTTCTTGAGCAATCTCGTCTTCCTGCATTGAGTCTCCCTTCGGTGTCCCATGCAGGCCAAGGTGGGAAATATAATAGATATAATACCTTGTCCTATATGTGCCTCACCCTTCTAGATGAAGATCTGGGTGAGAATAGGGGATGATCAGAGAAAAGCTGAACATATAGTCATCGAAATGGGATGTGGATTTTTTAGTAGTGGATGAAGAAAAACCCTGGCACATAGAGAACACCTCAGCTCCAGGAGATACAGGAAAGAGCAGAACAATTAATGGTCCCTTTTTCCCACAGGTCTAGCACCACAGTCTGGTAAAACAATCATATGATCTACTTTAATCAAGAGGCAACTACACTTGAGACTCTGACTCACTGCTGTGTTTGTCCAGGCCATCCTATGCTATTAAAACGGAAAAACTCATGTGCATATGGTCTGTCCTTTACCACTCTACTGTTCTTGATACCCTAATAGCAGCTCTGGAACATGGAACCTCATTATATGTACACAAACATATGGATCTATGCAAACTTGTCTTAATCTGAATGCCACAAATCCATATGTTTCTCCCGAGGCCCAGTTGGCCTTGGATAACACCATGTAAGACCATCAAGACTGAAGCTCCTCAGGGATTCTGCCTATTTACTTACCTAAATCAATGTTATCTGATCCAAGTCAAGTTTAACAACAAATCCTGAACTGCAATAACCAGTGCCCCTTACGGTAATCTTTGTATACTGGGGAGATTCACAGTGGAATGTTTTCGGGAGGGGGTGGCTCTTTGGCCCATCTATTGCTTGCTGTAACTATTGACAATGACAGCAAAGATCAACAAGTCAGGCTTAAGTTTCTTGCACAGCTCTCCATGTGCTGAGATTTATATCATATTCTGTATCCCTTCTTCTAAGGCATTACAGTATGAATCTTACTGTTTCCAGGTGTAACAGTTGTATCTTAAAAAAAAAAAAGATACAAGTTCAAATCTACTGTTTTTAGAAATCTAACTTGAAAATCATAGTTGAACACTTGCTTTTTTGTTCTACCATAATATTCCCTGTCCTGGAAAATTAAGTAGACCTTTCAAGAAGTAAAGTACATCACATCACTGATTCATTGATGGAGCACTGCAGGGCAAAATGATTTACAGAGATTTTTTTAAAGCCGTGAGTTTTCTCTCTTCTGTCAGTATTGTTGATAAGATTTTCAGAGGGAACCTCTCCTTCAGAACAACTAAGACAGGCTTTTTGAGTCACTGCTGTCTTCAAGCAACCCGTTAAAAGGATTAGGGGAGATAAGAGTAGGGATAGGGTGACTGGGTGATAGGATAACACCAGTGTCTAAGTGCCCAGAAGCACAACCATCAAGTTGTGCTGGGTTGCTGGACCCTGCACCAGCAGTAAAAATGGAAGCTTGGTGTACAGTATGTGTGGCATAAAAAATCAAATTCAGTAGGTAAAATGACTTTGGGAAAACTGATTAACAATATGACAAATAAAGTTGCTTCTTTACCTCTTACCTTTGAGAAAGTTATTCCAAAATTGTTCAAAATCAAATGAGAAACTATAAGTAAAATAAAATAAAAGAGGAAGTACTTTTTAAGCATATCAGAAACCACAAACCAGGTCAGGCGCAGTGACTCACGTCTATAATCCCAGAAGTTTGTGAGGCGGAGGTGGGCAGATTGCTTGAAGCCAGGATTTTAAGACCAGCCTGGCCCACATGGCCTTGTTTCTACTAAATAGAAAAAAAATTAGTAGGGTGTGGTGGTCTGTTCCTGTACTCCCAGCTACCTGGGAGGCTGAGGCACGAATCGCTTGAACCTGGGAGGCGGAGGTCGCAGTGAGCCAAGACTGTGTTCCTGCACTCCAGCCTGGGCAACAGAGTGTGACTCTGTCTAAAAAAAAAAAAAAAGAAAGAAAAGTGCAGATGTGCAAATACTGTGAAAAGATTTGCCAGAATCGAGTTAATTCGACATGGGTATCTAGAATATAAGGTGACATACAGAAAATCAGTATAAAAATTTAAAAACCTAATTGGAAAAATATGGATAAATATATAAATCTATTTTTCATGGAAGAGAAAATAAGAATTGCCAAGAAATATGCTTAGAGATGCTCAACTTCACTGGTAATGAGAAAAATGCAAGTAAAGAAATAATGAAATATCATTTGAAATATAAGCAAAGAATACCATACTGGTTAAGCCAGTGTTGATGAGGGTGTGTCATAGAAGCGTAAACTTGGGAACATTCTAGAGTTCAGTCTTGAACTAAAGTTGTATATATCCCATGGTTGTATAATATCTCTTCTAAAAAAGCTTTCACCAGAGAAATTCTTGGATATATGCATTAAAAGATACTTACAGACACTTTATTCAGTATGGTATGTATTAACTACAGGATCTGTTGCTGTCTATTACTAGGCAGTTATGAATACAATTTGGTAAATTCATAAGAAAGAATATTATATAGCTGCAATATTAAAAGAATCAATGTGGGTATACATAAAGCAATATGGATGGCTCTTAAGGGAATTATTTTGAGTCAAAATAGCAACAGAATACTATTCATAACATAATTTCATTTATGGAAATTGAAATATACACACAAAACATCACTGTTTATTTTTCAATATAAGTACCTATATCAATAACATTATAATGAGCCCCTATTGCAGGAAGAAGAGAAAGCATGAGCAATGGGAGGAAATGAAATATAAAATAAGAAAAAGGCCCGGACAGACCAATGGTAACAGGTTTTTATGAACCAATGAGTTGTGAACTAGAGTGAACTCTGCTTGAGACCCAAATATGGGTAGTGGTAGGTCCCCATCAAAAGCCTCTCCAAAATTCTTAAATTTCTAAGAGATATGATAACAGAAGCATTCAGTGAGTTAATTCAAATGATCAACTAATTTGGGGACTTTGAGATATTAAAGTGAACCAAAGGAGAAAGTCCTTTTTTTTTTTTTTTTTTTTTTTTTTCTGTTTTTGAGACGGAGTATCACTCTGTCGCCCAGGCTGGAGCACAGTGGCATGATCTTAGCTCACTGCAACCTCCACTTCCCAGGTTCAAGCAATTCTCCTGCCTCAGCTTCCCAAGTAGATGGAATTACAGGCATCTGCCACTATGCCCACCTAACTTTTGTAGTTTTAGTAGACATGGGTTTTCACTATGTTGTTCAGGCTGCTCTCAAACTCCTGACCTCAGGTGATTCACCTGCTTCTCAATCCCCCAAGTGCTGTGGTTACAGGCATGAGCCACTGTGCCTGGCTAGGAAGAAATTTTTAGTGTTTTCAAGCACATAACTCTCTCAAAGCTGACAAAAGCAATGCTCATTAAGGGGCAAGTTCTGTTACAGTGAGTTCTGGAATATTTTAAAAGATGCCTTAGAGGCTAAGTAGATGAGGCTCTGGTCTCCTCTTTGAAGAAAGCAATTTCTTATATATTTGCTTTAGTAATATTTAATTTGGTACAAGAATCTATGTAAAAAATCATTTCCATTTTATATTTCATTAAAAACCACCTTTTTAATTACTGAATTTAATATTATTTGGATTATTTATAATGCTTTTGCTATATACAAATGTTACCTTTTAATGTCTTCCTATTTTATTTCATCAAAAAATGATGGGAGGTGAAAGCAGTTATTCTTTGATTTGTGCTAAAAGTGAAACATAACTTAGTATTACTTGTTAAAGAGCAAAGAATTATGTAAGGAAAGTTACATTTGAATATTATAATAATTCTGTTTTAATGTTAGCATTTCATGCAGAAATATGAATCATCTGATTTGATTCAAAACATAGTTAAAATTACTACATTTTAATATCATTTTTAGATTTTAATAGAGCAAATAACAAATTTAAATAGTAATTCAAATTTGTTACATTCTTTAAGTTTGTGTACTATAACTCTTATTAGGTCTCTCATTTCCTTGATGATAACACTGATTTTGGAAAAGTTGTTTTAATGGAAATATAGTGAAAGATATATAAAAACTCTAAAAATTAAATTATTAAATTTAAGATGATAGGGATGATCAGTTTTATCAGATACGGAGAATGGGGAGTATTCATTAAACTGACCCAGCAACATTCTTACTAAAACTGGACTAAGTGTACCAAAGACAGAACCCAAGGTTGAGACCTAGTGGAGAAGAAGGCTCAGAGAAACCTGACCCAAGTTTGGTCAAGGATAGAATTTGTCAGTGATAAGGGATTAGAAACTGACTTGTTTTTTGGTGTTCAGGCAAAATGGAACAGTGACTTGTTCATACAGAATGTTTTCTGCTTAGAAAACAGAAAATGTTACAGTCTTCACGAGACAGTCTTCGTGCCAGCACAGTTAAGGGTAAGGGCCCTTTTCTGGGTTGCAGACTACCAGCTTCTTGTTGTTCCTTATGTGGTGGAGAGCAGAGCACATCAAGCTCTTTCTTGACTCTATTGCGGGCATAATACCATTTATGAGGTGTCTGCCCTCAAGAGCTCATCTAATACTAATTATCATCCAAAGGCCCTACCTCCTGACATCAACACATTGAGGGGAGAGTTTCAGCTTACGAATTCTGGGGAGACACAAATATTCAGTCCATAACAGAAATGAAATATACTCTAGCTCCTAAAACATGAGTCCTGCTGTTTTGGATAAAATATCTCTCACATATTAATTTCTTATTTCTGACATATCACTTCTTCATCTATGAAAAAGAAAATTCCCATTGAGGTGATTTTTTTTTTTTAGCTAAAAAATTTAGGTAAAAAACATTAGATTAAACCTTATGAAGTTTCCAGTAAGTGACACTTTTTGACCTATGTAACAAGAAATTTTATACATTTCAGTATAATACCACATGTCCATTGCATAAAACTGGGGAAAAAAGGACATGTGGACAAAAATATTTTTCAGTAATTTTATCTTTTAGTTATAATCACTAAAAATATTTAAGTATATCTTTTCAGACTCTTTCTTTTTATCAAGTAGAGATTATATGTTACATTATAAACTACTTTTTCTAGTCCATAAAAATCTTAATATGTTTTTTAAAGTGTCCCTGAATGCTTCTAGATAGTGAGAAAATACTCCACTAATAGATGTAATGTTGGAGGTTAAGGTTGTTTCTAAGATGTTTGCCATTGTCAAGGATGCTTATATAAATCATTTTTTTATATAACTGCTTAATGATTACCCATATTCTTGATCAAATTACTTTTTATATGGTGTCAATTTAAGCTCTCAGGAACAAGATTTTAGCAAATTCAATATACAACATGAAATGCTACTTGTAACTTGGAAAATGTTAAGTGATATTAGAACCAAATTGATGCGTGAATATGCATTGTTATAATTTCTTTCTCTCTTATCTTTCTTTTCTTTCTTTCTCCGTCCTTCCATTCTTTCTTTCGTCTTTCTTTCTGCCTTTCTTTCTGTCTGTCTGTCTTTCTTTCCGCCTTTCTTTCTGTCTGTCTGCCTTTCTTTCCAGACAGAGTCTTACTCTGCTGCCCAGGCTGAATTGCCATGGCCTGATCTCAGCACACTGCATCCTCTGCCTCCTGAGTTCAAGCAATTCTCCTGCCTCAGCCTCCCGAGCAGCTGGGGCCACAAAGGCATGCCACCACACTGAGCTAATTTTTTTTTTTTGTTTGTATTTTTAGTAGAGATCAGGTTCACCATGTTAGCCAGGATGGTTTCTATCTTCTAATCTTGTGATCCGCCCACCTCGGCTTCCCAAAGTGCTGGGATTACAGGCGTGAGCCACCAAGCCTGATCCATTGTCATAATTTCTAATGAAAATAAACTTCGGCCAGGCATGGTGGCTCACATCTGTAATCCCAGCACTTTGGGAGGCCAAGGCTGGTGGATCACAAGATAAGGAATTCAAGACCATCCTGGCAACAAGGTGAAAACCCCTCTCTACTAAAAATACAAAAATTAGCTGGATGTGATGGCACGCACCTATAGTCCCAGCTATTCAGGAGGCTAAGGCAGGGGAATCATTTGAACCCAGGAGGTAGAGGTTGCAGTGAGTCCAGATCTAGCCATGACACTCCAGCCTGGTGACAGAGTGAGACTCCATAAGAAAGAAAGAAAGAAAGAAAAGAAACTTCAAACAGTGTGCTTACATTTACTAAAATCTTTGAACATTTATGTTTTCAGTTATGATTTTTAAATATCCAAGTGGCAAACAGGACATTTTTATCAGTTTCTATATTCTGTGTTTTAAAATTACATTTGTTATAATAAAATAATAATTCATAACACTCAAATCCGAATTTATTTCTTTTATTGTTAGCAACAATAAGAGAAATATTTCCACAAGCTCATTACAGTTAGGGAGAAAACATTGTTTTGGCTTTTCCTAAATGCTGTCTTCTCTGACACCATCATTTGAATCTAGTTATAATCAGCAACCATTGTTTGAGTGTCTGCTACCCGCAAAGCATGTCTTCTCACTACACCTCCGTGAGATAAATGTAGGGTAAATGGACAACAAAATTTCAACTGCAATTCCAATTTCGAAGTGAGTGTCACAAAATAAGCATACCTCTAACTACCCATTATAAAGTAATTCAGAGGCCAAGTGCAGTGGTTCACACCTGTAATCCCAGCACTTTGGGAGGGAGAGGCAGGTGTATTACTTGAGCCCAGGAGTTAGAGACCAGCCTGGGCAACATGGCAAAACCCCATCTCTACAAAAATACAAAAAAACCAGCCAGGCATGGTGGTGGGCCCCTGTAATCCCAGCTACTCGGGAGGCTGAGGCAGGAGAATCACTTGAACTGGGGAGGCAGCGGTTGCAGTGTGCCGAGATCATGCCACCCTTCTGCAGCCTGGGCAGCAGAGCGAGACTGCCTCAAAAAAAAATTAAAAAAAAAAAAAAAAAAAAGGAATTCACAATTTCCTTAGCACAGTCTTTAGAAATGATTATGGGAATAGTACAGTTGATTTAGAAATACCTTTTTCCTCTTGCTTTATCTGGTGTTGTAACTACTTCTTCTACTTTAGTTAATTTCTATGCAGAGGTAATTTTCTAGCTGTAATTAGTCACTGATGGGAACCACCTCATCATAGCAAGGGAAGGCCTAGAATCGTCATGTTTCCTAGCACTAGGTTCTTGTGTCAGAGTGCAAAACCAGGTTTCTGGAGGTTTCTCTTCTGCACAGAGCACAGCATTTTTCAGTCACCAACATGAGGCACAAAGAATGGCAATGATCAATGCCTTAATTCAAAGGTGTGATACATGTTAGACAATTAACAATTTACAGGTTGTAAAAAAAAAAAAAAAAAAAAAGTGTCAAGAAGTTCCACGTAATGAAACTCAGAAGTTTTTTTTAACATTATACTTTATAAAAACTGAAACCTGAATCATGTTTAAACTATGTAAACTGAACTAGTTTTAGATATCTGTTAATATAACATTTCCAAGATAATGTATTTAGTGCATCAGTATAAGGGTATATTTACATTAACATGTAGAAAAGGAGAAAAAGGGGGATCAGGTTTGAAAAAAAGGGGATCAGGTTTGATAATCTTATAGTTAAACAGTTATGTTGGTGGTTGGGAGTGTGGAATTCAGACAAATAGATTACATTATGATTTCATGACAACTTCTTACTTTTCTGATGACATTTTGTGCATAAAAATATACATTGTAAGAAGTCGATTAAAAAAACTATGGAATTTCAATTCAGTTGAATTTCCCCCTTAGGGTGGCATATATATAAAGATTCATAAGAATAAACAGAAGTATAGCACAGTAAGAAATGGAAACTGTTATGAAGAATTTGTAAGTGAAGGTTCTTTCAATGCCACTAGATGGCATATGTTAGCTGTAAATCCCACTTGAACAAAGTTTAAGACAACGAGACTTGTTTCCCCAGAGCATCCAACATATTTTGTTTTAAATATTAATGGATTTTTATGTTTTTTCAAATATATTACACTCAATACAATTATAAATAATTGTAAAAGTATCACATGATTATTTTTATGTCAAGTTAAATTAAGAATTATTTCATCTGCAAACATTTTTTTGCTTCCTTTCTAATTTGAATGTATTTTAGTTCTTTTTCTTGCCTAATGGTTCTGGCTAGGATTTCCAGTACTTTGCTGAATAGAAGTGGTGAGAAGAAGCATTCCTGTTTTGTTTCTGATGGTAGAGGAAAAGCTTTCCATTTTTAACCACTGAGTATGATGTTAGTTGTGTTATGGGTTTGTCACATATAGCCTTTATTATGTTGAGGCAAATTTCTTCTACACCTAGTCTGTTCAAAGTTTTTATCATAGTGAGGATGGCTGCAAGATTTCGTGAAGTAAAAACTCTCAGGCTACACACACTCCGCACCCCCCCAACCCCTTGAAAGTTTATCTAGCAACTATCCATAAACCAGAACATCTTCTTCAAAAGCCCAGTGTTGGAAACGAGCCTGAGACGCTATGTGAAATTTTCACCTGAGTGAAAATTGAGTGAGAAGTGTCAGAAGCATGGTCTTCCCACCCCGAGTTGGCACAAAACTAGTTGAAGAGCATTAGGCAGGACCTACAGTTTCTGCAACGGGAAAAGAGAACTGGAGGCAGTCGTTCAGATTCTCTAGCATTTTGAGATGCTTTATTTCCAGGAAGCCCACCTGTCTCACCTCATGGGGAAAGAAAGGGTAAAGGCATGGCTAGACCACCTGGGGTCAAATAGAAACAAAGAAAGAAGGCAGAGCCCACAGTGACTAGTATATGGATCTGTGTGGCACCTCTGTGTTCACGCCAGCTGCGGTGCCCAATCAGAGTTTCTAGCCAACTTCATAGCCCACCCACAAAGCTGAACTGGTCTTTTTCAGAAGCACAGTGGGAAGTTCAACCTTGCTTAAGTCTAGGTGGCTAGTATCCATGCCCAGGCACATGGCCTACTCTAGAAACCCTGCCCAGATAGGGAGATGTCCACCTCTGCCCATTTTGAGAATCAAAGGGGCTAGATCTCTTGGGTCAAGCAGTGGCTCCACTCAGCCAAAAAGCTTGCCCTATAATCCTGTTGAGGCAGAGAAACATCTAGCTGCATATGGTCCTGAGAGGCACAAGGGCTAGACTTGTAAGACCTAGCAGTCCAAAGAGTAAGTAGCTTAGCTCAGCCAAAAATCCTGCCCAGCAGCCTCCTATGTGCATTTTGCAGAAGTGTAGAGACTAAACCTGCTTGACCCAGCAGGTCAAGTAGCATCTTGACTCAGGCAAAAATCCACCTTACAGCTCTGACCTAATTGAGGCAACACTTAATCACACATTTCTAAGAAGCATAGACTCTGGTCCTGCCCATTGCAAGCAGCAACTTTGCCTACCCTCAGAGCCCAGCCTGAAGCACCACCTAAGTGCAGATTCCAGGGAATTGCCCAGCCAGGGAATACATCTTCTGACTAGCCTGAACAGAGAACATCACAGTATCAAGCCGGCAACTCTTCCTAGCAGCAGAGCCCAACCAGTAGCTTCCTCTAATAGCAGAGCCCAGCCAGTGGTCTCCCTGAACAGCAGAGCCCAGCCATCAGAGCAAAGGCAGTGGCCCAGTAATTGGAGAAACCACAGCAAGTTCTGCCTGGAGTTGTCAGCCTTTTCAGAATCACAGGCTACACTATTAGTGAAAGTCTATTTCTGGCAAAGAACACCTGTAAATGCCAAAAGAGTGGACCATTTTTTCAAATGCACAGAAAATGCAAAGACACAGTATTATAAAGAATCAAAAAATCATGACATCTCTAAAGAAACTAATAAAACTCCAACAGCCAGAGGGCAGAAAAAGCTACGCTCAAGCCCAGGACAAAATTGTAAGCATAATGGAGCTCCATTGAAAATTTAATTCTCAACCCTGGCAGGTCAGCTCCACCATGATCAGGACCTTTGTTAGAAAAAAAGTGAGTCTTGGAATCAATACATCTTAAATGACACACTTGATAAACTTGAAACTCAGACTTCTCTGAGCCTTGTGGACCTACAGATGTGGCCTATTCTTCCCCGTTAAGAACTAGTGCTACCCTATGGCTTGAAGACAGTACCTTGCAATTTTACTTTCACATAATTCAGGATGAACCTCCAACTCTTCTCCTGAATATCAGACCAATAACTAGGATTATGTCAAAACATAGGCCAAGAGATGAAGAGCCAATTCTATGGGGAAAGGAAGGCTGTGCACCAGAGAAGCTGCAAAACCTAGCTAGTGTGTACCAGCAGGAGCTGGGAGAGTACACAGGGTACTAAATCCTGAGGGTGTTGAGGTCAAGGGATCTAGAGTTCTGGAACGTAAAATTAATAAGCAAGAATTCATCACTACAAATGTTGATTAATACCCTACCACAAACCACAAGAAACCGTGTTAATATGTTCCTGGAATCTTGGAAAAATGAAGGGGGCACACTAAATGAAGAATTACGGAATTCTCATAGCAGGTGGTCAAGAAGGGATCAAACAGCTCACAAAAATGAGATTCTAAATGCACCATATAAAGGTAAAACACCCACCTTCTAGCAATGCTCCACAGGAGGACCCAGGGTACACTGCACTTACTAAATCAATAGGAAATGCATTGGTGAGAGTGGCATCACTGTTGAGAACCTCAGTGGTAGCTGTTTTCTGGATGCCAGAGCTGATAGTAGGAGGGGTCATTATAGAAGCTGGGCACAATGATGGCAATGGGGATATTAATATACTAAAATGAGAGAAGCCATACACTTAAGAGTCATAAATAAGAAACATCCTAATGAGAAACATAGTCAGAGTAGCAGCTGGAAGTACCTGACCCAGAGTTATGGAGATTATTACTAGGACATGTTGTTCCATGCACAAGATTGACGGACAGCCAGTTAGGATATTTCATGATTTATGCGACCAAACAATAACTCAAGGATTCATGCTCTACAGTTTTAGGGCAGCCACTCCAATAAAAAGCCATAATCCCATGCCCAATACCCAGAGCTGAGAAAATTTGCAGACCAAGAGCCCATTAACTGAAGGAGCAATTTCCTCATGAGGAAGAAAAATACCCTTCAACATCATGACACGTGTATATGGCAGTAATTACCCCAGTGTTTCTTTCCTTCTCTAAAGGAATTATGGGCCATTTAATTCTGTAAGTGATCAGTGTAAAAGGGGAATACCAACCAATGTAAGAACAATTGGATACAGTGCTCAAATTGACATTGATTCCCATGATCTGAAGCATCACCCTGGCCTCAGATTTCAGACTCATGGAAGCCAAGTAAGATAAATGGAGTCCCAGCCCAAGTCTAGTTCACTGTTGGACTGCTCAGCTCATTCCCCATGTGATTAATGTCTGCATAGTGCCCAGATGTATAATTATATACATGCATGTGGCTATATTTGATTGTTAGCAAAATCATGTTAACTCCTTGGACTCTGGCAAAGGTCAGATGTACATCTTCAAAACTGCCCCCTCCATAGAAAAGATAGTAAATCTGATACAGTATCACAATCTTGGGGTAGGTGGTGCATGGCAGGGAATTGTGCTACCTGTAAAACATAAAGAATGGTGATGGTGCCTATACAAACCCCATTTAAACATAAAGAATGGTGGTGATGCCCACTCAAGCCCCATTTAAACATAAAGAATGGTGGTGGTGCCCACTCAAGCCCCATTTAAACATAAAGAATGGTGGTGGTACCCACTCAAGCCCCGTTTAAACTGCAAATCTTTCCTCTACAAAAACTAAATGGCTCCCATTGGGTAACAGGGTGCTACCTCGCAGTCAACCAATAAGTAGCCCAAATTTTAGCTGCTGGATTGAGTATAGGAACTCTGCTAGAGTTAGCATCAATACCAATATTGATAAAGTTGCTATCATATTAATACTGCCTCATGTAAATGGTATGATTATGGACATTAATTTCATGAGTACATTATTTTTATTCATGTGAGAAATGCATTCACATTCATGGAATAAACAATAATATATATTTATGACCTCGCTCAGGTTTGGGGTTAATTCTCTCATCTTCCATCACAATGTAGTCCAAAGGGACCATGATTGGACATAACTTCACATTGTTCCTTTATATCTATGCCATCAAATTAATTGTACAGATGAGCAACAGGTAATAAGAAAGTTGAAGGCTTTGGTAAGACACATGCACATCAGAGGGTGGGAGATGAATCCTACAAAAATTCAGGGATCTGCCACCTTAGGATATTTCTTATTGTCGTTCCCATGGTTTGGAATATGCTGTGTGACCCTCCCTCTGAAGTAAAGGAAATTTGCTTTACTTTGTACTTCCTACCCATTAAGATGGAAAATGATACCCCAAAATCTTACACTGTATTTGCTCATTCTTGCACTGCTATAATGATACTGAAACTGTGTAATTTAGAATAGAAAGAATTTTAATTGGCTCACAGTTCCACATGGCTGAGGAGGCCTCAGGAAACTTATAATCATGGTGGAAGGGGAAGCAGACACTGCTCATATGGTGGTAGGCAAGAGAAGTGCACGCAGGAGGAACTTGCCAAACACTATAAAACCATCAGCTCTCCTGAGAACTCACTCACTTGGGCACAAGAACAGCATCGGGGAAATGGTCCCCATGATCCAATCATCTCCCACCAGGTTCCTCCCTCAACACATGGTGGGGATTACAATTCGAGTGAGATCTGGGTGGGGACACAAAGCCAAACCATATCATACACCCATCTGTTTACCAGGTGACAGCTTTGATTGGGGCTTAGAGCAGGAAAGGGTTCTGCACTAGGTTAGACTGTAGAGTAAACATTCCTACCCCCTGGACCTTGTGACCCAGCAGGATTCTATACTACTATAAGAATCTGTGGCAAAAAAATGAATTGTGAGGTTTATGGAAAACCTTAATAAAAGAATGACCATGTAAACTTATAAAGCTTAAAGATAATGATGAACCCATGCAATCTGCAGCAGAAAGCCCTCCACCATTGAAAATAAATTTTAAAAATAAATCCCGGTGTGCTAAAAATAAAGAATATAATCTTTATCATAGAATATTCAGTGACCCTCTGGCCACAGCTACCCATCATGATCTGCATTCTATTAGCACAACTAAGTCAAAAGTTGGGGGAAGCCAACAACAGCTCACAGTAAAACGAAAGCACATCTGGGATCAGGCCCGAGCAGAGCCAGAGGACACACATTAGCTGCATACCCTGGTGGCACACATCTCCAGGTTTGCACTAATACCGCTCCCTCAACCTAAGGTTACACTGGAGCCGGGTGTAGTGGCTCACACCTGTAATACCAGCATTTTGGGAGGCTGAGGTGGAGGATCATGAGGTCAAGAGATAGAGACCATCCTGGCCAATATGGTGAAACCCCATCACTACTTATACAAAAATTAGCTGGCCATGATAACCCGCACCTGTAGTCCCAGCTACTTGGGAGGATGAGGCAGGAGAATCGCTTGAACCCGGGAGGCAGAGGTTACAGTGAACCGAGATCATGCCGCTGCACTCCAGCCTGGTGACAGAGCTAGACTCAATCTCAAAAAAAAAGAAAAAAGAAAAAAAAAGTTACATTGGGTGTCTCAGTTGTTAGAGGAGGGAAAAGGCTGAGTCTGCTTAATGGGTGAGCTAGTTCAGTATACGGATGCAAAAATAAAGACTTTTGCTGCTACAGATGGACTGAAAAATCACAACTATATAGTATTATTTCCCTCCATTAGCCTGTTTTACATTACTTATACTCTAGGCTGTAACCTCTGATAAGTCCTCTTTTGTCACTATACCACAGTTCTATTTCTGCCCAGTCCAGCTTCTCTCATAGTCTAGATGTTATTACCCAAAACAGGCTTTCAGTAAACCTCCTGCAAGCAAGTATCTGCCTAAGCACTGTATTTTCAGAGAAAGCTGACTGAAGATACTGTCTGACTTGAGACGTATACTTAGGAAAAACCTGAGCAAGCTGGTTCTTTTTTTTTTTTTCTTCAGTATGGCTGCTCATAAAGTAGCACCAATTTTGCAGCTGATCTCTAAAGTTTCTGAGGTATGTTAGGAAACTGGAATTAAGTAAGCATGTGGGCTATTTTTTAAATTTATCAAAGGGCATCATTAAAGTGGTACAAAATTGTTTATCACTGATTGTACCTTTAAAAAATGAAAATCAAATCCAGTTTGAGTAGTCTAATAAAAAATGCAATCATTTTATATCATACTTTTCTTTTGTAAATTATTTTATATAAATATGTATTTTAAATACCTTAATTTAATATTAGTCATTGAAATACAGTCACAAAACACAACTGGAATCTGCAACTTATTTTCTATTAGTGATTGTCTAGCACTGTAAATGTTTTAAGCAAAACAAGCACATCTCTATGGCATATAAACCTTCACATAATTGCAGTAGTAAAATTCAAACCTATCAAAATATGTGACATATTACACGAAAGTATTCAGCTATGTTAAAAAAAAAAAAAACTGATATAGTTTTATTGTTAAAAGCTGTGATTTAAAAGACCTTTTCAAATAAAGCAAGTGACATGAAGATATGATGACCTTTATGCTGGTTAAAGTCAAATGTCTTCCATTGGCATCATATTCTTCTCTTAATTGTTCAACATCTTGACTTCTCCTGTCTTGTCAAATAGTTATTGTATTCCTGTCACTGAAGAAAAAAATAATTGTTTCTGTTATAAAATTTTTTAAAACTTATAAATATTCATAAAAAGTTAAAATACTTAAAATATTTTAAAACTATTTTTTAAAACTTTAAATATCTAAGGTTAAATATTTTTATAAATATGAAATATTTATAAATTAATATTAAATTAATAAAATGTTATAAAATATTTATAACAACTTGAATGTCTGTTAAATATTAAAAATATAAAGTTCACCAATAAAAAGTAACTGAAATTAAAATATTTTATAATGCTAATAATTTGGGCAGATAACTTTCATACTTAGTCATTAAGTACAAAAGCTGTATATATGCTTCAAACAAACCTGATT
The DNA here is from genome assembly GCF_048565385.1 of Saimiri boliviensis. Classification (NCBI taxonomy): domain Eukaryota; kingdom Metazoa; phylum Chordata; class Mammalia; order Primates; family Cebidae; genus Saimiri; species Saimiri boliviensis. The sequence continues at coordinate 58,073,277 of NC_133458.1, forward strand.
ATGATAAAAACCAGAATCAATCTTTGGCAGTTCTTTCATCAATAATGAACAACATCACAAATTATTTATAACACATGAACAAAAAGAGAGGGTGCTTATCACTCTACTCTAGTAATGAATTTATTTGACTCTCCTTCAAGAAATCTGACAAAGTTACCCATGTGCTCTTGAAGACATAGCTTATTTTTTTTTAAGAAACTCCCCTCTCTGCTGTCATTAGTATCTGCTGTCTCCATCTCCCATGACCTTGAAGGATTTTTATCATTCAAAGATCAGCAAAGAAGTGAAATCTTCAAGATGATGCAAAGCATACACATAGTAGGGAAACATATATGTATACCCAAACAATATGATGAATCATTAAAAATAGCCTAATCCCCATTCACTCATTCATTCAACATATAATTATTGAAGACATTTAACATATACAACAATCTCTGAGTAGTTGAAATTTCAAAGCTCTGGAACCAAACTACTGGAATCTGAATTCTGTCTCCATATTTACCATCCAGGTAACCTCATTCAAATTACCAGACTTTCTTCTCTTTCATATCCTTACATGCAAAATGGTACTGGTAAATAAATTACTTATCTCCTAGAATGGATGTGATCATTAATTGAGTTTGTTCATATGCCTGGCACATTAAATTTGCTCAATAGCCTAGAAATGTATGTCAACTGCTGATAGAAGAGAAGCAGAGAGCTTGTGTATAATGCCTCTTGTGTATCATGCAATATGGAAAAAATATTAATGTAGGAATGGAATTGTCATTTTGATAAATTTTCTGTGGCATACATGGTGTCTCTCTAGGTTTGTTTGGTAGCATGTAATAACATAAGATGATACTTTTAATTATACATATTTATATTCAAAGTATACCATGAATAATAAAGAGTAGATATACTTTATGTGCTTTGTTTTATTTACATTTCTAAACTCAGCCAATGTAACACTTCTCTTCATCTACATAACCAACTTTTTGATGTTTTACTTCAGCTATACTTCCCACTCAAGGAACAAACAACTCACTCTTCCTATTGGCTCTTTTGCCCTCATCCTTAATTATTAGCTCTTGCTTCACTTATTTTATCTGTACCTTTTAGAGCTCCCCATACTTGTATCTTCTGATGGGTTCTACCTATGCCAATCATAAGCCTATCATCAGCACTTGAAAAGGAATGACATTAAGAGAGTCAATCCGTCTGCATAGTGCAGTGTTTCTCAGGCCAGCTTGCATATTAGAATCACCTGAGGGGAAAATGGTCTTTTTAACACATCCCAGTCCTAGTTAATAAATACTTCTGTTAGTACTACACAGGCATCAGTATTTCTTAATAACACTCATACATCCTATTTACATATGAGGAAACTGATGTTCAGACAGACTAAATGGATTCCCTATGGTTATGTAGAAATTAAAGAATGAGCTATGACTCCCGTTGAGGTCTATCTTATTCTCAAACCCTAATTATTACCTCTACATGTTTAATACCTAAAACAAACCTTATCTATTGTTTACTTCATCTATGGTTCCAGTAAAATTTTCCACTTAGCTTATACACATTGTGCACACTCACACATGTATGTATGACAGAAAGATACCACATCTCTCTTCTCCTCTAGACCAAAACATATTTTTATAACTATTGCTTCAAATTATATTATGTCATCCTGCTATCCTATCTCTTCCTTCCCTTCTGCTAGAAACCTCCTGGAAAGGCAGCTTACACCTGATTACTTATTTCCATTAAGTCATTAATTCCTTGAACCATGATATTTACCTTTTTAAAGGTTACCAGCAAGCTCTTAAACAGAAAATCCTCTCTTAAATAAACATGCTTTGAGTGTCTAGTATTTTCTTTGCACTGGAGATAAACATTTAATTAATATCTCTTACTGTCTTCCAAGAAGTTTACAGTAAGAACAACAAAGAGGCCAACAATATTATATATGGCGATAAGTATTTTAGGAGTATAGTGGAGACATACCCATTCAAGTTAGCTTATACAAGGGATGTGATGTCTGAGCTACCTTGCTTTGCAAGTAGAAGTTAGCTATTTGAGGAAGAGTGAAAGAGGTCAGAAACAATATAAAAAGAATATATGCAATAAAGTCCTATGCAAAAGAATAAAGGCATGGCATTGTGACAAACTTTGTAAGCTACAAATGGTGCTATATTCTCAGGATTAACATATCTGTGATTATATAGGTCTTAGGGATAGTAAAGAACATGCTTGTTTTAACCAGCTACGAATTTGGAATTTTGGCAATGTGAGGTTGGCTCAACTATCTATTTTTTTATAGGTAAAAATTGGAATAATATTCCCTTCCTCTTCATGGTTTCATGAGTATTACATGTTAGGGTGCTTTTTCCTCACTGGCACTTGGTACCTACTCACACAGTGTGGTTCATAAATATTTTGTGTCATTATATAGCAGCAGCATAGGCACTATTTGAAGATTTTTAAGAAAATGTAGAACAAAAACCCTAAGGTCAATTAGGAGCCTACTGCCTTCACAGGAAAAGTGATTAATTAAGGTTATGCAGGTGGTAATGGAGATTAATGGGAGATAACAGAAGGCATTTAAACCTACTTAGGAGGGGTTTGTGAACTTTCAGAATACAGTTTCTAGAAAAAGTATTTCAAGAATCTATGAATTATTGCGATTTTAAAAAATTAAATGGATTTTTGAATAGAACAACTTATTAGACCTTTAAACAAAAGTATTTATAATTTCTTTAATTAATCATCTTTTAGGTAACTAAAACTGAACAGTACATTAATTAATTACACCATAATTCTTCTCTCAGTATGGTAAAATTTTTTCCATGTTTTGGGGATACCTTTTCAGACATAAAAACATTGACATTGTAGTGTCCTTCTTACCAGGGTCAGTTGTGCATCCATCAGGAACTATGGATGGCTAGAGGAAATACTTTACAATTATTATTCCATTTTACATTTGTATTCCTGTATAGAGAGGCTGACATTATCAATGACCTTATAATTCCTAATAGGACTACCACTTTGATATTCATAGGCCCACTATACTAGAATCATTTAGACAACAAGAAATCTGGTAAATGAATGACTGTCTTTTTATTACTATTAACCATGTTTTAAGTAAATACACTTACAACATATAGGATGCTTCCTTACAGTTTCCTAGCAATTTACTTGTTGATATTAAAGCTTCACCCAGGTCATATCCAAGACACTCGTCACTATTATACTGTGTCTCCAGGGCAGCTAAGAAATGTGTTCACTGTTATATTTTATTGGCTCTGTAACAATAGGTTTAGAGAAATTGGGCTTGGGTGACATTTCTCCTAAATTTTAGGTCATTGCAAACATAGATAAGGTCCTTTCAATGAAGTGTTGCCACATAACCTTCTTTGGAGTAAGTTGAATAGATAGATAGAAGGCAAAACAAATTGTATATAGCTAGTCTAGACAACTCTTTTTAAATGATATTTACTATGAAAATAACAGAAATGGGTTGGTTACTGAAGGAAGGAACAAGATAGAGAAGGTATTTTGAAAGTAGAATATTGTAAGTCATGGCAGGCAATGTGAATAATCCAGTAGAGAGAGTAGAATTTTCCATGAGAAGACCAGATAGATGGGCACCCAAATCATAACTGGAAGGAACAACCTTAGAAAGGAGCAGGGAATCATCTGGAATGAGAAAGGTCACGCTTTGTAGTACTGACGCAGATATGTCTGTAGAGTTGGTTTTAGGTGTCCGGGAGTTTGTGAAGCCAACTGTCTTTTTTGTTTAGGAAATGTGAGGTGATACCACAGATTAGAGTGTGAAAAGATGGAAGTGCTCAAAAGCTGTGAAACTGGTTTTACTGTAAGGAGTAAAGTGAGTTTATTTAGAACCTATAGTGTATCTGTATTGAGCTACCATTGGAGAGCACAGTCATCAATCTGAAATGAGTTCAGAGTGCATAACTGTGTTATTTTCAACAGGAACACACTGCTGCTTAGGTGCAGTCATAGAGTAGACTGCACCTAGTTGGATTTCATCAGAATTAATATTTTCTTCCTAAGTTTTAATGGGGCTTTGGGACAAAGGAGTTAAGTGTTTGCAAAGAGCTTAATAGTACTAAACAATGGAATCCACACCATACGTGACACGTGAAAGAAGTAATGGATAAAGAAAAAGTAATAAGGTCATCAGCTTGGAGCCTTAATTAAGCATATAAATATGTTGGATTAAGTTGGGTAATAATCAGAGAATGGACTATTTGTAATCTAATTTTTTTGAAGGTGTTGCAATTACTGATGATGACAAAGTCTTGAGTGAGACCATGGGAATGGATGTTTGGAACAGGGAGAAGGACCAAAGAGTAGGAACAAAGGAGTTAAAAGAACTGATCAGCCATGATACTGGTTGGTCACTTTTGTGGAGGTTCAACGTGCCAAAAGACATGCCAGGAAAAGTGGTAGGGAAAAAATTCTGTGGGCCAGAAATTAAAGCCATTGATGATTTTGAGGATAACAGTAATAGGAATTAATGACTGTTAAAGTCTGATAATATATACTTCGAAAGGCAGCAATTTGTGAAGGAAGAAAGAGACATTCCGGAAGAGGATGAAATGGGAAACAAGCAAGTCACTTATTCCATCTTTAGACTCTATGATACTGGGATGTGTGTGAAAGTATGAACACCTCCACAGCAGTGTTCTTCAAGGTAAAAAAAATCATTAGTACAAGAGGTGAAAGGAATAGTATGGTGGCAAACACATACACACATATGTATGTACATATAATATGCATGTGCATAACATATTAACATGGTATGATAAATGCAATTATGAAATGTGTGGGTTTCTATAGATATATCTAACTTGTGACAGGTATGGGATTGGAGAGGGTGGCAGTATACATATCTGAGTTCAGTTCCAAAATATGATGGTGGCAAGAAGAGAAACTGGGTCAGGTGGAAGGGCAGCTTGCTTGTAAAAAGCCTGGAAGTTTATACAATGTGCTTAATGACAGGACTGAACAACCTCTTTCCCACTGTTCTCCATCTAGAAAAAGACATATTCTTCATGTGACCCTCCATCCTAATTCTTGTACAAAGTTTCCTCTTACTGGCCTAGCTCACTTCTTGTTCTCTGAATTCCTCTGGGGGAGTGTATTATATGCTGGCATGCACAGTTGTCAGGAATTAATAAATGACCACACATTATTCCCTACAATATTTTTCATATTTTTTTCTAACTAAAACATGGGTTCTTGAAGAGTAAAAATCATATTTTATACTTCTCTAAATTTCTTACGTAATCCATAGATAACTCTGCAGAGCTCTACTGTTAAGTGTTACATAAATATCTGTTGAATTAATCTTATAGATCAAACTGGGTATAAATTATTTTGATATTAACTGAAAAATATTTTACTCATACAAAGACACTGAGTCAAATATAATTTTACATAAAAATTCTGTGAGCAAAACTGTGTGGTTTGGGGCTAATTTAAAAGAAATATATGTTAAATGGATGTTTCAGTGAAAGAACTATTATAAGACAATTTGGCATACGGCAAATATTTGTTAAACATCTGAGTATTATAAAGATGAATGCGCATCATAGGTATCCTTAGCTACCCTCCACTAGATTATCTATATAATTTAATTTCACCTAATATTTTTCAGACTTCAATAGGGAGAAAACATGGAACAATAGAAAATTGAATGCCATCTCACTAATACACACCATCAATTTAGTCTTCTGCAGATATATCAACTTTACTATATTATTTTCCTCATCACTGATGTCACCAATGTTAGTCACTTAAAATTGAATTAGCTCTTTCTCTTTTAATTTCCACCTCAACTGAAATGTCTAAATTCTCTCATTTTTATTTATGGGTTATCATTCAGTATGACATATTTACAAGTGCTTTTTATTGGCTGACATTGTGAAAAATGAGTAGCTGTTGTAATAGCTGTGACGTGTTTTTTTCTCTTTGTCCTTACCTGATGGTTTCCAGGCAACAAGTTTAGTCTCATGTGTTCTTTGGAATCACTATTCAATAAGTTTCCATGCCCATAAAAAAATTAAAGATATAATGGCTTATTTTATCCTTTAATGAAAATAATATGTTTTAGTGATTTTCTGCATAAGTACTAAATAATTCAATAGTTTAATATTTTATAAATAGGTCAACAAATGCTACATAATGCTGCATTTAAATAGCCCTTAGGTTTACTGTTGATAAAATGCCTCTATTTAATAAATCAATCATTTTGTGTTCTTAGATTCAAATTTTTCTGTTAATATCAATAATTCCAGTTAATATCGCTTCTAGATAGAGATAATGTATCTTGATGCTGCTGCAAGTAAAAATGTATATATTTCATCTTAGATTCTTGAAAAATCAAGTTGTATTTGTTCTCATTCCTGTGGCATTTGTGATCCCTAATAATTAAATATATAACTTCACTTGAAAATAGTAACAACCCTGTAGAATTGGCCGCAGAATACCAGTAGCAGATCCCAGTGTTCATCTATAAATCTGATTTTGCTCTCTGCTATTTCCCCATGCCTAGAAAAATACTATGTAGTCAATAGAGATATTGTTGAATGAACGAAGAATCACTTTTGAAAATTCCTCTGATAAAGAATTTAGGTGCAAAATGTAAACTTTTAAAATGCTATTTGCTGTGATCAGAATGTCTGTGTCCTCCAAAATTGATATGTTTAAGTCGACCCCTTAGGTGATGACATTAGGAACTGGGGCTTTTTGAGAGATGAAATGTCCTGAGGGCAGAGGCCTTATGAATGGAATTAGTGTCCCTTATAAAAGAGGTCCCAGAGAAACCTCTCACCCCTTCAGCATGTGAGGATGTGGTGAGAAGGCTCTGTCTATGAGGAAGCAGGCCCTCACCAGACACCAGATCTGCTCCTGCCTTGATGCTGGACTTCCCAGCCTCTCGAACTATACAAAATAAATATTTGCAGCTTATAAACCACCCATTTTATGGTATTTTTGTTATGGCAGCCAGAATGGACTAAGATACCAATCACTATTTTATGGCTCTATATTTGAAAATTAATAAAGCATTAGGAACAAATCTTATTGCATAAAATTTCTTTCTTTAAAGCATCAGCTTGGCTTTTACCTTGGTACTACTCCAGGCCCTTTGATCGTGAGACTTGGATGGCTCTGGTGATGTTTGGGACAGTGGGGAAATAATCTTGAACAAACAGGAGAACTATAGGTAAAGGAACAAAAAACAGGAATACAGTATGTTTGAAAAAAGAAACTGAATGCTTTTTTTTTAATCAAAATTGTCAAAATGTATCAAAATCAACTCCCTGCTTTGATCTTAATCAAATATCCTTACATGTCTAGTTAACCCTCCACATGCAAAAAATAAAACAATTGTACATAATGCCAATTAATAAATATTTCTTTTGAATATAAAACTAAAAACAATGTCCTTAAACTATTTTAATAAAATTCAATAAGGAAACATTAGCTCCTTAGGTATAAAAATGTTTCAGATTACTTTGCCATTTCTTTTCTTTTTCTTTTTCTTTCTTTTCTTTTCTTTTCTTTCTTCCTTTTTTTTTTTTTTTTTTTGAGATGAAGTCTAGTTTTGTTGTCCAGGCTGGAGTAAATTGGCAATCTTGGCTCACTGCAACCTCCACCTCCTGGGTTCAAGTGATTCTCCTGCCACAGCCTCCTGAGTAGCTGGGATTACAGGTGCGTGCCACCACACCTGGCTAATTTTTGTATTTTTAGTAGAGATGAGGTTTCACCATGTTGGTCAGGCTAGTCTCGAACTCCTGACCTCATGATCCACCTGCCTTGACTTCCCAAAGTGCTAGGATTATAGGTGTGAGTCACTGCACCCAGCCAATTCTACCATTTCTACATTCAGAAAAAAAATACAAACATGGTAGATGACATTGGAATATCTGGGGAGAAGGGTCTAGTGCATATTGTAGCACTATAATTCTGTTATATTCCTCTTGTCTATTGCACAACCACAAATCTCATTCCATAACACATCTGAACTAGGTTCATTCAGGAGTTAGCTATAGGGTAGAGTAGGTAATGGGTGCAATACTGACTTTTAAACCTACTTATTACACTTTCTTAATTCACTATATTTTTTGGACAAATGGGTTTTTAAAATTAAATAATACATTGCTTATTTATTCAGGCACTTGAGATCACCATTACAAACCCAAATATTGTGCTAAGGTATACATCACCTTTAAAACAAAAATTCAAATTTACTATACTATCTACATTTTACATTAATGTGGCAGCTTCTCAGTTGTCCTTAATAAATTTTTACTTTCATGTTAATACAACTATTATCTTTTGGTTTTATTACTTTACCTTGGAGAATCTATACTCCATAATTTAGCCAACCTTACATTAGTAAGTAAATTTAGTAGTATTCATATGATCCTTTTTCCATTTTTATGCCTCTAAAAAAAAAACACCCTTAAATATAAACCAGGTAATATTTTATGTCTTTCCTTTGTATTTTCTTCCATTCATTCTTCTTCTGCCAGTTTTAGTGGCATGCTGTCTGTGAAACATTCCCTGCCCAAAATCTCTGAGCCTGTGTTAAATATGCCATAGAAAGATATTTAAATTTCAATTACTCCCTCTTTTTACTTTCTCTTCTAATCTATTGTAACAATTCATTCTCCTGAGCCCTTTCTGTTGAAGGCCATGCTCTTGGAAGGCGGGTACTGCTTGTTATCATCTCTGTATTCTGTATTCAACTGGCACAATCTGAGCCATGAAAGCTCAGGAGATATTTACTGAATTAATTCAATTCTTCTATAATTACTGTTGAAATTCTTTCATCTTGTCTTTTGAAACTTCTATCTATCCTTTGACAGGAAAATATAAGCAGAGGTCTTGATATTATTTAAATATGTACCAATTAAATTTCATCTCTTCCTTTTCTATGGGAAATTTTAAAATCTCATTTCTTTCTTTTTTTTTAAATCGAACAAATGGTTTTTAGCTTGAATCACTTGACCACTTAGCAAAAGACATTAGCTTTAGAACTAGAAGATCTTGGTTAAAATCATTTATCTAAATCGAAAACACTGATGCTATTACCTGTCTCTCAGCATTATTGTGATTATCAGCAAGGGTAACATCAGTAAAGCACTTTAAGTAATAGATTTTCAATAACATTTTCTCCAATCTCTTCTTTCTACTTTCATCCTGCTCTTTTTAAAGCACAGTTGATGGACTTTATGAGCAATGAACAAATACAAATAGAAACAATTAAAACTTACTCTTTGAAGAGGCACCATGCAACAGCATAGAGGCACAGCACAAAAAGAGCTCCTGTTAGAGTTAATAACGCAGGAATCCAGTTATCAGGGATCCAATAATGTGAAATCTTTATTAAGACAGAAGTAGTAATCTGAGAAATATAATAAATATTTATGATGTATTAATAGCAGTACAATTGACAAAACTATAAAGATGTATGTGCTGTGTAGAATATCTTGCACATTTCACTTTATTTCTTCTTTCCGAATGATTAGAAACAAATACAGCATAAGGCATAATAACTAACATCTCTTAATGCCACCAAAAACAAGCATTTTTTTTTAGAAACAAATGTCTTAGTTTATAATATTTCTTATGGCCAGAATTCCTTCTCCTATCTTGCCTTCTTGGTGAAAATTTGTTCATTATCATAGTTATCCTCTACCATTGCTTTTTCAAGAAGCTTGACTTTGGGGTAGAAATTAACCATACCCATACCCTCTTGGTTTATGTTTCTACTGTAACACCTAGAATACTTTGCCACATTTACTTCCTTTGTGATTCTTCCTACTAGGAAATAAACTCGTGTTAAACAAGAACCATTTCTTGCTCATCTCTGTGAATTCTCTGTAGTTCTTGGCACACAGAAGACAATAATTAGTCTTGGCTAAATGACAGATAGAATGAATCAGCAAGTTTTTTTTTTTTTTAATATGGCAAAGCTTTATTTCAAAAATAGGTCAGAACACTATTGCCCTTTCCTGCTTCCTATCATAAAAGCACAAAAAGTTTTTTACCCAGAGAATTTTCCATTACTATCTGAAGTGTGCCCATTTAAGAAGCTAGCAATATGAAGTTCAACATGGATTTTAATGTAAAATCCATGACCAAGCAACATTACCATCCCAGCAGATGGCAGCATACGATAAGATAAATTTTGTGAACACTCAAGTATTAGGTGTCTTTTTTTTTTTTTTTTTTTTTTTTTTTTTTTTTTTTTTTTTGAGCCAGTCTTGCTCTTTCTCCCAGGATGGAGTGCAGTAGTGCAATCTCTCCACTTCCAGGTACAAGCAATTCTCCTGCCTCAGTCTGCCAAGTATCTGGGATTACAGGATAATGCTACCATGCCTGGCTAGTTTTTGTATTTTTAGCAGATCCGGGGTTTCACACGTTGGTCAGGCTGGATTGGAACTCCTGATCTCAGGTGATTCGCCTGCCTCAGCCTCCCAAAGGATGTGTCATTTCTTAAGGCAACATAATTCATGAAGCTAATTTCACAGAAATAATAAAAGGACAAAACAGACCTCTGCAAAGAAGGATCAGTCAACAATGGTGGTAACAAAAATAACACTACTTATACAATTGAGTGAGAGGACTCCTGATTACTTTGTTGAATTTCAATAGTTGCAGAGACCAAGTATTATAGGACTGAACATTCTATTTTATACTACAACAATAGGGGCATGTCTGGACAAAGAAAAATCAAGAAAGGCTCCAGCAGTGTCAGTTGAGATATTGTGGCCTTGTTTTCTTAAACAAATACTACGCTGTATTTCCAGATCATAGACTAAAAGAATGACAGATAATTTAGTTACCACACTTAATCACCTAGCTCTATTTACAGCTTGTTAAGAAATAATACTTGCGCTAAGCACAGGCGTGGGGAAGAATGTCACTATTAATGTAAGGGAAGAGACCACAGCCTACACCTGCTAAACTTGCTTTCTCATTCGTTCATCCATCCTTCCTTATCTCCCTCCTGACTTTCTTCCTTCCTTCTTTTTTTCTTTTTGTTTTTCTTTCTCTTTTTTTTCAACAAATATTTATTGAGTTGTTACTACATTTCAAGAATCACCACATGATGGAAAGATAGAGCCTGACAAATAAATTTGTTAGAAAACATTAAAAACATATTCTTAGAACATGTGTCTTTCTTCAATGGGCACGTTTGGTGACAGCATGACAGATTAAAACCAAAAAGGGTAGGTAGCTTTTATTAAAAGCAACTGTTTGTCATGATTGGTGCTGAGCCTTTTAAAAGCTATATTATTTAGCTATATTATTAACACAGCCTTTTAGCTATATTACTTGCCCATTCTAAAAGAGATGTGTTTGATACCACCAATTTATGAAGGAGGAACTGAAGCTCTGTATATTAACAAAAGTTTCATAGCCACTAAGTGGCAGAATTGGTATTCAGATAAAAATTCATGTATCTCCAAGACCATGTTCTTTTCAGTGGACTATACAAGCTCTCCCGAGTTTTGAGAAAACAATTCAATTCCTATATCAAGGCATGTAGGCATCATTTTGTAAATCACTATTATATTCATATAAAAGTAATTATGAATTTTCATCCATGAGAATTTAACTTTATAGAGCCAATTTGAGGCATTTGAAAATTGCTTAGAGGTTAGTTGAAGGTATCCTAATTTCCTGTACTTTCCTTGCCCGACAAAAAGGGTAGATTTCCTTATTTCTGTTTTCTCATTTATTTCCCTCTCTCTCTCATATACACACACAAAGAAACAACTGAAGCTTTTATTTTAAATAATTCACATTTTTTCATATTTCAAAATCTAAGTAGGAATATTACTTTTTTCGCTATTAATGTAAAAGCAAAATCTATAGGGATTAAATATAATATTAAAGGTTTATATTTACATGACATCTATTACAAGAACTTTCATATCTCTTATTTCATTTAATCCTTACAACATTCTTTGTACAATACATATAGCCATTCTAATCTAATCTCTTTAGTAACCCATGTACACAGAGTAAATATTGAAGTGCACATTAAGTGCAAGCTGGACTCTGTCAGCAGTATCTTTTTCCAATTGGTGAGTCAAAACATTTTTAAAGACCTAAATCTGGGGATTAGCATTTCATCCTCTCAGCGCTGCCATAGCTTATTCCATTATCCCATTATGTTTTAATTGTTTGTAAACTCTTTGGAGGCCCCAGTAGCTAGTAACTGTAAGTAAAGGCAAATGCCTGGCCTTATCTCTGGCAATTGTCTCCTGCCTGAACCTGCTACCTCCAATCTTCTCTTCTGCATTCTTTCACTTGACTGGTTTAGTTTCAGTTATTCATTTACACTTCCTAGGAATCTAACATGGCTTTGTATAGACTACAGAGCAAAGTCTAAAACCCATAGCATTGGCTCTAGGCCTTCAACAGTCTACCTGCTATCTACCTTTCTGGCCGTGTCTCTGGCCAGTCCTCCTCACATGCTCCAGACATGTTTGCTTTCTCTCCCTTCGAGAGTAAAATATGCACTCCCATATCCACGTTCCTCAATTCTACCATTTTGAAATGTCTTTGCTTCTCGTTCTGTCCATCAAAGGCCCATATAAAATTCAAATATCTCTTCTGGGAGTTTCTTAATATTCTTCAAGTCAGAATTTGCCATTCTATCTCTCCTACATTTATTTACACTTTATTTACAGCACTTGTCAAAACGACTTGTAATTTGTTTAACTGGAAACCAACTTCTATACTTACTACAGCTTCTAAGTCTTTGCATAATATGACCCTTGCCAATTTGTTCACCTTATTTCACTATCTTTTTCCAACTCACTTGCCATATAAGTTAGGAGATTCCTTGGATCTCAACAATTTCTCTGTCTCTTTGCTGGTCTTTCTGATTCTACCACTCATCATGTCTGTTACCTTGATAAAGTTATCTAAAATTCTGGTGTCTTCATTTTCCCCTTTGTAACATGAACAAAAACAGCAGACACTAAATCTGATTTAATCAATTTTTTAATGGAAATTTTACATAAATAGATTTCTAAAGATCATTTCCATGACTAGGAAGTTTTTGTCAGATATTAAAATACTAAAATTTGATTGATTATTGCATCTTAAAATTTCTGAAAATTATTTTAGATAAATGTAATTGTGCAAACTTTACCATTTAAATTTACTTTAAAATGTAACTTAAAACTTTTTTTCCATAGCTTACAAGTTTGCCTAAGCAGAAAATATGAAGATACTTATACTTGGACAATTGAGCAGTTACTCCTCCCTGTCAGGAACATGAGGAGTGATGAAATAAATGGCTAAGGATTGACAGGACCCTGGTTTTTGTATGTCATCAGACATTTATCTCACCATTAGGTAAATCATGAGTGAAAACAAAAGAATTGCTCGTCTGTCATGTGGTCGTGCACTAAGCTTCTTACAGCTGTGCACAGTTAATTTGGTTTGATTCATAACCTTAATTACTTAACTTGTTATATTTTACAGAAAAGACAATAATAATAATCTTCCCTGTCATGAAATCTTTCGTCAGTGGGTATTATAGTCTCAGCAGATGTGCAAGGCTATGACCTAGAAGAGTACAATTTATACTGTTTCTACTGGCTTTAAAATTATTTCATTTAATTCTCACTAGAAGATTATTTAAAAGGTTGCAATTAAAAAATTCTCATTAAGTTTGTCTAATGGATGCTTCTCATGCTCTGTTTCAAATAGTGGTAAAACTTATTATTTAGGAAGAAATGCTGGTCTTGCCCATTTGCTAAGAAAATTACTATAAAAATTAATGAATATTAGAAAATACTTTGAAAAATATCAGTATTACAAATAAAACATAACATTTTTTTCCTTAAGGAGAACTGTAAATGAGAGCAGGAGTTTTGGTAACTTTATCAGCAATCACTTATACTTGATGTTTTCAAACAATTTTTCTGGGTTTGTGATCAATTAATAAACATTTATAAAGTAACAATTAATAAACATTAATATAATGCTACTAGCTATTAATCACTTTCTATATCCTCGGCACTGCACGAGGAGAAGCTTCTAAAATAGCTTTTAATAATTCCTTTTGAAAATTCGAAACTGAGGTTCAAAGGTGGTAAATAAGTCAACCCAGATTTACAGGATGATCTAGTGAAAGAGCTGAAATTCAAACCAAGACCTGTCTTATTCCTAAGGCCACACTTTTTCTATTATACTACTTGGACGTTAAGATTGTTTACTATACATGGTAAAATCTCTTTTGACACAATCTATGTGAAATTACATTGTTTACATTTCTTTCATTTCAAAATTTCACGTGAAAACTTTACTGCCCTTTGATTACAAGGCCTGGTCATATTATAAATGATTGAATATGATTAAAATTCAAAAAATAATGTCAAAATTGTTTTCTGAACATTGTTAATATAAAAATGTTAACTGCTTTTTTCTTTTACTATAATATTATTATTAGAGTTTCTTATTCATTCTTAATCCTAGGTACTAATTCAATTAATATGTCATATAAATTATAATAAATGCATGAAAAGAAAAAAATGAAAAATATTATTTAAAAATATAAATACAGAAGCTTAAAGCAATTAATTACAAAACTATTGTTTTTATTGAATGAAAGGTAGATCATTATTTAGGAGATCAAAACAAAATGATCTAAAGTTAAAAATTGCTCAAATCTCTTTAATCAGTGATTTGTCTCACTTTGACTATCTATATCATTAAATTGGAATGCCATGGGGCTTCCTTTATATTGTGTAAAATATTAAGTACACTATTAGTTTCTAGCTTACAGGTAATCTTTAAAAATAAGTCAGCGATGCTAATAAAAACTAGTGTAACTAGTGTTCTCTTTTTAATAAGGTAAGACATTATTTTCCTTAAAAATAAGCTCTAGCTCTTATGTTGACTGGTTTAGGAAGACTTCACTATGCATCTTTAGGCAGCAGAGTAATCAAGTGGAATCAGAAAAGGAAATTTATATCAACTGCATAGGATATAATTTGCTTATGAAATGACAGGGAGATATATATCATGCTGGTTTTCTTTAACTTTGTCTACACCCTTTTAAATAGCTCCTTCCACAACTTTTCTCATTTTTTCTGTGTCTCTTTCCTTCTGGGAGTCAGATGGGCACAAAGACCAATAAATTAATTAGTGTAAAATGTTATTCTATTTATTTATGCAGCTTTTAAAAATAGTGTGATTAAATGTGAAGCAATACACATAGAAGTAGTCAAACAGTTGCATACCTTATGTCCCTTATCAAACAGTAGAAAGTGAAATGTTTTGAGGGTCACCAAGAGACTTTGCTCCCAATCCACAAATAGAAGGGTGACTTAGCCCCTTAGTTCCCATATTTACAACTTAAGAAGAATAATTACATAGTTTATAAGTAGAAGTTGAATATCAGAATGTCCCAAGATAAGCAGCAAAAATTTCCATTGTCCCCCAGTAGGTCTAAGGGATCTTTTATTGTTGTTTCACACAGGGGTAAACACATACATCATATCTCATCATGCATCTGTCCTGTGTGATTGGCCAGACCAGATAAAAGTTGGGTATTCTTTTTTTTAATATGTTTTGTCACAGTGTCTCCAATTGCTGGCATACCATAAAGGTTTTATTTTCATCATCATCAACTGATTATATCAATGATTCTTTATTAATTTATTCTCAGAAGCAATTTGAGGTAAGAGAGGTAGATTTGTTATAATTATGCTACTACATTTAAAGAGATATAATTTAATACATATATTTGTGTTTTTCTTACAAAAATAATATAAATCAATATTGGATGTCTGGGGAATTCATTTTTCTTTAAAATACATGCATGAGTTAATCAAGTTTGAGAAATATATCCTAATATAGTAAAACAAACATATTCTCTGTAACTAGACACATCTGGGTTAAAATTATGACTTTCACTTAATTTGAGCAAATTATTTTTTGTTTGGGAAAATATTGCCTGATTTCTAGGGTTTCCATAAGGAAGAAAATATCTTATGAAAGTTTATTGCATTCAGTAGACAATTTGTGACCACTATTACCACTACGATTACTTTGCAATTTCAGCCTTCATATTAAGGGAAGACAAAAAACAAGAGAAACTTAGTTCATGGGTTAGAGATGTCAGATGATCATTGAAATATCTATTAGCTCCACTTCCTAGGTTGACAAGGCAGGGTGGATATTAAAGCATAGCTGACAGCAAGTAATATATTTCTCTAATCTCTGCTGGTGTTTTGGATAGAATCTAGTGAATATTAGACTCAGGTTAGCAGAGAGTGATGATGGCTTCCATGGGTACTCTTACTTCAAAAAAAAAAATCCATATCATACATAAACGTTTGCTAATTTCTCTTAAATTTTCTTCCTATTCACTATAATTTTTTTTTACCTTGCTATGTCTATTAGAGAATAAAATAGAAAAGGTCCAATAATATGCTGGTAAACCAACTCTTAGAAGGTAAAACAAACCAGGCATCGTGTGTCACACCTGTAATTCCAGCACTTTGGGAGGCCAAGGCAGGCGGATCACCTGAGGTCGGGAGTTCGAGACCAGCCTGACCATCATGGAGAAACTCCATCTTTACTAAAAATACAAAAAATTAGCCCAGCATGGTGGCTCATGCCTATAATCCCAGCTACTTGGGAGGCTGAGGCAGGAGAATTGCTTGAACCTGTGAGGCAGAGGTTGCAGTGAGCCGAGATTGTGCCACTGCACTCCAGCCTGGGCAACAAGAGTGAGTATTTGCCAATTTTTGTGATATATATATTTCCATCATGACCTATTTTAAGCTACCAAATGCTTAGCAACAAGACTACAAAATGTCTGCATGCTTAACAATAGGCTGTCTCAGCTGGGATAAGCCAGCTCCAGCATACCACTGTTTCAAATTATCAGCTGAAAACAAAGTTCCAAGAGTATTCAGTTGTAAATTGTCTTATGAGGTATATGTAGCAAGGATTTCGTCTTTGATAAGTCAAATCAGACTTGGAAAAGTAATGTGCCTGTGAAATGAGCACAATAGTAGAAAAAACACATGAGGTTACAAAGATATAAGCCTCTGGTGTGCCTAAGCAGCAGCCATAAAATCTCAGATTCATCTTTAATGTCCAAATTAAGTGAAAAGCACTGAAAATTCCAGCTTTGTCACTCTATGCAACTCTTACATTTTTTTCAGCTCTTTGCTGATGGTTTTAAAACCTTTTCATTAGTGATTTGCATCATGAAATGTAGATGGTTGAAATGATGAAAAGATTGGGCAAAGTTATTTATAGACTTTCTCCTTCCTAGTCTTCTACACACATACTGTTTATGTTGAAATCAGAGTAAAAAACATAGTTACAAATTTTGATGATTTAAATCTACCTTTCTCTCGTTTTGTCAAAGTGGACATTAGATCTGGAATTTTTATTATGGGCTCAATTTGCTACATACAGATAGTTTCAGGAATTTTGATTCATAATTCCTTGGGGATCATATTTGCAGGAAATGGTGTCTAGCCAGTTACCTCACTGTCTCTTTAGCCAATCTGGACTCAAATTGGAAGGGTTTAATTCAGTTTATGAAACATGGTTTAATGTCTTCTCTACCTGCCCTGAGAGAGACCTCCAAATAATCAGGTATGGGTTCAAAAACTAGGGTTAATCAGGAGATACTTTATAACAGTTTTGTTTATCTTATTTTATTTACTTTAGGGTTGAGCTTATTTATCATTAGCCTAACTAAGTTATTCCACACTTAAGATAAAAGGATGTTTTTTTCTATTCTCCTTCCTAAGTTTCAAGGTATTATTTTACTTATTCTAATGTGTATAAGTGTATGCCAAATATTGACATATTTAAGGAATATATTATGTAAGATTTTTCCTGTAGCTATGTGTTAGTGACTTTATCTGTATACTAATAGAAACATATTTTGCTCATGAAAACTTCTCTTTACAAATTCAAAAACACTGATAAACTCTTATTTTTAGTTAATATTTTGTAACCTGGATTCCATGGATGGGTTTTACAGGCTCTAAAACTGAATATAAAATTGTGTACACATATGCATATATGTATGCGTGGTTCTGGAGAGAAGACCTATAGCTTTCATCAGATTCTGACACAGTTCATGAACCTCCTCTCCTCCCAATTATGAACTATCACATACCTTTCTTATAATGTATGGCATTTGGTCTTGATTTAGCAAGTACCATATCTGGCATTGTAAAAGATGCAAAGAACTTTATTGACTGCCTTCAGTAGATTACACTGTATGGGATGCTCTAATTTTTTTCTCAAGAAACTAGAATGAAATTTTCCTTAAAAAATCTGCATTTGTAGTGAATTTTATGATAAAGATATCTCCTGCAATATTTTTGATGTAATTGAATTTGTTTTTAATTACTTTGAACTTTTTATCATTAGGCCTTTTTTCCTCTAAAATTCATAGATATTGTTAGCAATCTGGTTTTAAGAATGTTCTATTTCTGAAATAGGCTTTTATAGTTCTATTTTAGAAGCAGATAAAATTCTGGCAGTATAGTCTAACCACTTAGAAATGTTTTTAATTTTCATATCGTATTCAATATTCTAAATAGAGAAATCTGCTTTGTATTAATAAAATGTACAGTCTATAATAATAATGGCTAGGCCCTAAGAGAATTTCTCTTTCTCATGATATATTATAATATATATATATATATATATATATTCTAATGGACAAATTTTAAATAAAATAGATGTTGAATTCTATTAATTATGTATATTTTAGCTATAGCAGTTCATCTTCACATACAGTACTATTGCCTTGGTTTAGAGCCTATGTCTTTCATCTGGATTAATACAAGTTCCTAAATGGTTTTGTGAGCACTTTATTTTCATCCACCAATCTTCCCTTCATATTGTTACATCATTATTCTAAAATCATTCATAATTAGAAATATCTGATACTGTCACCCTCTCTTGTAATTTTTCTTTAGATCCTCTCTGATTGGAACACAAAGTCCATCTTCCTTAGAATGTTGTACAGGTATCTTCAAATTTATGCTGTAATAATCCTCCACTTTCTGAATATGAATGTTTATTATTTAAACCAGTTACAGCTGGATATTCTACCATTTATAGTAAGAAGGATTTTCTCTTTAACTTTGTTCACCAATACCTAGCACAAGGTTTGACCATACAGTCAGGAAATAGACAGCTAGAAATACAAATGACCTTTATAACATACTGATATGGTTTGGCTGTGTCCCCACCCAAATCTCAACTTAATGTGTTTTGCATTTCTCAGAATTCCCATGTGTTGTGGGAGGGACCCAGGGGGAGATAACTGAATCATGGGGGCTTTTCTCGTGCTTCTCATCCAGTGCTATTCGTATGGTAGTGAATAAGTCTCACAAGTTCTGATGGGTTTATCAGGGGTTTCTGCTTTTGCTTCTTCCTCATTTTCTCTTGCCACTGCCATGTAAGAAGTGTCTTTCACCTTCTGCCATGACTCTGAGGCCATGTGGAACTGTTAAATCCAGTTAAATCTCTTTTTCTTCCCAGTCTCAGGTATGTGTTTATCAGCAGTGAAAAGACTAATAGAGTAAATTAGTACCACTAGAGTGGGGCATTGCTGAAAAGATACCTGAAAATGTGAAAGCGACTTTGGAAGTGGGTAACAGGGTAGAGGTTGGAACAGTTTGGAGGGCTCAGAAGAGGACATGTAAATGTGGGAAGGTTTGGAACTTCATAGAGACTTATTGAATGGCTTTGCCTAAAATGCTGATAATGGTAGAGACAATAAGGTCCAGGCTGAGGTGCTCTCAGATGGAGATGAGGAACTTGTTGGGAACTGGAGTAAAGATGACTCTTTTTATGTTTTAGCAAAGAGACTGGCAGTATTTTGTCCCTGCCCTAGAGATTTGTGGAACTTTGAACTTGAGAAAGATGATTTATGGTATCTGGTGGAAGAAATTTCTAAGCAGCAAAGCATTCAAGAAGTGACTCGGGTACTGTTACAGGCATTCAGTTTTGTTAGAAAAGCAGAGCATACATGCTTGGAAAATTTGCAGCCAAACTATGTGATGGAAAAGAAAATTCAATTTTCTGGGGAGAGATTCAAGCTAGCTATAGAAATTTGCTTAAGTGGCAAGGAGCCTAATGTTAACCTCAAAAACCATGGGGAAAGTGGCTCCAGGCCATGTCAGAGACCTTCACAGAAGCCTCTCCCATCCCAGTCCCTGAGGCCCAGGAAGAAAAAGTGGTTTTGTGTGCTGAGCCTAGGGTCATTGTGCTGTGTGCAGCTTAGGTACTTAGTGCCCTGTGTCCCAGCCACTTCAGCAGTGGCAAAAAGGGGCCAACATACTGCTCAGACTGTGACTTCAGAGAGTGCAAACCCCAAGCCTTGTCAGCTTCCATGTGTTGTTGACCCTACAGGTACACAGCAGTCAAGAACTGAGGTTTGGGAACCTCCACTTAGATTTCAGGAGATATATGGAAACGTCTGGATGCCCAGGCAAAAGTTTGCTGCAGTGGCAGGGCCCTCATGAAGTACCTCTGCTATGGCAGTGCAGAAGAGAAATGTGGGGTGGAAGTCCCCATATAGAGTCCCTACTGGGGCACTGCCTAGTGAAGCTGTGAGAAGAAGGCCACTTTCCTCCAGACCCCAGAATGGCAGATCTACTGACGACTTGCACTATACACCCGGAAAAACCGAAGACACAATGCTAGCCCGTGAAAGCATCTATGAGGAAGGCTGTACTCTGCAAAGCCACAAGGGTAGAGCTGCTGAAGACCATGAGAACCCACTTCTTGCATCAGTGTGACTTGGATGTGACACCTGGAGTCAAAGAGGATCATTTTGGAGCTTTAAATTGTCTGCCTCACTGGATTTCAGACTTGGGTGGGTCCTGTAACCCCTTTGTTTTTGCCAGTTTCTCCCATTTGGAATGGCTGCATTTACCCAATATCTGTACCCCCATTGTATCTAGGAAGTAACTAGCTTGCTTCTAATTTTACAGGCTCATAGGAGGAAAGGGACATGTTTTGTCTTAGATGAGACTTTGGACTATGGACTTTTGGGTTAAGGCTGAAATGAGTTAAGACTTTAGGGGGCAGTTGAGAAGGCATGATTGGTTTTGAAATGTGAGGAGATGAGATTTGGAGTGTCCAGGGGAGGAATGATATGATTTGGCTCTGCCCCCACCAAAATCTCAACTTGAATTATATTTCCCAGAATTCCTATGTGTTGTGGGAGGGGCCCAGCAGGAGGTAACTGAATCATGGGGGCTTGTCTTTCCCGTGCCATTCTCGTAGTAGTGAATAAGTCTCACGAGATCTGATGGGTTTATCAGGGGCTTTTGCTTTTGCTTCTTCCTCATTTTCTCTTGCTGCCACTACATAAGAAGGCACTTTCACCTCCCGCCATGATTCTGAGACCTCCAAGGCCCTGTGGAAGTGTAAGTCCGCTTAAACCTCTTTTTCTTCCCAGTCTCGGATATGTCTTTATCAGCAGTGTGAAAATGGACTAATACACATACCCAAATATAAATAATGGCTAGTCAGTGCTGTATTTGATAAACATTTAGAAATAATAGTTCTTAAAAGGCTATCATAAAATATATAGATGTATTTATATGTTTATGTACTCACTCTCAAGTAAATATAAGTGATAACCTATCTGCATATCATTTTCCCTTCTTACGCAATGAATGGGTTAAAACATAGAATTTCTAAGGTTACTTCTGGTTTGGTTACATTTTTTACACATATGTCTCCCTGCAGAGATGCGTATATTATATTAGTACATATATAATTATAAAAACTGATACTGCTTATGGAGAAAAGATGGACCATTTGCTACAGTCTTCAGGAATAAATTCATAAGTCACAGGTGGTTAATCATTTCAAGACAGTATTAATTGGTCTTCCTCTCTTAGCAAGCCTAATGTAGATTACCAAAGGAAGTATATAGATTTGAATACCTCTTAGCTCAACTACAAATTTTAAAGTCCTTTCACATCTTGCTTCAAAATTTGTTTGTCTATTATGTTTTATTACAATGTCTTCTGCTTTGCTAGGTTTTGCTTTAATAATAGGGAAACTGAATGAAGAAAATCCATGGGTTAACATAAGTTAGGAGCTTTTTTTCCCTTGATGATTCAGGCTAAATATCACTCCCAAAGGAGCAAGATTTATTATAGCAGAGAAAACTGACTCAGAATTAAGGAGGTGAGGCTCGTGTTGAGCCAGAAATGAAAAACAACACTTTTTAACTGTTTGAAATTCTACCATAATATCTTACAATATCACTGACAATGTAACTTAGTCTTAAACAATATTTACGTGACTTATAAAATGATTTTATTATATATTTATGGAATATGAAAGAAAGTTCTATTATCCTATGCTGTGGACTGAGGAGAGGGACCCAGAAGCAATTTGCTGATGACCAGGAGAATATTCACAATTTAAATAATAAATTACAGAGTTTAACTATATAAAATATATTACTAAAAGCTCTAAAACAGATAAGAAAGTTTTAGTGAAGCATTAAATAAGTGAGAGTATTTTATCTGTGAGGGTTATTTGAGGAGCAATTTACCATATTAAATACTAATAGTTTCACAAAATTCACGGAGATCTCAGCTTATTGTCCTTTCCATTATTTTACAACTTTTTTTTATAATACCTAACACTTACACAAAGGTGTAAAAATATTACAATAATCCACCTGATACCCACCATACAATACCAATAACTGTCAATGTATACTGTTTTATTTAATCTTTATTCTTTCTTACTCCTCTCCAGCCCAAATTATTTTAAACCAAAAGTTTGACATCCTGTCCTTTCATCCATAAGAAGTTCTTAATTCTAAAGTATTCAGTTTCCTCAGATTTTTTTTCTTATGGTTAGTTTTATTTTGTCTTATTTATGAAAGCTTTCCCTATTACAAAATTAATTAGATAGTCTCATATTATTTCTAAAATAATTTTATTTTTTTATTATTGCAATTTTATGTTAATAATTCATTTAGACACGATTTATAGGGGTTTGTTTCTACTATGTCTATATCAATTGCCCAGTATAATTTCTTGAAACTCTCATCCTTTTACCACTGTTTTGTAGTGTCATTTTGACAGACATCATATGTCCATATAAACAGTTATAAAATTGGATCATATATCAGATTGTAAAGCAATTCCCCATCTATTTCAGTTGACTGAAGTCACAAAGCTTATGATCTCTGATTCCAAATAATTACACTAAAAATTAAAACAGATAACTAAAACATTCTCCCTATCTTTAGAAGAGACTAGAGAATATTTTGGAATGAATGAATAAAAATACTGTGAGATTTTAAAGCAGAATTGAAAGCTTATGTATTTGCCCCTAAATGTATATTTTGCTGAGTATAGAATTCTAAGTGGAGTTTTCTTTCAGTTACTGGAAGATTTCAATTTTTCTAGCTTCCATTCTTTTCATTATAAAGTCAGCTGTCTTGTGAACACTCATTTGAAGGAAACCTTTCTCTTTTTTTTAACAATTGATTTTAATACTTATTGTTATATTTAGATTTTATGTTGATTTTCTCTGTTGTGTTTAAGTATAAACTTCTTTTCATTTTTTCCTCTAGGAAATCATGAGACTTCTTCAATTTACACTTTGATATATTTAATCAATTTTGAAAATATTTACATACTGCTTCTTTTTCTCTCGCTGTCTCATCTCTCAAGTTAAAATAAATGAGCTCTTCTCGTTCTCATTTTTATGTCCTCCCTCTCCCTTAGTAATTCCCATCATTTTTGTCTTGCCGTATCTTATTCTAGATAGTTTCTTTTGACATATCTTCAGTTCTTTATTATTTTCAATTTCTAGATATATCTAAAATAGTTTAACATATTGTATTACCTTTATAGTCTTCAACACCCTAACCAAGTTTCAAACTTAATTTACATTTCATGAACTTAATAATAATTGAGTTTATGTTTGATAATCAATTACTTACAGCCACTGTGTTTCTGTTTCTACTTTTTGTGGTTCTGCTGCTTCTCAGTTGGTCATAGTATCTTATCTTCTCATGTGCCTGGCTACATCTAATCATGTGGTATGTCAATTGGATTGAAAAATTATTAGACTAATTGGAAGCCTAGAATACTGTTACTGTGTTACAGAGAAAATTTTAATTTGCTTATTTGAGACACTTGGGAGAATGACCAGTCCTATACAACCCCAATCAACTCTTTTCCCTGTGGATCAAGAATATTCAAATTTGTATTATACTGATTTTGTATAACTAACACAAAACTTCTTGACTATTAAATCAAGCAATGGGAGGAGCTTTCTTTAACTTTTTAAATAAATGTCTTATGGACTAAATGTTTGTGTTCCCTCAAAATTCACATGTTGAAATCAACCCCTCGATGTGATGGTATTAGGAGGAGGGACATTTCTGAGGTGATTAGGTCATGAGGGTGGGGCCCTCATGAATAATCTTAGAGTCCCTATAAAAAAGACCCCAGAGAGTTGTCTATCCCTCTTTCCACCATGTGGGAACATAGTGAGAAGATAGCCATCTAGGAACCAGAGAAAAGGATATTTACCACACTCTAAATGTGCTGATACCTTAACACTGGAATTCCCAGCTTCCAGAACTTTGAAAAATAAGTGTCTGTTGTTTACATCATGTAGTCTGTGGCATTTTCTTAAAGTAGCTTGAATTGACTCAGTCAAAGTGTATATCTTGTCTTCCAGTAAGACTGCATATTTTTCAAAAAACAAGCTTGTTAAATAATTTTATGAGCTCAATATAGTGTTATTTGCATAATAAACCTTTATAAGTTCTAATTTAAAGAGACATGTATACTGTAATGATAATTGACAGAAATACTAAGAATTCTAAATTAAATCTTAAAAGGGCCTATAAAAATGATTAACATTGATTTATTACTTTAATTCAAAATTAATTCTTAATGGCTACAATAATTTCTCCTTACATTGAGGATGAGAATCCTAATGTATTAAAATAACTGTTTTATTGATGTCTTTCATTGCCAAAACACAAGGATAACTCCTGTGAGATTTTCCAGGCACTTTCTATGTTTATGACTAATTCAGATGACTTTAGAATTATATTTCATCACTAAGTACTTACTGTAGTTGTAGTTGTTTTTGTGGAAGAAGTTGGCTGTGTTGTGGTCCAGGGAAGTACATGAATTATGACTGTGGTAGTGGCTGACAGCTGACTAGCCTTATTTCCACCCAATTCATCAGTGACTTCAATAAGTAGCTGGAAAGTCATAGGGCTCTGAACCCCTTGAAATACATCATACTGGAAATTCTGCATGATGGCCAGAGAAGGAGGATCGACACCTAGTCTCTGAAGTGTGAATTGATTATTTGTATTTCCTGAGAATGATTAGGTAATAAAAAGGAAATAAAATTACATTATGTATTGTGATTTCTATTGTCTTACATTTTTATTTTAAAATGTTTCATGATTATATATTTCCAACAGTTAAAAATATCTCACATGAATCTTGTAAAATAGCAGAGAAATGACGTTTTTGAAATTGTATGTCTTACCTCCTACAATTGAATAGCTCAGTTGTTCCTGTGGAGAATCTATGTCTGAACAGTTGAGCTGAATGAAATGACTCTTAACAATGGAATAAATCTGAGTTTCCAAATGTGGTGGATTGCATACAGGAGGCTCATCATTCACATTCTCTAAAACATTAATATATTCTATTTCAGGTTGTGTCTTAAAAATCTTGCTGTATTTCATACATTATTTGTCTAATTTTTAGATGCATTATTTTCAGCTTTGTAACTGCTCATTATTTATTGATCATCACTTACCGTTCATCTTATATATTTTACTGTTTCATCACAGATACTTTCTAGTCTGTGGTTACTGAGAAGTAAAGTACACATCTTATTTTTAATTTTATTAATAAGGGATTAATTTTTAATAGATGCCTATTTCCTGTGTAATAAGGCTAAGACAGATAATCATGACATTTATGAAATTATTGAATTTTAAAGTTAGATTGGAAGCTCAATGGTATAGACATTAATCTTTTAATTATTATAGCCACTATTAATAATTTTTCCTTTATTTCATAAGATATATAACATCAAGTCTCTTAAAAAATACTTCAGGAGCACTTACCACCTAAAAGGAAGAATATTTCACTATTAGACAATCTTGTTTGTTAGAAACATTAACTTTTAATAATTTCAAGTATTTTTTTTTGCATGTAAACTCAGCCTAGATTTTGTTCTAAAGAAATTCTCAATCTAGTAGACTGTGTGACTTGTTTCAAATATGCTGATGATTTCAGCAATTAAATTGACAGGCGATTATATTATCTTTGAGAATGTTTAAATTATTTGATTCTAGATTATAACCTAAGCTTTTACTTTGATACAAACTCTCTATAAGCGACTTGCCACCATCTTTCTTCTTCCCTGTAGTGAACATTGCTTGTCTATTAAAAGAACTGTTTTATTGATATCTGTCATTGCCCAAAGATATGGATAACTGTGAGAGTTCTCAAGTATTTTTTATGTTTACAACTAATTCAGACTATCTAGAATTATGTTTAATTCCTAAGTTCTTACTGTAGTTAGCTCCTGAAGAATATACACCATCTCAGAGTTATTTCCAAAGTAATACTCGATGAAGACACTACTAATTTTTCAGAATGAAACATAAAAGGAATCCAATTTATGTCTTTAAGAAAACAAAGTGTCCACTTCAACTTATATTTTTCTTACTTTCCTTAATAATACTTGAGCATCCTTAGGCATCCTCCTCTTTGAACAGTTTCTTAGAAGCCCACCTGAGAGTGCAGAGCAAATTCCACTATCCTTTTCTCTCCATTGCAAATGCAGCTTGGTTTGATGGATTGTCTGCTGGAGGCCATAAAGGACACTTCCTAATATTTAAACTCAATTTCACTGTTTAAATACTGATTCTTTTCAAATTAAAGCATTGTTAACCATATTTCCCAGAAAATGACTCATTAGTCTCCCTCTCTCCCTCCAAGTATAGCTTAATAAAAGAAAAGATAGCATCTGTTTGTTGACAGTACTTTTTCATAGCTGCTTTAGTAATAGTACATAATAATAAAAACAACTAATATTTATGGAATATTCACCTACATTAATACATATACCACACAATAACCCTGTGAAAAATATCCTGTAATAGAAAGTGAAAACAGACAAAATAAAATGTTTAAGCTCAAACATAAATAAAGTGAGAGAACCTGAACTCAAAACACATAACCCTACAGTCCAAATTTTAACCGGTATGCTATACTGCCTCTCTACTTTATACTGCTTTCTACTTCACCATTATCAGAGTTTACGCTGTTACTAAATGTCCTGCTTCTGTATGTGTTCTCAGAAAAAGTCTCTTTTACTCATTAAAAGATGATATTCTGAATAGTGTCAATTCATTGAAAGAGGGCATTTCTCAGAATGATATTTCAGTTCCCATGTCCTCAAAGCTGTTTCACATCTAACAAACTATGTTTTTTTCTGTTTTATAGTTTCTTTCTGTTTAATTTTTGGGGTTTTTTTTGGACACAGGGTCTCACTCTGTCATCCAGGCTGTAGTGCAGAGGTGTAAACCAGGGTTATCGCAACCTGGACCTTCTGAGCTCAAGCCGTCCTCCCACCTCAGCCTCCCAAGTAGCTGGCAGCATGCACTATGCCCAATCAATTTTAAAAAATAAAATTTGTAGAGATGAGGTCTATATTGCCCAGGCCGGTCTTAAACTCCTAGGCTCAAGTGATTCTCCTGCCTCAATCTTCCAAAGTCCTAGGATTACAGGTGTAAGTCGTCATGCCAGGACATAAATTAAAAAAAAAAATTCTAAGCACTTTCCCCTTGCTGACTAAATATTTCTTAAATTAACCAGGCATACTTATAACATTTTAAACTGAAATACTGCTTATAAAACACTTTCAAATCAAACACAGGTATCTAGGTTTGTCTATGAAAAGAAAAATCATTGCCCAGTACTTAAACTAAACTTTCATTTCTTCCTATTAGTTGTTTCTTTCCATTTTATAAGAAAGAAAAAATATGTACATACATATTTCAAGAAAATGCCTGTATAAAACCAGATATAGAAAAGATATTGAAGGTACAAACAGAAAAACATTGCAGAAATCAATAATCAATGGCTATAATAAGATGTAGGTGGAAGTTATTGTTAAAATACATTTGTTTATTGTATGCTCTTATATTCTGATTTTCCCTGGAGTTAAATAAAAATTTCAGAAAAACTGTTGAGAATATAATATTAATATGAACACACACTGAAATTCACTCTATTACTTAAATAACTCTAATTTCCTATAATACTGTTATTAATTTTATATTATCCTTAAAATGCCCCTCCCCCTTATGAAAATGATTATTTCTTCCATGTAAGGAATGCTTAGTCACTTTTTAGTAGTAAGCTCAGAGAGTTCTTCAGGAAATTATATTTTCTGGACCTATTGATCTGATCTACACGGCTCTCTTGCTTTAGAGAGTGAGAGTGCTAAGTTGTAGAGTTTTATGCTATAGATATGTTCATGCAAACTACAGATATATTACAAACGCACACACACACAAACACACACACACACACACACATGCACACACACCCCTATATCCAATGGCTCAGATCCTGTGATTACAGAATAATTAAACTGTTTTAAATCTTCAAAACTGGACATTGGGAGGGTTCCTTGCCTCTACAACTTTGCATGATGTGTCTCTTCACAGAAAATTCATCTTACCACTTATTTGCCCACTGAACTTATTCATTTCTTCACCTTTTCCTCTCTCCTGAAGTATTCATTTGTGAAATAAAGCAGATATACTGAGCTAGTAATACTACTGATTAAAATATGCAGCAGGTCTTCCATAAACAATATATGATAATATATTATTTAAATTTCAATTGTCTCTCTCTAAAAAGATGTAGAATAGTACTTATGACCTCTAATGGCTTTATTTTGGAGGTTCTAGCATAGTACCATCACTGTAAGCAGTGTCAATTTATAAAAAAGCAATGAGAATTATTTAAGGACAAGCACTTTATGGTTATAAGAACAAAAATTTTTAAATGGGAAGAGGATGAGTTAGTTAATTGAACTGAAATTATTCACAGATTTTCCTATGAAATGTGTTACCTTTAAAAATGAATCCATATCAATACTATGCAGCCATAAAAAAGAATAAGTTCATGTCCTTTGCAGGGACTGGATGAACCTGAAAGCCGTCGTTCTCAGCAAACTAATACAGGAACAGAAAAGCAAACACTGCATCTTCTCACTCACAAGTGGGAGTTGGACAATGAGAACACATGGACACAGGGAGGGGAACATCACACACCCAGGTCTATTGGGGGGTGGTAGGCAAGAGGAGGGAGCGCATTAGGTCAGATACTTAATGCATTCAGGGCCTAAAACCTAGATGACTAGTTGGTAGGTGCAGCAAACCACCATGACACATATATACATGTGTAACTAACCTGCACATTCTGCACATGTATCCCATAACTTAAAGTAAAAGAAAAAAAAAGAATTCATATCTTTAATGAGGAATCAACAGGCCTAAAGAGAGTAAAAGCATTACTGAAAAGAATAAAAAATAAGGATAATATCCTTAGGGAGTATAATAATATATGTTATCCAGAAATTGTCTAAAGCTTTCAAAAATACTTAAATGATTATTTATGGCTTTTATTTATTGGTGGCTTCCAAGTTCATCTCTTGACATAATTTTCTAGAGCTGTAATTTTTCAACAATTTTTTGCCATCTCCACTATATTTTTGGACTCTAAGAACATGTTGGAAGGCGGAATTATTCCTTCTCCAATATCATTATGACCAGCCTTTAAGCTAGTTCTTAACATTAAGCATTAGGGGACTCTGCCAATCTTGAAACATCAGTTCCCATTTCTGAGGTGCTGTTTCTATGACATGGGCTTTAATATATTATGCCAATGTTGCTTGCCAGAATTAATCTTGGCAACAGACCATGATTTCTCTAACTGATTCTCCAGTTACAACACAATATAGCACATCCACATTTCTAAATGTTCCCAATTAGAAAATTAGAACTATTGGTCTATGGAAAATCATTCAATACAAATTCCACGAGAGAGAGAAAAGCTAAGTTTTCAGCTATTCATAAGCTTCAAATAATTGGAATTATAAAACTTCTGAATGCTCATACTCTAAAATTTTATTACATATATTTATTAATTAAATTTCAATAACTAAAATAAACAGCCAATTTATCTGGGAAGTTCTTTAAACCTGTTCCCAATTAAAGAGAAATAAATTAAGTTGGAATTATCTCTAAGAAAAAGACATTTTCATTTCTGTATTGTTATATACTTAGCTAGTATTTTAATAACTTTTAATATATTTATTAAAGAAACCAAAGCTATCTATATTTTCTTATTTTAAAATATCAATATAGAAATTTAAAATTTTAATATTTTTTATTTTCTCCTTGTATTCTGAAGATAGGATATATTTTTTAAGTGTAAAATGTGTGTCAATTATTAGAACACAAATAACATAAACTTCTGGACAATTTGGACAGCTAAGAGCCATTTTCTTAATATAAATTTCAGTTAAATGAATTATTTTATATGAACACTTAAACCAATTTTTAAATAATAATATGCTATGCGAACATGGGCACTATACACTGTTTCCTATTACCTGGAGGAGAGTTACATTCATAAAATTATGAAAGCTGAGAACTCACTCTATAAGAGAAATTAATTACCTGTAATAAGGCATTCTTCGTTATAAGTGTTTAGAGAATGTGTGAAATTTTAGTCTCTTTTAAAATGATAGCCAATTATTTGCATGAATACTCAATGCATATTGGGAATTCATGGACAGACAAACAGGTTTATATTACCCTTAGTGTTTTAAAAGTATTGGTTCTCATAGATCAACAGACTAAATGGTGAAATTTTTGGCAAAACTCTTTGAATGCAATATTCTAAAATTATATCACATATAAGTTTGTGACAAGTTCTTAAAGTTTTTATTTTGGTCTCTACCTATATATTTACCAACTATAAAAAACAAAATGGAATTCTAAATTTCTCACATCAGGCAAAATGATTAGTAAATTTTTCAATTCATAAAATAATTAACTCTATTAAAGAATCCCATGTTATTTCATGTTATTTTTAGCAATGTTTGACACAAAATCTCTCAAGAACACACTCATCTTTAAATGTAAAGTATATTTATCATACATTATTAAAATTATAAACACCATCACTTTTAAATTTATACACTACTAATTTAAGATAAAATGATTCTTTACATTTTGGTTAACGTAAACTAGTTTGCTTACATTCTGGTTGAGATTAGTACTTAACCCAGGCAACTTCTATTATTTACAGTGATATAATATTTTAGTTTTAACTAGAACTTTAATAATCAACATTAGTGTATGCCAGAGTGGTTAAACTCAAGGAGCTTGTCTCTATTTAATAAGATAGAACTGGAAACATGAAACAAAAACGATGTGCTAACCCCAATGTTACTGATAAAGTTCAGAAGACATGGTGATAGCAATTAAGAAACAGTTCATATAAAAACTCAGATGCGTTCCTCCCAGGTTTCTTCCTGCGGCTCCTGGGCTGTGGCAGTTTGGAGTCTTGTGAAGACAGCTTGCGCTGCCACGTGGTCCCCAGCCAACAAGGACAGGTTTTTGTGTATCTATCCTGCTGATTTAAACAATAAGAAGACCATCGCAGAGGGAAGGTGAATCCCCATAAGTAAGGCTGTTGAAAATTCTGCAGCTACAGAGATTCAAGGTGTATGTTCAGCAGTTGGACTTAACATATTTCTTGAGAAAAATAAAATGTACTCTAGAGAATGGAATCGTGATGTTCAATACAGAGACAGAGTCCAGATCCAGCTCAAACAGGAAGATGGCAGCCTCTGCCTTGTACAGTTCCCATGATGTAAGTCAGTAATGTTGTATGCAGCAGAAATACCTAAACTAAAAACAAGGACACAAAAAACAGGAGGTGGTGACCAAAGTCTTCAATAAGGAGAGGGAAATAAAAAAGAGAAAGGAAAGAAAAAGAAGTAACCTAGTATCAACATCAAGTATGGTGGTACTACTGTAAGAGACATGGTGGCTTCTAATTTGTATCAGAGGAGAACAAAAGCTTATTGTTTGCATCATTTAACTGAACGGTGAACCCTTGTGCCTCTCATGTTTATCATCAGAATTGACAGTGAAACAAATTCACATCAGAAGTTTGCATCTCACTTTTAGGCAGTATAAAACAATTTTTGTGTCTTTCAATGCAGTTTTTTTTTGGAAGAAAGAATATTTTTAAACCGACAATGGACTGTACAATAAGTTACTTAAAATAAGTTACTTGTTTCAGATGAATTTCAATTAGATTTGAAATAAACATTTTGTTCACCTTTTAAGTTAATGAAATAAAATTTGAAATTGAAAAAAAAGGAAACAGTTTATAGAAGAACAACAGGAAGTAAAGTTGAGAAATGTACTATAATCTCATAGAAATATTTTTAGCTTGATGGCATTTTGAATAATCAGACAAAAATTCTCTAAATTTAGGATTTTGTTATATGTCATATTTAAAAATAAGTGCAAATGCATTTATTAATGTAAACTCAAATTATTGACTTTGAAAGTTGGAAAAAATTTAGGGATTATCTAGATTAGAAGTCATCAACTGGTCTGTAGAACAAAATTTGCGGGGCTTCTAAAATGTAGCTATTCAAACCTTTTCTAACTACTCATGTCTCCTTCCCTATTAAATTTTTATATATGGTACTAAAGCCTCATTGTTTCTAAACACAATTCAAGTAAATGTGTTAAACACTAAAAGATGTTTCTTTTTCTACTGGCATCTATGCTGTTGTACCTGTAGTTGTCTCTATTTTTTGGTATGTATAAACATTTATGTATTTATATATATATTTATGTATATATATTTTACCTGTTATATTTAGATATTATATATTTGTATAGCTATTTTTATGTTTATTTATACCTATACAAATATATATTTGCACATATATAAATGTATATATTTATAATTGTGTGTGTTTGTGGGCATAGACATACATGCACATGGGGGGATACTTAGGGATACTAGTACATAAAATGCTAATTTAAAAAACCTAATTATGTATTCTTAAGACATGGACAGATGAGTGAGGGAGATGCCTTTGTGTAAAGGCAAAAAAAAATACCTTTTCTTTTTTCAAAACAAATGGGGAACAATATAGTACATTTATTATACCTATAAATGAGAATAGCTATGATTTCTGGAAAAGAGCATAAGCTGTGACTTGGAAAGAAAGGAGATCCCAGAAGGCATTTCTGGTACAATGGTGCACAATCAATCAAACCAATGAATTCCCAAGTTCCTAAACTGGACCAATAGTAGTGTGATAGTTTTTGTTTGTAAATGCAGCATTCTGTCTGCTAAAAAAAGAATCATATTTAAATATAATTGCAGTATTACATTTATAAGTAATTGTACATATAATCCATAATATAAAACTACTGTACATTAATAATGTGTTTGTACACTTTTTAAATACTGTTCTAGAAATTGTGGGAAAACATAGTACCATATGGCAATATGCCTAACTCCAAAAAATGAACATTATGGTTGTGAGATAAAACATTTATATATTAAATCTTTTACAAATTCTGTATGCTAACTCAATCACCTGAGACTGTTACAGGTTTTTAGAACACAGAAAGAGATAGCAGTTAAAAAAGAATTCTTACAGGAAGTAAGGGATAAATACAGTACAGAAATTCATCTTAAGTCAGAAAAAAAATTGATTTATCATTCTTTTTTCTTTTGCCATTATAAATGGCCAGATAAGAAACCCTTAAATCCTTTCAGTAATTAGATTTCCATTTTCATTTTACTAAATAACTGTGTGTCCATTTGTTGGTTAATGTAAGATTCAATTTATTTCACATAATTTGAGTATAGGAATTAAGTCAGAGATTATCTAGTCTACTGTTTTTGAATTATTTGTTCTGGAATTATCTTAAAGTCTTAAAAATTAAAAATACCCACTTTTCCAAGGATTCTAATTTCGTAGGCCTATTATGGGTTCCAAGAATTTCTATTTTGAGCAAGCCACTCATCTGACTGTGATGTGCAGGATGTATAAGATCACTGCTTCAATGAATTGTTGGATACATACTAGAAAATATGTTTGAGGATTTGATGGAAAATTCTAAATCTTTGCTGTAGAGTTCAAGATGCAAAATGATAGTTATAGATTCCTAAAATGTTCCAATTCCCCAATTAGATTTAAGCTCAAGTATTTCTATTTTTTATATAAACTTTGTATTTGCCTTTTGTAAAGTGACAGATTTTTCAGTATAAACTATATTTTGTGATGTTTAATGGCTTAATTTTTCTAACACTATTATGATGGATTATGTATGATACATTATATGATACAAGTCATGATTCAATTTTGTGGACTAATCTAAATCAACAAGAGCTTTACTAGCAGTACTACTATTCATATGAAACATTTCATTTAGTTTACATGAAATTTCAGTAGAGCTCTAATATCAATGATTTATTGTCCCCATAAATGTAGCTCTCGGATTGGGGTTCTCATTTTTACTAAGTTAATGAGAACTAAATTTTTTATCTACATGGAGAAAATGTTTAGGTAGCAATTAAAACAAATCATCTGGAACATGCATTGAAACATCTTAAATTTTATATATCAGTATTTTTTTAAAATCTTTAAAAATCTCAAATGGGAACTCAGAAAAAAATGATGATGTTCATCAGAAAAAAAAATTAAGAAAAGTGAGGGATAATTCTTTAAAATTTGTAATCAAAATACATAACTTTTACTCTAAAATATTCTTAAGTGCATTAACTGTGTGCACCAGTGATTTCCCAAACAGCAGGTTGTAGTACTATCAACAGCATATATCGAGTTAAAGTAATCAAAAAGTCTGAGAATTTTGCTTTGATAATAATCAGATCAGCAGCTCTGAAGGGCTGTACTGATACAAATAAAGAGGTTCTAGATACAGTATTATGGATTAATGCATACCATTCAATCTATAGAATTGATATTTTATGGTCAGGAGAAATTTTTAAGAGAGAGAGAGAGAGAAATTGCAACTCAGATTTGAAAATAAATGATAAAGCTGGCCAGTGCCCTTATCAGCACTTTGATCCTGAGGTTCATATTTGAAGTAGCAGGAGGTAAGAGAGCTGAAATCTAGGTAGAGAAGGCTGCTTCAAGATTATGGTAGTTTTTAATGGATAGCAAGCCCTGTCTCAAAACACAAGCAAAAAGTAAATTCTTTTTGGAAGAAGGCATCCTCAACTTTCACCCCAGATTCCATTAAATTTAGATCACTCATATATGAATCAAAACCAAAGATCTCATAGAGGAAATTGACCCATTAAATGAACATCTGCTAATACAATCAATAGGAATTTAGGCCTCTAGTGCTTCATATATTTGAATTTTCTTCTGCTTCTTTTTTTTTGAGATGGAATCTCCCTCTGTCACCAGGTTGGAGTGCAGTGGCATGATCTCGGCTCACTGCAAACTCTTGACTCCCTGGTTCAAAGGATTCTCCTGACTCAGCCTCCTGAGTATCTGAGATTAGAGGCATGCACCACCACACCTGGCTAATTTTTGTATTTTATTACAGATGGAGTTTCATCATGTTGGCCAGGGTGGTCTCGATACCCTGACCTCGTGATCCACCTTCCTCGGCCTCCCAAAGTGTTGGAATTATAGTGGTGAGCCACCTGGCCCAGCCTCTTTTTTTTTTTTTTTTTTTTTTTTTTTTTTTTTGAGGTGGGGTCAGGGAGGGAACGGAGTCTCTGTCACCAGGCTGGAGTGTAGTGGCGGAATTTCGGCTCACTGCAACCTCCGCCTGCCGGGTTCAAGCCATTCCCTTGCCACAGCCTCCTGAGTAGCTGGGACTACAGGTGCATGCCACCAAGCCCAATAATTTTATTTTTTAATTTTTTTTATTTTAGTATCGACAGGGTTTCACCATGTTGGCCAAGGTCATTTCAATCTCCTGACCTAGTGATCCACCCGCCTCAGCCTCCCAAAGTGCTGGGATTACAGGCATCAGTCACCATGCCCAGCCCATATATTTAAATTATTAAGAGACAAATATAAAATGATTAAAAAGTAAAACAGACTATCAGGAAAAAGGAGAGATTATAAAAAATGATCCAAGAATATATAGGCCAGGCACGGTGGCTCAAGCCTGTAAACCCAGCACTTTGGAAGGCTGAGGCGGGTGGATCACGAGGTCAAGTGATCGAGACCAACCTGGTCAACATGATGAAACCCCATCTCTACTAAAAATACAAAAAAAAAAAAAAAAAAAAAAAAATTAGCTGGGCAGTGCGGCACATGCGTGTAATCCCAGCTACTCAGGAAGCTGAGGCAGGAGAATTGCCTGAACCCAGGAGGCGGAGTTTGCCGAGATCGCGCCTTTGCACTCAAGCCTGGGTAACAAGAGCGACACTCTGTCTCAAAAAAAAAAAAGAATATATAAAAAGATTAAATGTAACTTTTAGAAATTAAAAATATGGTTTAAAACAATGAATAGGTTAACACTAAATAAAACATAGTCAATGAAATAATCAGGACATTGGAATGTAAATGTAAAGAAACTGCATAGAATGCAGTACAAAAGAAATACAAATAAAAAGAGGAATGATAAAGAGAAATGGAGAATAAAATGAGAATGTCTCATATCTAACTGGTATCCAAGTTCTTGAGAATAAAAAGGAAGGGAAATATGCACCATTTGAGAGCATGGTGACCATATAGTTTCAAGAACAGATAAATCCATAGATATAGAAAGCAGAATGTAGTTTAAGCAGTATATCTAACATGGAATCTATATCAGGACACATCATACAACTAAAACTAAAGAAGAAAAGATATTAACGGAAGTAGTATTTACAGACTTCTCAATGATTGCTGCTGTTAATTTGTGTTAAATTATCTTCCAGTAATATTTAAAATAAAATACTAAATGAAAAAAGTTTATTACTATTCCTACATTCTAAAGACATTTATAAATACTTATATGAAGAAAAGAAATAAAATCATGACAGAAGAAATGTCTGAACTTGAAGAAAGACTGAAAAGCAAAGAAATGGGGCAATGTGTTGGTACACCTAAACATACAATTTTCCATTTCTATTTAAAATCAATAAGTCAATAGTGTTATTAAAAATACAAACACTGAAATATATATTAATCATATGTATATCAAAGAGACAAAGGTAATTATAAGATTTTGAAGTTGACAGGGAGAAACTTTCAATAGCTAATACTAATGTTTGTTAAGCTTTTATGCCAGTTTTTCAATTATTATCTTTCAGCTTCAAACCACTCTTTTTGTCCTGCTTGTGAAGCTGAAGCACTCTAACTTTTGAACATTTCCCTTTGCTAACTGATATAGTTCTAGGCTTTGTGAATAGTGAGTTCTGGATTATAGTGCCAAGCAATACCCTCAGAAGTATGCCTGTCTTCCAAGTTTCAATCCACCATTTATTATAATTATAATATATATATTTTTTGTTATGGGATTCCAGTAATCTTCAGTTGGTGTCCTACCCACTATCAGCTCACATTCCCCACCTAGCAGCTTCCAAGTAACTCTAGGAAATGACTTCCACTGGTAATTCCACCTACACCTTGGGCCTACTCTCAGGGCAGCATTGGTGGACTGCTTTTCCATCAGTGGACTACTTTCCTGGCAATACCAGCTGGTACTCTCTCTGTTTCTAAAGACCAGTTTGGGCCAGAGCCTGCTGGTAGTTGTCTTTACCATATATAGGCTACATGTTCTTGTAGTAGCTACACCCTCCTCCAGAGATAATATTCTCAGCCTTAGAAAGGGAGGTCCTCTTTTAATGCCTTAGTGCTTTCATTGTCCTTTCTTCCTGATCCTAGAGTTAGTAGCCATTCTTTTATAATTGCTATTTTTGGAACACTTAGTGTTTTCTTTCAGCACCTTTGTAATTAACTACCATTCACTAGTTAAAACATCTTTATATTGACTTTTTAACTGTATATTATTTTATGGTCTGCATTTTTAAGGAAGTTGCATTCATTTACATTCATTGTGATTGTTGATATATTGGAATTGACTTGTATAATCTTACTTGCACTTTTTAGTATAATTATTTATACTAAGTTTTGCCTGTTCAAATGAGTAAGGTTTTTGTCTGTTTAATGGATTCATTTTGACTGGTTCAAGAAAAATTTTCAAGGTAGCCACTAACTGATAAAAATACAATGTATTATTTTGAAACCAGTGGAGGCAAAAAGCAGAAAAGAATTTAGTGTACCCAAAAAAAAGAAAAAAAAAATAAGAAAAGGAACAATAGACATTTTCAGAAAGTACAGCTAAGATCATAACAGTCAAATTCAGATATATCAACAACTACAATAAATATAAATGTACC
Source organism: Saimiri boliviensis (assembly GCF_048565385.1). Classification (NCBI taxonomy): domain Eukaryota; kingdom Metazoa; phylum Chordata; class Mammalia; order Primates; family Cebidae; genus Saimiri; species Saimiri boliviensis. The sequence goes on from NC_133458.1 coordinate 58,111,844, forward strand.
CAGCCGCCAATGAAAAAAATACAGACCACAATATTGAGTTTAAAAATTAGACTAAAGAGTTACATAAAAAGTTGTTTACCTAGCAGAAATGTGAGGGCACAGGTTGAAAGTGAAATGAAGAAGGACAAATAGGTTGATAAATACAAATGGCAGGCCAGTGTTAGATATAAATAGCATTTATATATTAAAGAATAAAAGAAATGTGGTCATTTGAGCAAATAAGCATAGGAAGAAATGCTCAACATTTTATTAGTCACTAAGGAAATGCAAGTTAAAACCATAATGAGATATCACCATGTATTCATCAGAATGGCTAGAAGAAAAATAGTGACAACACCAAATGCAGATGAGGATATGGTGGAACTGAATCACTCATACTTTGTTGATGGGTACATAAAACAGTCTAGCTACTGGACCAACCTTGACAGTCTTCTTTTTTTTTTTTTTATTTTGTTTTTGTTTTTCTAGTTTCTTGAGGTAGTAATTTAGATTTTTAATTTGAAACTTTTACTCATTTATAGCTTTTACTGATGTAAATTTATTTTTATGTACTGTTTTAGTTGCATCCCATGTTCTGATGTTTAATGTATATTTACACATTGAAGTATATTAATGATATATGTTTTCAAATGCTCCCGAGCCAATCCCAACATCTGATTCAACTCATTGCTGAAGTCAATTAATTGCTTTTTCTCATTCCATTTGTGATTTTCTTACTTCTTTGTATTACTAGTGATTTTCTATTGTATCTTGAATATTTTGTCTCTTATATTAAAAGATTCTGGGCTGGGCACAATGGCTTACACCTGTAATCCCAGAACTTAGGGAGGTCGAGGCGGGCTTACCTGAGGTTAGGAGTTCAAGTCTAGCCTGACCAATATGGTGAAACTCTGTTTCTACTAAAAATGCAAAAATTAGCTGGGTGTGGTGGTAGGCACCTGTAGTCCTAGCTACTCAGAAGGCTGAAACAGGAGAATCATTTGAACATGGGAGGCAGAGGTTGCAGTGAGCTGAGATTGTGCCACTGCACTGCAGCCTGGGCGACAGAGCAAGACTATGTCTCAGAAAAAAAGATTCTGGATCCTAGTTAAATTCACAGCAACAGCTATCATGTTTAGGTTTAAAACACAGGGTTTTGCCCACTTTTGTGAGCTGTGTTCCCAGTGACTAGTTACATTACCAGAGGCTTTGCAATCTTATTTCAGTCTAGTTTGTATATTTGGTGCCACTGGGACTTCAGCTGTTCACTTTTGGTCCTGAGCTGGTAAAAAGGATTTTCCTAAGCCAGTCCACTGGGTGTCACCTAATCAAGAGGCAGATCTGAAGCCCACAGGGACAAAGTGTCTTCCAAACATAATGCCTCTATCTGCATCTGTCTTTCCACTTACTCCCACTTGCGCCAGTGTTTGCTGGTGGAAGAGAAGAGTCACAAGCATACGTAGATACAGATGCTTCTTTGACTAGGCACTTTTTATGTTGGATTAGGGGACATGGACCACTTTCTGAGCCATGTCCTTGTTGTACTGAGAATTCTCCCTTGCAGTATCTTCTGCTGTCCCAGTGTCTCTAGGCAGGGGAGGAGAGTCTCAGATCTATGAGGTTGAATGGTATCCCAGGCCTGGCCACTTACAGTGGTTGGGTGTCTTTTTCTGGTTCAGCTTTACCTGCCTTGGTGTCTCCCTGTAAAAGATCTAGTCTCAGAGAGCACTTCTAACAGCTACTTATTATTGGTGAGAATCCTGATTCATCCTCCATTTTGTTAGGCTTCCTTGACATTGTTAGAAGGATTCCTGTTCTCTCCTAAGGAGAAATGAGTAGGTGGGCTGCCTTCTGTTCCTAGGTTGGTGATCAGGAAATAAAGTCTGGTTTACCTTCTCCTATTGGGTGGGAAGACATTAAGGTGCCATAACAATATATTGTTCCTCAAATCCTGGGGTTCCAAACAAGAATGTATTCTACTATCTTTCAGAGCTCATTCTAGCTTGCTTCCTGTGTTATTTCCAGGGTTCACGGTTTCGTTTAGCAGGAAAGAGCAGGGAGAAAATAGACTATGTGATCTGCCTGAATGTTAACCTGCTTTATTGAAAAGGCATTTAATAATTAGTCTATTCCTAAAAATTCCAAGACCAAGGAGAAGGAAGAAATCATAGAACATTCTGGACCTTAGGGAGAGAATATTAATTTGCAGTCAATTCCAGGGTTCTTCTTATCCATTTAACAATCTTAGCTTTTACAGACATTCATCAAATATTCAATAATCTTTTCTTTCTCTGGAAATAAAAGGTGGGAATAAAAAAATCTTCATTAATTATATTTTTCTTTAAAGTCACAATAAGATTTTCCTTCAAAAAGTTTAATTACACATTATTTTGACAAATGGCATGTGCTGTGCTTACCAAATTTTTTTAAGAATCTTTGTCTAAATATTGTCAGTTTGCTTTTGTATGGTACTGTAAAATGTCTGCTCTAACCAGTGAATCTGTCTCAAATGAAATAATGGAGCTATGAATTAATCTCATCATTACTGGTTATTTCTGTCATAAAGAGGATATAAAAGGGACATTAATACCTCCCTAGTTTGAAGCAGACACTTTTGTGTACAATCCCATAAATGGTATGTCTATACACCCAAACTGCTTGGAGCTGCAAAGTAAAAAAAAAATTCCACAGAGGGCCGAATGCAGTGTGGTAATATTTAAATTTTAGATAATGTTGTTTGAGTTGAAAATAAAGAGGTTACAAAATGCTGCTCAAAGAAATCAGAGATGACACAAACGAATGAAAAAACATTCCATGCTCATGGATAGGAAAAATCAATATTATTAAAATGTCCATACTGCCCAAAGCAATTTAAAGATTCAGTGCTATTCCTATTAAACTACCAATGACATTCTTCACAAAACTAGAAAATAACTATTTTAAAATTTGTATGTAATCAAAAAGAGCCCAAATAGCTAAGGCAATTCCAAGCAAAAAGAAAAAAGTTGGAGGCATCATGTTACCTGACTTGAAACTATACTGTAGGGCTATAGTAACAAAAACAGCGTGGTACTGGTATAAAAATAGACATACAGACAAATGGAACAGAATAGAGAGCTCATAAATAAGGACATACACCTACACCCATCTAAGCTTCCATAAAGGTGGCAAAAACAAGCAATTGGGAAAGCAAAAACAGGCAGGGGGATTCCCTAATGTAATGAATAAATGATGCTGGGCCAACTGGATAGCCATATACAGAAGACTGAATCTGGATCCCTGCCTTATACCCTATGCAAAAATCAACACAACATGGATTAAAGACTTAAATGTAAAAGCTGTAACTATAAAAACCCTGGAAGACAACCTAAGCAATACTATTGTAAACATAGGAAAGAACAAATATTTCATGACAAAGACACCAAAAGCAATTGCAACAAAAGCAAAAATTGACTAATGGGATCTAATTAAACCAAAAATCATCTACATAGCAAAGTAAACTATTAACAGAATAAACAGCAGCCTGCAGAATGAGAGAAAAGATTTGCAAAGTATGCATCTGACGAAAGTCTAATATCCAGTCTCTATAAGGGACTTAAATCAATTTATAAGCAAAAGACAAACAACTCTATTAAGAAGTACACAAAGGGCCAGGCACAGTCGCTCATGCCTGTAATCCCAGCACTTTGGGAGGCCAAGGTGGTTGAATCAGCCTGTCCAACATGGTAATACCATGTCTCTACTAAAAATAAAAAAATTAGCTGGGCTTGGTGGCAGATGCCTATAATCCCAGCTACTTGGGAGGCTGAGGCAGGGGAATCCCTTGAACTCAGGAGGTGGTGGTTGCCATGAGCCAAGATTGTACCACTGCACTTAAGCCCAGTCAACAGTGCAAGACTCCGTCTCAAAAAAAAAAAAAAAAAAAAGTAGTGCACAAAGGACATTACAAGCAGCCAACAAACACTGAAAAAATGTTCAACATCACTGATTATTAGAGGGATGCAAATCAAAACCACAATGAGATATCATCTCACACCAGTCAGAATGGCTCTTATTAAAAGTCAAATAAAAACAGATGCTGAGGAGGTTGCTGAGAAAAGGGAACACATATACTGCTGGTAGGAATATAAATTAGTTCAGCCATTATGGAAAGAAGTGGGACAATTTCTCAAAGAAGTTAAAAGAGAATTACCATTTGACCCAGCAATCCCATTACTGGGTAAATACCCAAAATAATATAAATTATTTCACCATAAAGACACATACACACATATGTTCATTGCGGCACTAATCACAATAACAAAGACATGGAATTAACCTAAGTGACCTTCAATGGTAGACTGGATAAATAAACGTGGTACATATATACCATAGAATACTATGCAGCTTTAAGAAGAATGAGATTATATCCTTTGCAGTACCATGGATAGAGCTGGAGACCATCATCCTAAGCAAACTAACACAGGAATAGAAAACCAAGTAAAACATGTCATCACTTATGAGTGGAAACTGAACAATGAGAATACAAGCATACAAGAAGAACAGACACTGGGGCTTACTTCAGAATGGAGTGTAGGAGGAGAGAGAAGATCAGAAAAAAAAATAGCTATTAGGTACTCTGCTTATATACCTAGGTGACAAAACTATCTGCACACCAAACCCCCATGACACAGTTTACCTATTATAACAAATTTGCTCATATACCCTGAACCTAAAAGGTAAAAAACAAAAAAAGAAAGAAGTTTAAAAATAATGTATGCCTAATTATGAGGTTTTCCCTGCCCTCATTGTTCCATTCTTCTACCTGCCTCCAAGATATCATTATTATTCCCTAAAATCCTTGACTAGTATGCAATGTGTGCATGTAACAAAATTGCACATGTACTGCATAAATTTGTACAAATTTAACAATGATACCATCATCCAAGATAACCTTCATCCTGAAACTAGTATTCAATATTCTCTTGCTTTGTTTTATTTTCATAACTTTACAAAGTGGATATAATGATGTTTGTAATCTTTTGGTACTTAAATTATTAGCCTAATCTTCCCCTTTAATTAAGTCATTAAAAAAAAATAACACTGAAACCAGGCACGGTAGTTCATGCCTGTAATTCTAGCACTTTGGGAGGCCAAGGTGGGTGGATCACCTGAGATCAGGAGTTCAAGACCAGCCTGACCAACATGGTAAAACCCTGTCTCTACTAAAATTACAAAAATTAGCCCAGCATGATGGTGGGTGCCTGTAATCCCAGCTACTCAGGGAGGCTGAGATGAGAGAATCGCTTGAACCGGGAGATGGTGGTTGCAGTGAGCCAAGATTGTGCCACTGCACTCCAGCCTGGGGAGCTGAGGGACACTCCATCTCAACAAACAAACAAACAAAAACCAGAAAAAAAACAACACTGAATAGCATATTGCTGGATCCCATGCATATTTCTGGGTGTTACTATTGGTCATTTCACTGTAATTTCTTCATTTTGACAAGTGCATTGCTGTTTGCCATTGTTTTTACTCAGCATCAAGAACTTGGGTATTATTTTGTGTGGTAGGTGCTAATCATATTGTTTAAAATGACTTACCTAATGAAAGTAGGCCATAAAGGAACAATGATGACAGTGATCGTGAGTGTCCAATTTTGTGTACTTGAAGTCAACCTCATAAATTAAATGAAAATGTCCTTTCAGGCTTTCATTTCCAAAAAACTGTTGGAAGCCTCTTTGTATTATTCAGAATTTTACAGAGAAACAGAACCAATAGAAGATAGGTAGGTAGATAGGATAAGAATTAGCTCACATAATTATGGGAGGCTGAGAAGTTCCACCATCTGCTGCTGGAGAACTAGGAAAACTAGTGTTATAAGTCAGTCCCTGACCAATGGCTTGAGAAGCAGGGTTGAGGAGGGTGGGGTGAAAATCTGCTGGTTTAAGTCTCAGAGTCTGAGAAACAGGAGATCTGATGTCCAAGGTCAGGATGTCCCAGCTCAAGAACAAATCAAGATTTGGCCTTTCTCTACCATTTTTTCTGCTCAGGCCCTTAATTAATTAGATGACACTCACCCACATCAACAAAGGCAGATCTTTACTCAATCTATGGATTCAAATGCTAACCTATTCCAGAAACACCTTCAGAAACATACCCAGAAATAATGTTTTACCAGCTATCTGGGCATCTCTTAGACTAGTCAAGTTGACACATAAAATTAATTATCACAATCTTCTATTACAAAATACCTGAAATGATAAATCTGAGCATATGGAATTGAATTTACAGGATAGAAAGGGAAGTTTGTAGATGTCACCAATGGAGAAGAAACTGAAAGCCAGAACAATAAGAGTGCAAACTCACTTTGCATGGACACTGTAGGTTCAATCTGGGGAGCTTTGCACATGGCCCAAACAGTACAAAGGCTTGGCATTAATGGTTTGCTCAGGGATCATGGGATGCTAGGCATTGAGACTGTGTGAGACAAGGAGTTAAAACTGCAAAGTCTGTGCAGAGTCAGAACTCATGAAAACTGGTACTCTCCCTGGGACTAGAACTACATATATGCCACAGCAAGAAGGATATCTCAGCCCAGGGATCTGGTAAGAAAAATCAAAAGTTTATTTAAATAAACTAAAACCACAACTCTGCATTTGTTCTGGTACGCAGTTCAAATTTACCTTATTTTCATACTGTGGGATTCCTGATGAAAAGATTAAAATAAAATTGGATTCAGAGTACCTGTTATTCACAGAGTGCAAGACAGAAATAAAGGCAAATTTGTTCTAGAGGGATAATTTTATGAGCTAAACAATGGGCTTTTTTATTTTTAAAAATCAGTAAGTGCACAAAATGATAAAGCACAAATAGTCTTCCAGTAAATAATAGGACTATCTAAAATAGACAATAAAAATAAGACATAGACATAATTTCCCGTTGTCTTCCCCCCTCCCATACAGATTCTTCTTTTTAAACAAATAACAGCAAAGTAATAATAATGCTTCCCACCCTCGCTTTCATCCGGGCTTTTAAGATTTACTGCATTGGAAAAAGACAAGTAAAGTAGTAAGGATTAAACAACATCCTTAAACCTGAAACAAATAAGTAAATTTGAATTATACTTATTTTATATTAAATAAAATTTTAAATATTATAAACCACAAGCTAATCATAAGGCCATATGAAAAATATGAGATTTGATCAAATGTCATTATTCCTGCCTCATAACTTGTAAATTATAGCAAAAGCCATGTAACAAATATTTGTATATAAGTATAGAATTTATGTTAATTATAGTTTATGACCTCACTATTGAACTCTACTCTGTCTTAATAATTATAAACAAATACTATAAGTAGTTTCCCAAATACAGACAATATGGTCTCTCAAGTATCCCTGTATAGTGGGAGGCTCTTTACAACTTAGGCAAGATAAATTTGCTACCATTCAATAGCTTTATTTGAAGGAAAACAAACACTAATATGAACTACCATATAATACAGGAAACCAATGAAGGTAACAGTCTCTTTCCCTCTCTTTTAAAAACTGATTTAATTTGCAAGTAACAAGTCAAGGTAGCCCTTGGTACAAAGGTTTGCTAAGAAAACCAGAAATAGGAACTTAAATTATAAGTCAAATCCTCCCCTTTAATTTGGTTATACTTTTTGGAAACTAGGATAAAAGACTGGAAAATATCCCTTACCTGGCATAACGGGATTCAAAAATCATTCCTTTATTATGTTTTTCTTCTTAGTTTATGGGATAAATTTTCCATATGGTATTTGAAGTACTTACAGGAAAGTTTGTGTTTTGGCTTTCTCTCCTGTAAAACACATGTTCTTGAGTTCTTGGAATCTGATTGAACATCCTCTGTCTCAGAGGATGCCCAAAGGCTGTTTTTATGCTATCTCTAGGGTTTATACATATACAGCCTCCAGCCAGAGGCTGGACTTTAATTACTTTAACTTAGGAGGGCTTTCCAGTTGAGGAGTTGTGGGTGGGCATAGACATAACTTCCCTTTGTCTTTCTTTTCCCCTCATACAGACTCTTCTTCTTAAACAAAATAACAAAAAAAGTAATAATAATGCTTCCCACCATTGCTTTCATCCTGGCTTCTAAGATTTACTGCATTGGAAAAAGACAAAGTAGTAAGGATTAAACAATATCCTTAAAAATTGAAGCAAATTCATATTCAGGTTCAAACAAATAAGAAAATAAATCTAACATCCCTCTGGCTTTATTTCTGCATTTTCTTATTTGGGCCAAAAAAAGAAAAAGAGAAAACTCGCATGTGTATATGTATCCAATGTTGTTGTCATCCTAATGTTCAGAATCTCATGAGAAATATGTTTCCATTGCAAGTGCAATTGTATGTCTCACACACAGCACTAATGTATTAAGATGGTATGAATGTTGACAGAAAGCAAATGGCACTGAAGCCAACATAAAAGTCTCTGCTAAATCATAATCTGGAATTTCCTTTGTTATGGTCTGGCAAGTTTCCCATTATCAAACTGGAGTAAAAATATAATACTACTGGGGATTATGCAGTATTAATTTGTCCAAATCTTTTCCATGTCCCTTAAGCTTCCAATACAATTTCTTTATATTCAGCACATGGCCTTGTCTACTTTAATGAATTAATACAGGGCATTCAAGATTAAATCACCGAATTTTTATTCCCTAAAATAAAAATTCAATGAATGTTTTTCCATTTTTAATAAAAATACAACACATATCTATCATACTTTACCTTTTACAAGGCACAATTTCTCAAGTAAGCCTCACGACAGCTCTAGAAGTCAGATGGGAAACAGAACATTGTTCCTATTTGATGAGTAAGAAAACAAAGGCACTGAGTAGTAAATAGCTTGGCTAAGTCACCAGCCTGGTGAATGAGCAAACAGATGCCAGCCACAGGCTTCTGTCTACCAGCCTACATGTTCTTAAAACAGAATTTTGGGTTCAAATTTTGTCTCTAGGGCAGGTTCCTAGACAATGAAGCTCACAGTTACTTTCTTGCAAAATAGAAATAAAACCTTTTTATCTTTTATATTTTTGTTAAGAATTAAAGGATATGTTGTATACAAACTTTTTAGAACAGCAACGATATGCTGTATTGTTAATAAATGTAATTGTTTTCATTTTTTTCTAAGAAGCTTTTTTTTAACCCCTTTGTAAACTTAGTACCCCTACTTGTATTATTTTTCTCATTATAGTCTATAAATATTCTCCCTCCTTTAAATATTCTATCTCACTCCCTACTTCAGATCTTTTCTGTCTACCAACATTTTCAGGATTCTTAATTATACATGAAAAAATGATCATTGTTACTTTAAGTATCATCTTTTTTTCATCCCCTACTTACTCAATGTTTTCTCTGAAAGTACCATACATGAATCATTTAACTTTCCAGCTGGAAATGACCTTCCAATTCATTATCTTTGTTTCACTAATTAGGCACATAGATCTCAAAGACGTTACGTCTTTTCTTTGTGCAAGATAAAAGGCACCACCTAAGAAGTAGAATGAAGCCTTGAAACCTAGTCAGGTCCCCTGATGGGATGGAACAGTGCGCTCTTTCATACTCTCACACTCATTCTGCCTCCACTTATACAACCCAATTATCCGTCAATTTTTGCCTTTGGGATTTTAGCTCCACTTATCTTCTAAAAAAATAATAACTTTGGCTTACTGTCTTCAGAATATAAAATTCTTGACCTCCTTTTACACTTCCAGATTGCAATAGAATGCACAAAGTTGAATTTACATTTTATTTCTGATATGCACAGGAAACGGGAGGGTGTGGTCCCTGGTGAGGGGTCCATCCTCAAGCTTGGAAACCCATGGCCCTAAATAAGAATAGGCATCCCTGTTTTCATGTCTAAAGTTTGCCTTTTCCAAGACCACTCTGGTCCACCATACCCCTATTCTGGACCCAAATAAACCCCAAGCTCCACTGGCAGAGCAGCAGAGCAGCACAGCAGAGAAGAAAAGACAACTGAAGGTCAAGAGGAGATGAGGCAACTGAGCATCAGAAACTACAGATAGACATGACTTAACTTCAGACAGCAAAATTTTGGAGAGGAGTCTGGTGGAGGCAACCAGGCTTCAGGGGAGGAGTATCTTTCCACTCTGTCCCCTCTCCAGCTCCCCATCCCACTGAGAGCCACCCTCCATCACTCAATAAAACCTCAGCATTCACTGCCTTCAAGTCCGAGTCACCTGATTTTTCCTGGAACCGGGAAAAGGACCCAGGTACCAAGAGGGCAGTGTGAAAAAGGCTGTATTCCTGACTCTCCAATGAGCTGGTTATCACTGCTACACATGGATGTCAACTGCTAAAAGAGCATTGCATCACCCCTAGACACTGCTGTGGGGCTGGAGCCCAAAAGTGCTTGCCCAGGCTCCTGCACCTGCTTACCTGTGTGCTCTCCCTCCCATAAGGGGATTGAGCTTGAAGAAATGGAACAAATGAGCCACACCACTGTCACAAGTCCTATGAGGGCATTAGGGAACTCTCTCATTTCAGTTTTTCTGTTAAAATATACCAATTTTTGAATTCTTATCTTACCTACTAGAAATGCTCTAACAAACTCTCATTTCACCTTCTTTCCTCAACTGCACTTCCACCTCTGGTGATTGAGTTCTCTCATTTGGCTTCAATCATAACATCACTGTAAACACTTTATAAAACTGATTAATCAATGTAACGTCTATTTTTTGAACTCCAACTGTGAAACCCTATGCAACAACAGAAACTTTACAGACTAGTGGGATTGATTCAATGGTGTGCTGATACTTAACAACTGACTCAAACCCTTCTCCAAAGAAAATGAAATCTCTAATTTATGGAGTTTCCCCAATTCCATGATGTAAATATTTTAAAGATATTTAAGCTATTAAATATTGTTACTAAACAAAAAGTTGGGAAGAGACACTAATAACAATCACTTGCAATCCAGTATAATCTCATTCCAATATGCAAGTGAACCCGTGAATATTAAATGTAAAAATCCAAATAAACATATAAACTTCATAAATGCTGTGTCTAACTTTGACTTCTTTCACAAGTATTTTGCAAAGGATCTAGGTTAATTTTCCATTACAGACCTCTAGATCCTCACAACATTCATCATACATTTGTTTTTTCCCTTTGCAGAAAATAAAAACTAACAGTGTTACTAGAGATATTATTGAAAAGAAGCTATTCTTTGATCTGTGTCCACCTTTAAAAAAATTATTAAACTTTACTCTTTAGAGCAGTTTTGGGTTCACTGAGCAGAAAATAGAGAGTTACCATTTACTTCCTCTTCCCATACATTCACAAACTCCCCACTATGGATAGACTCCACCAAAATGGTACATTTGTTGTTACCAATGAACTACAGTGACACATCATTACCAACTAAAGTTTATAATTTACATTAGGGTGTACTCTTGGTGTTGTATGTTGTATGGTTTTGGGCAAAATTATGACAACATGTTTCTACCATTGTAGTATCATACTGATTCTGCTGCCTAAATATCTTGTGTTCGCCCAAGCTAAATCGTTCCCTCTTCTTCCAAACCCCAGAAACCACTGATACTTTTACTATCTTTATAGTTTTGACTTTTTCTGAACATTATATAATTGGAATCAGATAGTGTGTGGCCTTTTCAGATGGACTCTTTTCACTTAATAATATGCTTGTAGGTGTCCTCTTGTCTTTTCATGGCTTGACAACTCATTTCCTTTCAGCTCTGAATAAAATTCCAATGTCTAGATGTATCACAATATATTTATATATTCACCTACTGAATGACATCTTGGTTGATTCCTCATGTTGGCAGTTATGAATAAAGCTGCAGCAAACATTTGTTTGTATACAGGTATTGTATTGACATACATTTTTAAGTCATTTGGATAAATACCAAGGAGCTTGATTGCTAGATTATACAGTAAGAGTATGTAAGAAACTTCTGCAGTCTTCTAAAGTGGCTGCATCATTTTGCATTCCCAGAGCAATAAATAAGGGTTCCTGCTGTTCCACATACTCACCAGCATTTGGTGTTGTCCATGTATTAGAATACTTTTCATCATTCTAATAGGTTTGTAATGATATTTTATTGTTGCTTCAATTTGTAATTCCCTAAAGATATATAATGTTGAACATCTTTGCATATGGTTACTTGCCATCTGTCTATCTTTTTTGGTGAATTATCTGTTCAGTCCTTTCCTCATTTTTTTAATCTGGTTGCTTGTTTTCTTATTGTTGAGTTTTTAATGTTCTTTATGTATTTTGAATAGCAGTCTTTGTTAGGTACGTCTTTTATAAATATTTTCTCTCAGTGTGACTTTTCTTCCCAAACTCTTGATATTGTCATTCACAGTAAAGGAAAATTTGATTTTAATGAAGTCCAGATGATCTATTCTTTATTTTTATGTTTCATGCCTGTCATGTTGTATAATATCTAAAAAGTCATTCCCATCCCAAAGTCCTCTAGGTTTACTTCTATGTTATCTTCTAGGAGCTTTACAGTTTTGCATTATACATTTAGATCTATGACCCATTTTGAATTAATTTTTTGAAGAAAGACATAAGATCATTGTCTAGGTTCATTCCTTTGCATGTGAATTTCTGGTTGTTCCAGCATCATTTGTTAAAAAAGACTATCTTTGTAGGCTTTTGTCAAACATCATTTGACTATATTATGTGGGTCTATTTCTGGACTCTCTATTATGTTCTGTTATTCTATTTTATATTCTTTCACCAGTACCACACTGTCTTGATTAATGTAGATTTATAGTAAATTTTGAAGTCCCATAGTAGTGTCAGCCTTCTTTCTTCTTCTCCTCCAATAGTATATTGACAATTCTGCGCCTTTTTCCTCTCCTTTAGACTTTAGAATCAGTTCGTGAATATCTACAAGATAAATTCCTGGGCTTTTGACTGAGACAGCACTGAATCTATGGAACAAGTTGAGAAGAACTGGTATCTTAAAAATATTGAGACTACTATCAATGAACATGGAGTAACTCTACATTTATTTAGTTTTTCTTTGATTTTTAGAGTCGGTTTTGTAGTTTTCCTCATATACGTCTTATACATATTTTGTTAGATTTAAATCTAAGTATTTCATTTTTTAGGTGCTAATGTAAATGGTATTGTGGTTTTAATGTAAATTTCTACCTGTTTGTTGCTAATACATAAGAAAAGAATTGACTTTGATATATTAAGCTAACATCCTGCAATATTGCTATAATGGTTTATTAGTTCCAGAAGTTTTTTGTCTATTCTTTTAGGTTTTTTTAAATAGAAAAATATGCCATCTACAAAGTTTTATTTCTCATTTTCCAATTAGTATAGTTTTTAATTTTCCTTCTTGTCCTCTTGCATTATCAATGATGTTGAAAACAGTAGTATAAAAAGAAATCCTTGCTTTATTCCTAATCTTAGCAGGAAATCCCAGTTTTCCACCATTAAATATTATGTTATTTGTAGTTTTTTGTAGATCTTAAAAATCAAACCAAAGAAGCACTTATCTATTCTTGGTTTACTTAAAGATTTTATGAATGGGGGTAGAGTTTATCAAACGCTTTTACTGCATCTATTGATATGCTCCTGGTATATTTTTACTTCAGCTTGTTGATATGATGGATTACATTCATTGATTTATATATTTTGAACAAGCCTTGGATACTTTGGATAAATCCCAGGTCATGATACATAATTATTTCTCTAGATTTTTGGATTTGATTTATGAATATTTTGTTGAGGATATTTGCATCTATGTTCATGAGACACATTGGTCTATAGTTTTCTTATAATGTCTTAGTCTAATTTTGATATAAGACTAATTCTGACCACATGACACCTTTTAAAGATGAAAAGATAAATTGTACCTCTTCACAAATACAACACAAAATCCTTACAAAGCACTTCTGATAGCTTTGTGCAGAAATGGAATCAGTTGCATTCTTTTTAGTTAAAAACAAGAGAGGGCCCTGCATATTAACATGACTCAAGCAATAAGTTTATGGCTTTATGGAATTACTGCCAATTATTTTTGCTCCAGTAAGGTTGCATCAAGGGTCAAAAAACTTTTATTTACAAGAAGACCTATCATTGTGGGTACAATACTTTGGGACTATATCTTCAAAATTTGACAAAGTTTAGTTCTTACCAAGAGGACACAAACAAATAGAAAAACATTCCATGCTCATGGTTAGGAAGAATCAATATTATTAAAATTGCCATATTGCCCAAAGTAATTTATAGTGTCAATGCTATTCCCATCAAGCTACCAATGACTTTCTTCACAGAATTGGAAAAAAAATCACCTTAAGCTTCATATGAAACCAAAAAAGAGTTTGCATAGCCAAGACAATCCTAAGGAAAAAAACAAAGCTGAAGGCATCATATGACCTGACTTCAAACTATATTACAAAGCTACTGTAATGAAAACAGCATGGTACCAGTACCAACAAGAGACTTAGACCAATGGAATGGAACAGAGGCCTCAGAAAGTACACCACACAACTACAACCATCTGATCTTTGACAAACCTGACAAAAACAAGCAATGGGGAAAGGATTCCCTATTTAATAAATGGTGTTATGAAAACTTGCTAGCCATGTGCAGAAAGTTGAAACTAGACCCCTTCCTTACACCTTATATACAAAAATTAACTCTAGATGGATTAAAGATTTAAACATGAGGTCTAATACCATAAAAACTCTAGAAGAAAACCTAGGCAATACCATTCAGGACATAGACATGGGCAAGGACTAAAGCACCAAAAGCAATGGCAACAAAAGCCAAAATAGACAAATGGGATCTAATTAAACTAAAGAGCTTCTGCAAAGAAAAAGAAACTATCATTAGAGTGAACTGGCAACCAACAGAATGGGAACAAATTTTGCAATCTACCCATTTGACAAAAGGCTAATATCCAGAATCTACAGAGAACTTAAACAAATTTGCAAGAAGAAAACAAACCTATCAAAACGTGGGCAAAGGATATGAACAGACACTTTTCAAAAGAAGACATTTATGCAGCCAACAAAATATGAAAAAAAAGCTCATCATCACTTGTCATTAGAGAAATGCAAACCGAAACCACATTGAGATACCATCTCATGCCAGTTACAATGGCAATCATTAAAAAAATCAGGAGACAACAGGTGCTGGAGAGGATGTGGAAAAGTAGGAATGCTTTTACACAGTTGGTGAGAGTGTAAATTTATTCAACTGTTGTGGAAGACAATGCGGTGATTCCTCAAGGATCTAGAACTAGAAACACCATTTGACCTAGCAATCCCATTACTGGTTATATACTCCAAGGATTATAAATCATTCTATTATAAAGACACATGCAACCTTATGTTTATAGCAGCACTGTTCACAATAGCAAAGACTTGGAACCAACCCAAATGCTAATAAATGACAGACTGGATAAAGGGAATGTGGCACCTATACACCATGGAATACTATGCAGCCATAAAAAATGATGAGTTCATGTCTTTTGCGAGGACATGGATAAAACTGGAAACCATCATTCTCAGAGAACTGATGGAAGAACAGAACACCAAACACTGCATGTTCTCACTCATAAGTGGGTGTTGAACAATGAGAACACATGGACACAGGGAGGGGATCATCACACACCAGGGCCTGGGGGCAGGGGGCTAGGGAAAGAATAGCAGTGGGTAGGGGGATTGGAGAAGGATAGCATTAGGAGAAATACCTAATGTAGATGAGGTGACAATGGATGCAGCAAACCTCCACCATCACACATGCATACCTATGTAACAATCCTGCATGTTCCGCACATGTACCCCAGAACTTAAAGTGTAATAAATAAAAAGAAAAAAATCTTTTTCATTTATTTTATCAATATGTAAATTCCAAATGCTTCATAATATTGCTTTGGGTAGAAAACAAAGAAATGCAATCATTTGTCTGTTGTCTTTTTTCTTTCTTTCTTTTTTAATCTTTTTTCTTTTTTCTTTCTTTTCTTTTTTTTTTTCTTAAATGTAGGGTCTTAAAAGACCATGTTCCTTACTTTAAAGGATCTTAATGCTAATCCTGTATTAACAAGACCTTCGTCCTGATTTTGGTACCTAATTCATAAAGATCCAACCTATATCTGTTTTCTTTTATCTATCTTCAAATGGGTTCCCCTTCAACACTTGAAGCCTGAACCGTAATTTCACCTAGGTCCTATTCTATTTTACATAATCAAGTTCAACACCTCATATCAATTTTAACTGTTCTTTTTTTTTTGACGTCAGCATTTATATAGTTACAAGTTCTATAAACCTTGCCTCTTTAAAATAAATTTTTCTATCATCCAGAGCATTTTGCTTGTCACTCCTTTATGGCCCATTTTCTCTGTACTACTGTTATATGTATGTGAATATTAATTTCTCTGATAGATTGTACTTTGAGAGCACATAATTTGGGGATGTTGTATCTATTAAATTCTAGCCATTGTATTTTTCCTCTTTAATTTGTTGAACTAGAATATGACATATAAAATAGATACATGTTGTTTTGAAAGTAAATAATTTTTGTCTTGAAAAAGACTATTTGGGAGTTAATGTCAATGTAAAAAATTCCTAAAACTAATTCCTAAAGCTGCAATCCAGAATACTGCAACATAAATTTTTTTCAAAATGTTTTATCTGTAAAAGTATGTGTCTAAGTGGTTAGATTGCTCATTAATACTTGGATAATTTAAGCCATGTTATTATACTGACCGTTCTTGCTTTTATTTTTAATCTCAATTATGTAATTTTTGTACATTATTTCTCAATGCTTGTTCTAAGGAGCACTGCTTTCCCAAGATACGCCATGAAAGTTATTCCATGGGCAATGAGTTTGTAAAGTACTGTAAACTATTACTTTCAGCCTTCTCAGAGAAATTCATAGAGCATAAGTATTAAACAACATGAGAATTTGAGCAGAAGATTTAAAAAATTGAAAATTTTGACCACATACTAAGACCGGGTTTGGGTTCTGGGGCATGGGGAAGGCTCAGCTCCCCACTAGGATGTGTCCCTCATTAGCCCAAGAATGGGAGGGAGGACCCCGCTGGGCACGGTGGCTCAGAAGTAAATATCAGACCCCAGAGTTTTGCAGAAAGTGATTTATTTAGGCAGAGAGAGAGAAAAAGGAGAAAGAAAATAGAGAGAGAGCAGCTGTCAGGTGTTGTGAGAGGGAATCCAGATATGGAGTCCACACCGATTTGGGGGTGGGGACTTTTAACCTCGGAGTAATTCGTGCCCCATTCAATTTCCCTGGCCAATGATAGAAGTTCCTTTAAACTTCTGCTGGAGTGATTGACTTGATTATTATCCCGTTAAAGACCTCCAAGATCCCAGATGGAGACATGGGTGAAGGTATGGCACTGGGAAGTTCTTGCCTTTGAAACTACACCCCCCTGTAGACCCAAGAGGCGAATATATTCCCTCAATACTTTGCTGTCTGTCTGTCTGTCTGTCTGTCTCTGTATCTACCTACCTACCTACCCACCCACTCACTTACCTATCTACCTACCTACCTATCTACCAGCCTACCTGTCTGCCTGTCTACATTATAATCTAGTTCTACTTTGAGTAATGTTATTGAATTCTGGCCAAATTTCCCAAATAAACTTTACAAAAATTTATACTTATCATATTAAGTAGGTAAATGCACATGATGATGTATAAATTAGAATTTCAGTCCCTGTATGAAACCATTTAAAGTCAAATAAAACTCAAGTAGTGATCGTAACAGCTAAAACAATAATAAATACTAAAATGAGTTCACTATGTCCCTGGCACTCTGAGGGATTCACATTTTTATTTAATCATCTTCAAACTTTTTGAGTAAGTATTGTTAGCAGACGTCACCTGTGAGTAAACTGAGGCCCACAGAGTTAAAAAATTTTCTTAAGATATCCAGTCCATAAGGGAAAAATAGTAACATCTGCCAGGTTTACCTAATGCCAGAATCCATGCTTCTAACCATTATTTTAAACTCAATTTCCAAAACAGAAATTGATTAAGATGACATATGTGATTGCTATAATTTGAATTGAACCCTTCAAAAATGTATGTTTGACTTTTATTCCCTGATGCCTATGACTTTAATATTTTTTGGAAATAGAGTCTTTGTGTATGTAATCAAGTTAAGATGAATCACATTAGAGTAGTGTACGCTCTTAACCCAGCATAGTATCCTTATAAGAAGGGAAGAATAAACACAGAGACAGAGGCACACAGGGAGGGCATCATATGACAACAAAGGCAGAGATGAAAACAAAGGCAGAGATTGGAGCAATATGTCTGCAAGCTAAGGAATGCCAAGGGCTTCTAGCAACAGCATATACTAAGAGAGAGGCATGGAACAGATTATTCCCGAGAGTGTTCAGAGAGAACATGGCTGTGTGTTCAAAGAGAACATGGCTCTGCTGACACCTTGATTTTAGACTTGTAGCCTCCAGAACTAGACAGAAATACATTTTTGCTGTTGTAAGCCACCCTCAGTTTGTGTTACTTTGTTAGAGCAACCCTAGAAAACAAATAACAGTAATCAATTACACTCTGCACTTAAAGCTAGTAAGATGCACATATTTCTCATATTTTCAGAAATGTTTACAGATCATTAGGAAAGTATTGTTATGGAATATAAATCTATCCCCAAGATTACAATGCCATGTAAATAATTAAAATTATTTTCAAGTTCATGCATCTAAAATAATAATACTATGTGAATTATTGTCTAGGAATTAAATATACATGCTTTTATTTAAAGATGTGTTAAATATGCTTACTTTTCATTAATTTTGCTAAAATTTAAATTAAATAAAATATTCTAAATTTCTGGTTAATAATGTATTATGGGAATAAGTCTTGTGATTTATTTTTCCCCCACTTAACAATGGACTAATTTATGGAAGAATTTGAAATTGTCAAGATGAGGAAATGTCATTTTATATTCATTTTTGTCTTTTCATTTTTGTTTAATTATCAAATTCTCTCTCTCTGTGTATATGTGTGTAAAATATGTATATATATATATAATATATATGCACACATGCAGATACACACATATCTATACATGAGTATATATGTGTGTGTTTTCCAAGAAATACACTGGTTTCTTGTAATGATTTATAATATCCTAATGATATATAATATCCTTGTATAGCATTTAGTCATTAGCCTCAGGACAACTGTATTCCAGAAAAAATAAAAGATGAGGACAAATCAGAAACAATGTTCATCTCTAGTAGTTGATTGAATAAATCACTTAATACTGGAATAAAAATGCCAATACAGATACATTTTAGATTGCACAGATATTTCAATACCTTTTTTGTGAGTTTTCAAAACACAATATTATCTTTTATTATTGCTGAAGCTGAAATAAATGTTAAAGTATTAAACTTTGCCAAGAAGCCTTTGGGTTTCCTTATATTTTATCATTTACCAATACTGCAAAAAATATCAAACAACTAGAAAGACACATAGTTTCAAAGATTATTAGCTGATAAAATTAAAACCTATAATTTTCTCCCAAACCAGTTGCTTATATAATTTTTTTACATAATCTTATAACCTAAATAAAACCATGAGAGAGCATAAAAGAAGTGTGTCTTGATGCTAGAAAAAAATTGCTGTTTGCTATAAAAGCTTGCAACATAAAGATGGGAAGAAACTTGTGAAACTTCCAACTATTAGGGTAAATCTGACTATCATCCAGGGAATTCTGCATTAGGCAAAATAGACTATACCATGTTACAGTAATAAATCAAACATGAAATCTGATTCATTAAACTTGGTACAAGGTTAATTCTTCCCTATCACAATCAGACATGTTAATAAGCTCTCCTTGGAAGATTTTTCTCAAGGATTGACTTAGAAATCCAAGTTCCTTTTATCTCATAATGTTTCTGCCTTTAATGGAGAATCTTCTAAAATCACCTTACAAAGGCAAAATAGACATTACACTTCGTTTTTAGGGCAGGCTTGGGAAAGTGCTTCTGCCTATATCCCAGTCATGTGGCCCCAATCTCACTGAAAAGAAGTCAGAAAATGTAGTATTCCTCTGTACCCATAAAACAGGATCTGACGAGCACAAAGTAATGTATCTGTCATGACTTCAACTACATGACTTCAGAACTGCACGTTTGAAAAACCATCAATAGTCATATTGCTTTTGAATATCAGTGAGGCAAGTCTAAGTTTCTTTTGTGTAAAATTATACAGAGAGAAATGTAGGTTTCTCTTAGGTTTTCTCCAGCTCTAAAATTCTTATACTCAGTGACAATAAGTACTTAGGCTATAATGCATTATTCTTCTACTCAGAGTCCCTAAGAAATGCTAGCTAGCTAGCTAGATAGGTATACAGACATTAATGACATACTTAATTATTTACTGAATATCTACATATGTATATATAAAAGAAATTCTATGCTTATTACATAGAGATAAAAGGTAATAAAGGGCTTAACTACTTCATAAGATAAAGAATGTTTATTGTAAGCCAGAAAACTTTATGTGACAAAATATAAAAAAATCACTGGGACACTAGAAAAAGCACAATTAACTTCCAATTTAAATATCTACTAGAACTGTGAAGAGTTTTTTCCTTCTTTTGTTTCCTTCAGCTTGCATTTTTAAAAATCTTTTTCTCAAAGTGTGATCTCACATCTTATAAATAAAATCTGTAGTACGTTAGTTCTTTATGCTATATTTTTAAAAAATTTAAAGTCATGCCATATTTAGTACATGCAAGAAATTGATTTACAGTTTCAGTTTTATATTAATATAAACAAGAAACATTATGCTATTTAAAAAATCCAAGCTTAGTGATTTTTATGCTGATGTTTTATTCCATAATCTGCAAAAACTTAGAACATTTTTGAAGTGTTTATCAGTCAAACTTAAGTGTTTCTAGTGTTTATTTTGATAAGAAAATGACGAAAATCTATTAATCAGCTATGTACACACAAAAGAACAACAATTTTCATCACTTTCTTCTCCAGTTATGGAAATATTTCTAGTTTATTCATGTATAGAACACTTACATAGTGCTTGTTACTATGAGCCACTCAGTACTTTACAAATATTTGCTTTCAAAACCTCATGTCTACCTTCAGGGGTAGATACTATTATTATCACCATTTTACAATGAGGAATCAAGTCAAGAAAGGTTCAATAACTTGCCCAGTTTCACAAAAAATGTAAGTGTTGAACCTGGGATTCTTAGCCAAGCATTCTGGCTGAAGAATCTGTACACTAAACATCATGCAATGGTATAAAATAAATTTGGCAATGTCATTGTCACTAAATGTGGATGTAGTTAACGGCTCTTGTGGTGAGGAGGCATCCAGGTTAAAGATAAATAGATTCAGTATTCATTTATTTTTATTTTTATTTTTTGGCACAAAAAGATTTCCAAGAGAAAAATAGCCACAGACAGATATTCAGCTTTTTTTGTAATGCCTTCATGCTTCATATGGTCATTTCTGAATTTTCTAAAATCTCTCTGTTAGACAGCAAAATTTTAAAAAATTTCTTTTCCAAAGAGGCAATTTTCTTACAAAAATAGATAAACTTAATGTAAATGTTGCCATGAACTTTTGGACTAGTTCCTTAAAACAGTAGTAAGTTTTAAAAGTTTGACTACTCATAAACACAGTCAAAGAAAGACAAACATTACTTTATGTCACTGACTCTATTACTATTTTTAGAGGTAAAAGAAATAGCTTATATTGCTACATGTCCAGTTTAAAGCACCATACTCCAGTTTACAAATAAAGGGCATACATTTGGTAACAATTTCTTTAGAAGAATCACTGAAGGGACAGTGATTATTTAGAAACTATGCTCTAATGAAATTTATCATGCTCTTTGCAGGAGACAAAATAGCCTTCAATTTTTTATGCAAATTCTTGTCAGCAAGTATATGACGGGGTAATAAACAATATATAATCATGCTACATATTTTTTACATATCAGTAGAGATATTCTTAATTTTTCTTCAGATCTAGGGAGGAGCATTATTGGTGAATATTAATTTGCTTACCTTGTGCATTACAGATACAAAAATTTTGTCTCTGACTAGAAAAATGTACATTTCCTTGTACTTATTTGCTCTGTTTCACAGGAAAGGCCTCCTTCTATGCCCTTTTCCTAATTTACATAAGATAGAACAATAGTAGCCAACAGAAGCCATCAAGGTCCTAATCATTTAAAAGGAAATTTTTTGGAACTTTTTAAAAACGCGTTTCAGATATCAGGACTCAACTCACAAGTTATGATTTGATAAAGAAATCTGTTGCAACTTCTTTAGCTCATCTGGTCTCAGAACTATTTTTCAGTTTTCCAGTGAATTGTTTTTCTCACTTTTTACCAATGAGGCTCCTTGTCTTTTAACAATGCAACTTGGTTGGATGCTTCTAGTAACAACTTCTCAACCGACAAAATACTAAATGACCTCCAGCTTATTTTATTACAATAAAATAGTGCCCTTCTAAATATCAGGACCATATCTAATTTTCAGTAACGAGCACTTTGCTGTAATATTCAGAATGCCTTGATTTGAAATTAGGTACAATGTGAATCTAAGTATAACCAAAAAAATAATTGTAGTCACTAATTTCTAACCATTGCCATTGCAAAAAATGATGTGTTAAAAAGTTATTTTTCCATATTTCTTTTACAAAAGGCATACTCAAATATGCCAATACTACTTAGACTTATGTGCAGATTTATTGTGAAGTAAATACGATAACTTATGTCAATAATTAGCACCTCAATGATATAACAAGTAACATCTCACTAATGTAAAATAAAGCCACAACACTGTCTTATTATTGTCCGTACTGAAGTCAGAAATAAACCCAACAACAGGAGGAGGCCAACAATTCCTGCTGACCAAGTCAGCTTAGAAAAGTACACCAGCCTGTGCATTGCACCCAGGTTCAAAGCCACTTCTCCCCAGTCATTTCAGGTTATAGCCAGTAAAATTGGCATGATATAGCTATGTGTTCATCTGCAAGTTATGGCTGTTTTGTAAGAGTTCATAATTTTAGATTCTGAATCCATATTCAGCCAATTTTTCTTCTTTAGGAATTTTCTGCAGCTTAGGTAAAAGTTAGGCCTCTCTAGGGAAGTTTTGCTTTTGTTTTGGCCAGGAATTCCTCAAAATAAAACACCAAGACTGCTTTTTTTCTAATGGCTTATCTGGGTTTTCCCATAGTTTGCATTGTGTATAATTCAAACCCAATATATTTCCTTTACATTTTGGAGGATGCTTTTTCCCCTTAATTCAGAGCCTAGGCCTAGATGAGCAAAATTTCTTACTGTCTTCCCAGGTTAGCCTGTGAAGGTATCCTTTCCAGGTTTTCATCCTGAAGGCCCTCTTATCTTATGAGGCTCCAACTTCCTGCCCTTATTGCTTCTAGTGTTTCACTTCCTGATTCCAAGTGGCTGTGAAAACCCAAGCCTCTTCTTTACAGAGAATAAAATATGCTCTCAGGGCACTTGTTAGCTTTGAAGAGCCTCTGTTTTTGGCTACTGAAATGTCCCCTATTTTTTTTTTTTTTTGAGGTCAATTTTCCACTTTAAAGACTAGTTGTATCTTATCACATATTTCCAGGTGTTTTGTGCCAGAAAATTCTTTGGAATATTTACCTTCTAGATGAAAATGAAAATGAATTGTAAATTGTGTAAATTGTAATTCTGCTGTGTAGGGTACTCCTGGTGAGGCAGGAAAATAGGGTCTGGAGGCAGGGAACATAAGGCCAATTCACACTTCAGTTAGGACAGGAAATATTCTCATCATAGGGCATAGGCCAAGTAAATGACTTTGTAACTTTACTTCATCCTTTTCATTTACATAGGGCACACTCAAGTAGTGAGTACTTAAACTCCCCAAAATTCTGCAATGGGGCCTTTGAGTCCCTATACTCAGGCCCACTCCCTCACTGTGGAGTGTACTTTCATTTTCAATAAAACCCATTATTTCTTCCTTGTTCTGTTTGTGTGTTTTGTGCAATTCTTTGTTTAAGACACAAGAACCTGGACACTCTCCACTGTTTACATATTTTGGTGAGCCAGCCAGGAAGAAGAGGTAAGCCCAAAGTTTGGGCGCTCTCTTGCGCGCGCGCACGCTCTTTCTCTCTCGCGCGCGCATGCGCTCTCTCTTTCTCTCTCTCCTTTCAAACCTGGGACACTTGGTGGGCAGCACCTAAACATGGAAGCAACTGCAGGTTTCTGGCCATGGCCAGTGAAACTAAGGCGTTTCCATGTGGAGACGCATAACTGCCACCACCAGGTTTGCTTAAGGAACCTGGGTCTTTTTTATTTTTGTTTCCATTCTTTCTTTTTCAGTCTTTCATTGGCTGTTTATAATTGCTCTTCCCAAAAGGGGGAGGGATTTTGTAAAAAAATCTTTTCTGCACATGTTACCTGGTCCTTACATGTGGTATAGCTAATGTAAGAGCAAACTCACATGTTTCAGGGGACTTAAACCTTCTTTTCTTATGCTAAATTCTTCCCTTATCATACTCAAGTGGCTAAGGGGAAAACGGCCCACCTGGCATCCAGTTTTCTTTACAGTTCATGGCTATTCTTATGAAGTTCATTGCATGCTCTGAAGGGGAAAACTGCATGTGCCACTGGTACCCACCTAAGGTCAGATTGGACCCCACAGGAGTACATGCCAGGGTCCCCACAGACCTCAACCTGCCAAACAAAGATGCTCTCTACTCTCGGCAGAGGTTCTGAGATCTACTACTAAGCCCTCCTTTGAATTTACTCTCACAATTGCTATGCTGTTTGGCCCCAACATTGTTTGGAATCTGGAGTTCATTGTTGAATGGGAAAGCAGAATGGCATTGCATGTATCCAGACTTTTGTTCTGTGGTTCTAAGTAGGGGGACTGATTAATGTGTGATGACCTCCTCTGGTCCTGTTTGACATCAGAGCCCTTTGGAGTCTGGGGAGGTTTATCTTTTAAAAATCAAACTGCCATGGAGACTGTTTAACTTGAAAGTTTGGTTCATAGCCTTTATTGCATTATCTATTGGAGCAAAGTAAAACCAGCCAGCTTGTATTGCTATCTCATGGCTAGGGTTCCAAGCTATTGGATCTTTGTGTGTATGTGTATACATATCTAGATGTATTGTTACATGTTGTACTAAAATTGGCTTATAAGTAAAAGAGCACAGATAAATTAAGTAAAGTCTAAGCAATTTTCAAGTTCACGTGACTTAAAGTGTAACTTTACTAAACAAGCTAGCTTTAAAATGATTGCTGGAATGAAAATAGAAATGCCATCAGAATTGTCAGCATACATTTTGTCTGAATTTTATGTTTGTTTTTGCTAGATATTTTTAAATGTCAGTATTAATTCAAGCTGGGAGCTGCTTGGGACAAGCCTGCCTCTTATTAAATTCAAAGTCTCACTGAGAAAAATGCATATCTGATTGCTTCCTTTGGAAAGGCCAATCAAACTCAGAAGAATGCAACCATTTCTCTCACACCTACCTGTGACCTGGATGTCCCAACCGCCTTCCTCACTTCAAGTTGTCCCACCTTTCCAGACCTGACCAGACCGAATCAATGTTCATTTTACATATTTGGATTAATGTATCATGTCTTCCTTGTTAAAAGCAAAAAATGAAGTACAGGAAATGGGATAAATGTTTGCAGCAAACTTTTTGTGTAAATTAAAATCTCAAAGTTATTTTTAATGGTCATTTAATATCTGGGTATTTCCAATTAAAAAAGGATTATAATATGGGGAAATATGCTACTAAAATTGTGGAGTTGTTCTTATCTATAAATGCCCATATCTAATAGTTCAGGATTACTTGCTTTTTAGGGTTTCACTAAAGTTTTAGTTTACTAAGGATAAAATTCTGGTTAACACCTAATTCTGTATACAGAATGTGCTAGAAAGAGTTATGTTATCAGTGGAAAAAGAATAATTTTGTCAATTCAAAAGTTACCTAAAAGTTAGTTTAAATTACAGATTTGAAAATGTTATTTATAAAACCACATGGTAAGGAATCATTAAGTAGGGGAGAAATATGTGGAAAATGTTTAAAAAATAAAATATTCTTAAAAACCTGTTAAGGAGTTGGGGATATTTTGCTAATTAACATTTTCATAGTTAAAGCTCTTAGTCTTAATTAAAGTCAAATAAGAAGTATTGTAAATAAAAAATTCATCGGCAGTTTGGCAATTCTTTTTTTAACATAGTTAAGCATGAAGCTGGATTTAGCATGAAGCCAAATTTCATGTACATGCTTGCTTTGCTTTACACTGTGTTTACTGTTTTGCATGGATAGTGCTTGAGTACTTACTGGTCATGTGACTAAAGTAAATTTCTTTATTGCACAGAATGTATAATGATATTTGGGAACTTAAGGAATGAATTGTGTCAGGAATGAAATATTCATTAACTGGCTTTGGGGGGCCCTAGGTAACACTGTAGCCTCCAGGGTAAATTGAGTAGGAAAATTTAGGGTTACTTGGTTTCCTGTTTATTTGTTTTTGCTTCTAGTTTTCATTCATTTGCTGTTTATTCTCCTCTGGCATTAGTTGTGTATCCATATATACAAAAGCATAATGCTTTTTAATTTCTAGTGGAAGGCTTTTATTTGGTTCTGTGAATAGTTATTTTGTTTCCTATGCATTTCTAGCAAGTCATCATTCCTTCCAATTATTTGAAATTCCTAAGCTACTTTTGTTGGGCCACAGGAATTAATGGAGCATACAAACTTTTTATCCTTATAAGCTAACTTTTTGGATTTTAGGCTTTCTAATACTTTAAACATGTTGAGTATACTTTCATAAATAGAGCTGGAGTCATATTTCTCTTTCTCTGCCTAATTTCTCCAAATTTATAAACTATTTGTGAATATTCTTAATTCATGGCAATATGTTTGTTTGCATACAGTCAAGCAGGGTCACTGGGGCTGCTCAGGGAGAGAGAACCCAGAAACTGGCATGCCAGCAAAAGGGTAATAATTTCTTTTTTTTTTCTTTTTTTTTTTTTTTTGAGATGGAATTTTGCTCTTGTTACCCAGGCTTGAGTGCAGTGGCGCGATCTCGGCTCACTGCAACCTCTGTCTCCTGGATTCAGGCAATTCTCCTGCCTCAGCCTCCCGAGTAGCTGGGATTATAGGCATGCACCACCATGCCCAGCTAATTTTTGTATTTTTAGTAGAGACAGGGTTTCACCATGTTGACCAGGATGGTCTCAATCTCTTGACCTCGTGATCCACCCGCCTCAGCCTCCCAAAGTGCTGGGATTACAGGCGTGGGCCACTGCGCCCGGCAAGGGGTAATAATTTCTTGACAATCTCTGGCCTCTTTCTCTCTGTGCAATCTGGTTAATCTCCTCTGTAAAGTATTAAATTAATTGGTTTAATAATAATAAGAGCTTAAATCAAATATCTTGCCAGAAAAGTAGAAAATGCAATGCCTCTTTGTTCTCTGTGTAAACTGGTTAATCTGCTCTGTATAGTTTCAAATTAATTGGTTTAATAATATTAAAAGCTCAAATCAAATACTTTTCCAGAAAAGTAGAAAATGTAATGCCTCTTAGTTCACATGACTTTAGTAGTCTTTGGGAAATAAAGATGGTTTCACAGATTATTGGTAAAATATAATGTCTTCAGAACATAAACATATGGTTTAAATTATGTTCAAATATTGGGTTTGCTAAATGTTTTAAGGTCATAAACTGCTTCTTTGGCTTTTGAAAATTGTTTAACTTGCCTGCTTTCCAGCTAGGTAAGGCCAGGAGAAACGTGTAGTTGGGCACACCCCTAGCTATGCTGGAAATAGTCAAACTTGAGAACACAACTTACCAGGTTTTACATTAAAGTTAAAATTGCTAAGAGTCACCATTGTAACATGCAGTTAAGACTACTAGAAACAGTTTTACATACATGGTGTGAAACACATTAGAATGTGTTTATTTATTTTTCTGTAAAAAGTTATAAAAGGTTTTTAAAAATTCTGAGTCAGAATTTTTAAAATTTCTGAGTCATCATTTTGACAAAATAAATAACATGGTAATCTGAAATTCCAAAATCAAACTTCAGTTTCAAAATTATCTTTCTTAATGCCTTGTTTTCTGGATGGATCAGAGGGCCCCTAAAAACATTCAGAAAAGAGATAAACAGGATTATTTGACATGTTTAGGTACATTGAATTTCCAAAATGATGCTCAGCCTTCTTTAGGTTATATTTTTGTGAATAATACTAATACATATTCCAAAATTGTATGGATTTCTAAAATAGTATATGCTATTGATTATAGTTATGTTTATTATCTTAAGTTACTGTAAACTACAGAAATAACCAAATTTCCTTGTATAAAACTACTAACCCAAATAAAACAAAAATTAATTAAATATCAAGAAAATACTTTGTCAGACTTTCATGTTAAACCAGCTGATACTGAAATTGTTTAAATAGTTTATAACCAGTGCTTGGTCCCATATTCCTGGGCAGATAATTAAAGCTTAGTGTACCTTTGGTCACCTGGTGGGCCATTTAAACATTTTATAAACAGATTTTATTCAACTGTTATCTTCAATGCATGTTTTCTGGTTGTATAAAGTTTTCCCGTGCAAGAGGGCTGATGTTATAACACATTATTATGCTACAATGCATTTTCCTTTCCTTTCCTTTCCTTTCCTTTCCATTCCGTTCCATTCTTTTCTTTTCTTTTCTTTTCTTTTCTTTAGTTGGAGGCTTGCTCTGTAGCCATGCTGGAGTGTAGTAGCATGATCTCGACTCACTGCAACCTCCGCTTCCTGGGTTCAAGCAATTTCCCTACCCAAGCCTCCTAGGTAGCTGGAACTACAGGTGCATGCCACCACGCCTGGCTAATTTTTTTTCTATTTTAGTAGAGACAGAGTTTCACCATGTTGGCCTGACTGGTCTTGAACTCCTGACCTCAGGTGATTTTCCCATCTCTGCCTTCCAAAATGCTGGGATTACAGGCATGAGCCACTATGCCCAGCCCCTATTAAATCTTTTAACCAAATTCATTTCCTCTCACCTAGAGACCATCCACCTTCAGATGATCACACAGCAAAGATTCCAGCCAGTTCCAGGTGAAGACACCACGCCTCGCCATTAAGAAGCTACCTTGTCTCCACTAGACAGAGGAGGGTGAGTTATGTGATCCCCAACATGTAGGGACTATGGCCCAAGCCAGCATGAAGCAGTTACAGAAAAAAGACTATCGGTCCCTCTGCCTCCCATTAAGATTTATGGGTTCATATCTCTCAGCAGGGAGATAAGGCAGGCAAACAAGGTCTGGAGGCAAGGAACATAAACCTATTCACATTTCAGTTATGACAGGAAATATCCTTTCCATAGATCAGTAGGCCAAGTAAATGACTTTGTAGCTTTACTTCATCCTCTTCATTTACATAGAAGGTATTTAAACTCTCCAAAATTCTGTAACAGGGTCTTTGAGCCCCTGTGCTCAGGCCTACTCCCACACTGTGGAATGTACTTTCATTTTTACTATAACCCATCATTCCATCCTTGCTTTGTTTGTGTGTTTTGTCCAATGCTTTGTTCAAGATGCCAAGAACCTGGACACCCTCCCCACTGTTAACACTAGGAACAGGAGCAGCAGGAGGCAGCAGCAATTTGTTCTTTTGTAACTTAATTTGAGTTATCTATAAATTTACATTTGAAACAAATTTGTAGATCCTACAACCCCAAATGGAGCATCTTTCATACCAGTATCTTAGTGGGTGACATATACCCTGGATAAGAATAACTATACCAGGCTGCAAGCTTTTTGAAAGCAGAGAAGTTAGTTTTCAAAATGAGTACAGGCACTATGATACAGTTTGGCCCAATGTTTACACTGTATTTAAAAGGTAAGGCTTAATGTAAAAGGAATATATTGGGCTTTGATGTATAAGTAGAATACTAATAGGTACAGAAGAGAGTAAAAAATGAATTACATTGAATTCAAAATCCCGAATTCTTAAAGCTGATGCTGTGATGCAAGGATGAAAGCAGATGAGTAGATGTTATTAGGTAATGATAGTAGCCAAGAGAGATTTCAAATATTCTTGGGAGTCATAGTGGTTAGGAATCACCTTTTTATTTAAAACAGGTGATAATTATCTATATGGTGAAAGTGGGATGTATTCTGAACTTCCCTTCCTTTTAAAATGTTCCTTGAAAATGTGGTGCCTGATTTTGTCAAAACAAAGTCGTATCCCCCACAATTCCTGTTTCTGTGGAATATGCATTTTCTAGCAATCAGTTTATCAGCATGATGCAGTTTATTATCATGACCTAAGAGTTTTCTTAGAAACATGACTTCAGATCAATAGATCAATTAGTAATAACAAATTTGAAGTTGGCAATAGCTAATAGCATCTGTAAAATTTATCTCATTAATACATGCTAACATACATTTTGAAATTAGTTTATCTGGGAGGATATAGCAGAATCTTGTATACTTTTGGGTGCTATATTAGGAGTCTCTTGTTGTTTATTATTTTAGAAATGAAAGGTAGATACTCTATACCAAAATTGCTTCAGTTAAAATTTTCAAAAGACATAGAGATCATGTGGAGGAAAATACATGGAAAATCAGATGGAAAATCATCTATGATACATGTTCAAATGTTTAGAAAATAATGATTGCTATGATTTGAGATAATTTTCCACCACAGAAATCATTGAGAGTAGTCTTCGTGGTTATGTTGTTTTCAAATAATAGAAGACTATTGTGACTAAAGGGCTAGGACTAAGGGTTGGCTCTACTCTCAATAACCATGCGAGGCTGGTTATTTAACTAATTCCCCAAACCATGTTCTCATCTTCATTTCTTCATCTAATCCTAATTACCTCCATATACAAATACAAATATTTCCAAATACAGTCACACTGGGAGTTATGACTTCCATGTGTGAATTGAGAGGGGAGAGATAATCATTCAATCCATAACAGTATTGAACTTTTATTTATAAATAACAAAAATTTTTGTTTTTTTGTTTATTCTTACAGATAAAATTCATCCATTGCCCTGGATTTATGTAATATTACTCTATTGTGTTTACCCTCATATGTCAGTGCCAATCTTTTTTTGAACAAAGGGCTTCTTCACACATAAAACATGAATACCAATATGTATGTGTTGCCAAAAACCTTCAGAAAAACCTTGTACCACTTCAATTTGAATTCCCGGAGAAATGAGTTGTCAATTCCCCATACCAATTCCAACAAAAAATATCATCTGCTTTATAATTCAATACAAAAAAATTAATTTGATTGTTTCATTTTTCTTTCTTAACTTGCTAGTAAAGTTGGTGATATTTTTTATATATTAACTTTCAATTCCTGTTGAGATTTTTTTCTGATTTTAACAAGTTCTTTAGTGACTAAAAATATTAATTGAAATTCTTTTATAAATGCTTCAAATACATTTTTGCTAATTTTTTGTTTCCTTTTTAATTTGCTCTATGCTATTTTTGGACTGAAGACAGGTTAACTGTCTTTGTAGTTAGACCTCACTTAGGGGCCACAGCAGGTTAATTTGCATATAACGACAATTGATGCTTGTCTTGTGATGATGGCCCTCCCTAAGTTAACATTTCATAATTATTTTTGTACATTTCTTCATGTTAAAGTTTATTATTTTACATATTAATTATTTATCTTCCTAAAGTAGGAAATAGTGTTCAATGTTTTCCAAAATAGTTTCTTATTCTAACCTCATTTATCATTAACCTACTATTTTATATATTGGATCCTAGACTTACTATTATTTTCCATTTATATATTTATATATATATGTATCTATTATTTACTAGAAATATCTGTTTTAGTATATGTGCTGCCGAAGCGAGCACAGAAATATCTATTTTAATGCTACAATTTCTAATATTTTTATGTTTGCTAAACCAAAATTGGTGTTTCTCTTAGGATACTTTGAACAGCCATTACAAAATACCATATACAGCATGGCTTAAACAAAAGAAATTACTTTCTCACAGTTCTAGAGGTTGGAAAGTCTAAGATTATGTTCAGTGTCTGGTGAAAGCTCTCTTCCTGGTTTGCAAGCAGCCACCTTCTCATTGTGTCCTCACATAGCAGAGAGGGAGAACAAGTTCTCTGGTATCTTTTCTTATAAGGACACTAACACCATCAGACCATGTTCTCACCTTCATTTCTTCATCTAATTCTAATTACCTCCAAATAC
The DNA here is from genome assembly GCF_048565385.1 of Saimiri boliviensis. Lineage (NCBI taxonomy): Eukaryota > Metazoa > Chordata > Mammalia > Primates > Cebidae > Saimiri > Saimiri boliviensis. The sequence goes on from NC_133458.1 coordinate 58,144,052, forward strand.
AAATATGAATAATTTCCAATGCAATCACACTGAGAGTTATGGCTTCATTCAGTATGTGAATTGAGAGGGGAAGGATAATCAACAGTATTGAACTTTTATTTATAAATAACAAATTTTTGTTATTTGTTTATTCTTACAGATAAAACTTTTCCATTGCCCTGGCTTTATGTAATATTACTCTATTGTGTTTACCTTCATATCTCAGCATCAATCTTTAGTTGGACAAAACGTAGTATAAAAAATTCCATTGTAGTAGAGAATTTTGGCTTTCACCTATTTTTTCTAAATGAAGCATTTTGATACCTTTCACCCAAAGTTTGGTTGGAAGTATTTTCAGGGAAAAAGTATTTAAATTTAGTAACAGTGTCTTTGGCAAAGTTAAGCTTACCCATCTGACAGTGGGAAATATATAGTGTTTTTCCTGGTCTCGAGAAATCAAGTATTCTTTCCTAAACCAATCCTTCTAGTTCCATTAGAGAAAAAACATGAATGTTTTTATAGATGAAGAACAGAGATTGTTCTCTTACCTATTGGAACATAGGAATTCACACACAAAATGAAAGTGACACTTATAACTTTGCAGAAATGCAAATATGAAGAACATCTACTGAGAAACTGTAACTTATTGTGTATTGGGATGTATTATTAAAAGCTGGCATAAGGAGAGTAAGTTTATTAGCTTATGACATCCTCTGAGTCATGGCTGAAGCCATTCAAGTCAGTTTATTAAACTTCTCCCTACAAAGACTTTTGGCCTGGTTTATTGTGTTTTCCAGACATAATAAGCCTAAAGTAGGGATTGTAACACTGAGTCATGACCAGCACTAACTATTTTAGCTCACTAAGAACACATGTGAAAGTGTTCACCATGCAAGAGTATGCACAGGCTCTAAACAATGTTTTTGGTTTTAAATATTTCCATAGGATCAAGTGTTAGAATTCTTACTCTTCTCAAGCAGAAAAAAAAAAAAAAAATAGAGAGTGTAAACAAAATTATAAGATAAAAAAAAATTGGCACTATCTATAAAGGCAAATTTTTCCTTCTATATACTTCTGCCAATGAAAGTAATGTACATAATTTTATTGACGTAAGTCTTGGACAAGCCAAGTAAAATATATTCTTGTATTAATTTTTTTTTTAAAACTCAGAATTTCTTGCCTCTATACTTCATGTCATCATGTTTGTGAGGCTCTGAGTCTGATCTCTTAGAATCTTTGTTAGTAAAAAATATTAAGATATTTCATCTATGAAAACCAGAGAGGGTGAGAAAAAGCAGACAAACCAAGAAACAGATTAAAATGTATCAAAGTAACTTCTTAAAACTCATGATCATATGTTTGCTTGCTTATGGAAATATGTTTAACCACAAAATAATCCTTCCAGTAACTTCTGAAATAGAACCAGAGGTATCCTCACTCTACATCTAAGTTCAGATTTGTAAGACAATCAAATTAATTTAGAAGTCACACGGGTTAATTTGTATATAATTACAATTCTGTCAATGTATTTTACAGTTAGAATATTTTTGGATGAACACACTACTATCTGAATTTAGATCCATACTGAGGGCTCTGAAATGTAATGATTACAACTTTCCCTCATTTATATTTCTCAAGATGTGCTTCCAAAGAGATAACAATGTCACGAGCAGTGACTCATTCTTACCAGAACATTGATGGTCACATGAGCAGTACCACTTCTCTGCCTGAGAGGGTCAGGGATGGCATCGTTGTCCAAGTCTGTTACTCTCACAGATATTATGTACTGTGATTCAATTTCTCTGTCTAGTGAATCTAATAGCTTTATCACTCCTGACACAAAAATAAAAGGAGACCTGTTATCCCAGGATTAATAAATAGTCTCAATTTATTCTATATTATTAATTATATAAATGAAATCATTATTATAATAGAAATTAACTAATACAAATGAATTCATTATATATTCATACCCCTAAAGTGTAATTCAGCAGCAAAATTATAACAGGTATTAATGTATACACTATTTTAGTCACTTGTTAAGTCATATTCTTGGATACATGGAAGAGCACATATGCATAGGCTTTCTGAAGTTGAATATAGCAAAGATCAAAGCTTCAGCACTTTGCCTTAGGTAAGATCATTAAAAAAGCTGGAGACAACAGATTCTGGAGAGGATGTGGAGAAATAGGAACACTTTTACACTGTTGGTGGGAGTGTAAATTAGTTCAACCATTGTGGAAGACAGTGTAGCGCTTCCTTAAGGACCTAAAAATAGAAATTCCATTTGACCCAGCAATCCCATTACTGGGTATATATCCAAAGGATTATAAATCATTCTATTATAAAGACACATGCACACATATGTTCATAGTGGCACTGTTTACAATAGCAAAGACCTGGAAGCAACCCAAATGCCCATTGACAATAGACTGGACAAGGAAAATGTGGCATATATACATCATGGAATACTATGTGGCCATAAAAAATGATAAGTTTGTGTCCTTTGTAGGGACATGGATGAATCTGGAAACCATAATTCTCAGCAAACTGACAAAAGAACCGAAAATCTGTAAACACCACATTTTCTCACTGATAGGCAGGTGATGAACAATAAGAACACATGGACACAAGGAGGGGAACATCACACACTGGGTTCTGTTGGAGTGGGGGCAAGGGAGGGACAGCAGCGGGGTGGGGGAAGTTGGGGAGGGATAACATGGGGAGAAATTCCAGATGTAGGTGAAGTAGGGATGGAGACAGCAAACCACATTGCCATGTGTGTACCTCATCCTGCATGATCTGCACATGCACCCCAGAACCTAAAGTACAATAAAAAAAATTTATGGATACAGCTAAGCAAACCAGGTGAACATTAAATAGTTCAAGAGAAAGATATTCGCATAATATATGTTTCTAAATAAATTTCCACTGAGTGTATACAAACTCAGTTTCTACATAAATTTCCACTGAGTGTATACGAACTCTTTACTTTTATGATTAATTGATATCAGCATTTTATGATACCTGTATCTGGTTCCATGTAGAATTTGGGAGGTGTTCCTAAATTGCCTCCAACAATGGTATATTTCATATTATTAAATGGCCAGTCTGCGTCAGTAAATGTAACTTTTCCAACTAGTGTATCAACTGGACTGTTTTCAAATACACTGAAGGTAAATGCTGACGCAGTTCCAATTGGATTCAGTTCATTTATGCGACTCACACTTACGATGACTGTAATGATTGCTATGGAGAAAAAAGGCATATAAAATATGTAGCTAAGGCAATGGTGTGTCTTCTTCAATAATCCTTCCTTTTTTGTTTCCTTTTTAATTAACACCTCATATTATCATATTATTTTATAATCTAAAATCTCATAGCATAAATTTTACAAGTACATGCAATTGATATGTCTTAATATTAAATAATTACCTTTTCAATTACAGAGCACTTGAAAATAAGTTTAGGATTAGAACATTCTACTGAGTTTTTTGAACACCTGTCAAAGCAATTGTCTTTTATGGTATGTTTATATATAAATGCTACTATTCTGAATCAGAAACCATAGTTTCCAAAAGCTGACCATAGTATTCACCAATTGAAATATAATTAAAATACTTCAGCATAATAAATAATGAAAGAATGCAATTTACTATGAGAATCTGAATATTAATATTTTCTCTAAAGCAGAATAATTCCTTCAGAAATATTTTAAATACACAAGCATTCTAGAAGTGTTTATTTTTGACATTGTCTTTAAATAACTGTAATGTGCTATATTAAACATTCAGGTGTCATTCTCTCCTCTAGTTTGTTTTTATGTCGACTTTCAATTTTTAAATAGCTGTGCATGAGCACTAAATAAGCTATTACAAGAATAATATATTGCATAGTTTATTCTAACAGATTATTAGAATACTTATAATTATGATAAACTCAGATTTTTAAATGTACTGGGTGTTTTCTATATCAAACTATTTTAATATTGCAAATTAGTAACTTCTTACTTGATAGTACAGGACTTCCCTCGTCAGACACTTTAACAATGTATATTTGAAATGCATTGCTGCAAAAATAGCATTATCAAAATCCAGATGTGTAGGTCCAATCTGTAGATTAAAAACAGTATATCAATGCTTCATTTTGTTTTCCTTGGTTAAACATCTATTTTGTCATTTACATGAATCCCAAGTGAAGACATATGAAACTCATATAGGTAATAAATTAGTGAAAGTGATACTCTATAACAGGACTATCCAATAGGAATATAACATGAGCTATAAATATGTGCCATATATGAAATTTAACTTTTCTAGTAGCTATATTTAAAAATAATACAAACAGGTAAAATTTATTTTAATGAATTATTTTATTTAATCAAACATATCCAAAATACTACCATTTTAATTCACAATCAATATAAAAATATTGATGTAATGTTTACATTTGTTTGTTCATACTAATTCTATGAAATTCATTGCTTCATTGAAAACTGTAGCATATCTTAATTTGGACAAAACATAGTTCATAAGCTCAAAGGCACATGTAGCTAGTGTATTCCATACTGTTCTGCAGAGCAAAGTTTTATATAATATACAACTATAAAATGATTGTACACCTAAGATGATATTACTGTATATTCTGGCACTTTGTAATTATTACCATACACTGTAAGAGCAAAAATAGGGTGTCATATTACATGTTCATTTGTTCACACGGATTTATTTGTCATTGATTACCGTTTTCTTGTTCCATAGGTTCTCCTTGTAAATAGTTACTATAATGTGTAAAAAGTAGCCGTCATGAATTTGTGTTTTTTGAAAATGAGTTAGATCTGGGTTAATATTAGTGGAAATAATCTGTTGGTAGCAAGCTTTGAATTGCAAGCTTCAAACTTAAACAAAAACAAAACTTGAGATCCATTCTGCTGGGAGAGGTCAAAGCATCTCATATTTTTGCTCTTTTACTTTACTCTCCTGGGAAGAATGTGCAGGGCAGGCATGATGCTTTCAGGATCTTTAATAATGTTAAATACAGGCCGGGCATGGTGGCTCAAACCTGTAATCCCAGCACTTTGGGGGGCTGAGGCGGGTGGATCATGAGGTCAAGAGATTGAGACCATCCTGGTCAACATGGTGAAACCCCGTCTCTACTAAAGATACAAAAAATTAGCGGGGCATGGTGGCACGTGCCTGTAATCCCAGCTACTCAGGAGGCTGAGGCAGGAGAATTGCCTGAACCCAGGAGGCGGAGGTTGCGGTGAGCCGAGATCGCGCCATTGCACTCCAGCCTGGGTAACAAGAGCGAAACTCCGTCTCAAAAAAAAAATAAATAAATAAAAATAATAATAATAATAATGTTAAATACAAAAAGCATTGATAAGAGTCTTCCCCTTTCCAGCTAATTCATAATCACACAATCCTCAGGGTGGTTGTAGCCTAGAGTGGGTCTGAGACCTTTCAAGGGAAGGAGTGGAAAGAATGTGATTGTGTGCTGTGTATTCAGTTCTTCTGAAGTCTTTTTTGTGCCTCACCCACATACACATTAACTATTTTTCTCAACAAACTATTTTTCTCTCCAAATGAGGGAAGTTATGTGTAGCAACTAGATACTGAGTTGGTTAAAAAAAAAATAGGTGAATAAAACTGTTTTCTTAAAAATTCTACAATGTTCCCAGAATAATAGAAATCGGAGCCTATAAATGAATTAGTCAAATGAGAGAAAACAGTTTCTTTGTGAATGAAGTAGCATATTATGTGATCTCTAAAGTACTTCCAATATTTGAATTTTGCAGTCTATATTCCAAATATATAAAGAAAAGTAGCATAAAGAAAAATGTCACTGAACCAGATATTAGTCAGGAAGTTGACAATTCACATCAGTAATGATTTTGTAAATTTACTGTATGCCTTTTCTTATCTATTGATAGTAAGGTAATCTGAAAATATACAAATAACTTTAACAATACAAAGAACTACAAATACAGCAGGGAAATAGCCAGAGACAGACACATCATCTATGGAAATTCTATAAATGTCAGAAATAGCATTAGAGGTCTTTGCAGAAATATCACTGTGAAAGTAGGTGCTCCAAATACTGAAGAATAATTAATTGAATTTCTACTTTACTGCCGACCACAAAGTAAGTTCTTTTACATTTAGAAAAACTAACATTTGAAAGGCCACTTATTAAAATATTTACAAGAAAATATAGGACATTTTTCAAAATATCAGAGTGTATCACCAACAATAAAAATAATAAAACAAGAATGGGTAAATAGATGATTATGCATTTCACAGAAAGGAAACACGAATATCCACAGAATTGGTGAATATATGAAAAGATGTGCAATCGCATTATTAATCAGGCAAAAGCATGTTAAACTATGTGACAGTAGCAGTTATTATGATAAAAATATTGCTCAAGAGCAATGCTTATACATTTCACGTGAAAGTACAAGCTGGTACAACCTCTCTGGAAAGCAATGTGGCACTAACGCATATAGTTGAACATTTAAGTACATTATAAGATGGCAGTTCTGTTGAGAAATACACAAGAATGTTCACTACAATGATATGCATAACATGCAAAAACTGAGAGGAAATTCAAATCTCTACCAATGGGAGAATGGTTATAGTCACACAATGGAATATAAAGGAATACAATGAAACATTACAGCAACCGAGTGACTGAGGTAGAGAGACAGATACATAGATACACAGACAGACGATAAATAGACAGATAGATCACAGATATGATAAACAAGTACTCCCTAAACAATAATGGGTCTTAAACACATAATGAATTAAATATCAAGTCACAGAAGACTACATAGAAATGATACTACTTTTTTAAAGCTCAAGAACTAAGCAAATATAACAATGTTATCTAGTAGTATGTACATTGATAGCAAAACTATAAAATCCCCAAGTCAATGACAAACACAAAATTCAGGATATTGGTTGCTTCTAGAAGACAAGCAGAGAGATGGAAAAGGGTAGCAGTACAGCTGTTAGTAATATTCTAATTCTGAAGTGAGATGATGGGTTCAGGGGTTCATTTTATTGCTGTGCTTTATTACTTGCAAATATGTTACTTATGTTATCTAATATCAAATATTACATCATAAAATAATAATTAAAAAATGAATTGACTAGTAAAAATATATTGGGGTGATTTTTCAGGTCAGTGCTCATTAACAAGAAGCAACCTAATAGAATACATGATTAGTAATACTGACTTAAAGAAATATTCATTTTTTATTATTTTATTAATAAATTCAATATATTGCATATGAAATCATCTGGATTCATTAAATAGTAATTCATTCTTAAACATTACAGTTACATGGCTATCACTGGTACCCTGGTGAATATCATTCTCCAATGAGTAAAGGTAAATTTAAAGTTAATATCTACTAGTCTACTAGAGCTGTAATCATTATTTTAACATAAAACTCTTGGTGCTTATTATAAATCATAGTTTTGAGTGACTACTAAACTCTTTTTATCTCATTAATATAACACACATGCCCATGTATGGCATCTAAGAACAAATCAGTTTTATTTTTAATTTAAAAAAATTTGTATTTTAATTATGCCCTTTTATGAGTTTAAAATTCAAACATCGTTGGAAAGTCAAACACATGTTTTTTCTATGTTCTTCTAGTAAATGTTTTATTCCCTAAGCATTAAAATTATGTCAGTTTCTTTTTGTACACACTAGCTTCTTCCCTCTGGCTGCTTTATTAAGATAAGGATGGTGAATCACCCTTTGAGAAAAATACTATTGTTCTCATTCCAATAATATAATAACTGGGAAAAAAGAGGTATACCATATGCCAGTGAATTTAATCAAGATTAGTATTTCATAATTCTCCCGCAAAGGTAGAAAAAGCCATCATAAGATACTCTGGTTCAATGGTTTGGCTTCCAGGAAATTTATGTGGCTGGTTTTATGTTTTTTGTCAAATTAGGACAGGTTCACCACAAAACATTTTGTTGTTGTTTGCTCGTGTATTTTGTGTGCTTGCTTTATTCGTTTTATTCTTGTTAGAATTGCATGAAGAGGAGAGATTCAAAGAAATGTTACTCAGTGCCGTGTTCTTCATATTCCTATTTGAGGATATTTTTGATATTGTCAGGATACAAATGTAATATATATAGTTTACAAGTATCTGTTTTGATATTCTAGTCATATCAACAATGTCTTCTAGTTGCAAGGAATTAGGAAAATGTGGCATTGATGCACCTGGCAATAATATGTTTCTAAGTCCTGCCACTGCCTTACAAATATGATTTTTACAGTATAATTCTGTTCATTTTATTTACTAATTCATTCAGTATTTTTAGTTTATTTTTTATTGATACATAATGTACATATTTTGGAGTACATGCAACAATGTAATACATTTGTATAATTTGTGAAGATCAAAATCAGTGTAATTGGGATATCCATCTACCTTAAATATTTATCTTTTCATTATGCTAAAAATATCTATATTGTTTTCTTCTAGCTTTTTGAATTATACAATGGATTACTGTAAACTACTGTCACCCTGCTGATCAAACGCTAGGTCTTATTTCTTCTATCAAATGGAAGATTTGTACCCACTAACTGGTCATTAATAAATATATATATCCAAAACCACTGAATATATGTCAGAAACTAGTTTACAACAGATTTTTTTCTTTTATCATCTAATGGCTGAAACAGATGGAATGTGTGATTACTGCTATGGTAAGAGAGATACAAAATGCTGCAAGAACACAATGAGATGTGCCTAATCCAGACAAGAGGGAGAAGAAATACCAGGGATAGCTCTTAAAATAGACAATCTCTAAACAAAGCCATGAAGGTTATGCAAAAGTGTGTGAGTACTGGGGACACAACATAACTGAGGAGAAATTTCTAGCAGTATGAATAGCATGAACACCAGGACAAAAAGGCAGAGGTGAAGGACATCCATTGTTGTAAGATTGTGAAAGTGGTTCTGTGCATCTCAGCCACAAAATATAAGACAGAAAATGATAAAAAAAAAATTAGGGGTTTATATGAAGTGCAACTTGGAAAGAAGTCCAATTGCAATGAATTCAGTATCAAAATAAGGTGAATGAACATTCGTCTGCATGTGTCCTTGTAGTAGAATGATTTATAATCCTTTGGATATATACCCAGTAATGGGATTGCTGGGTCAAATGGGATTTCTATTTTTAGGTCCTTGAGGAATCGCCACACTGTCTTCCACAATGGTTGAATTAATTTACATTCCCACCAACAGTGTAAAAGTGTTCCTATTTCTCCACATCCTCTCCAGTTCATTGCAGCACTGTTTACAATAGCAAAGACCTGGAACCAACCCAAATACCCAACGATGATAGACTGGATAGGGAAAATGTGGTACATATACACCATGGAATATTATGCAGCCATCAAAAACGATGAGTTCATGTCCTTTGTAGGGACATGGATGAACCTGGAAACCATCATTCTCAGCAAACTGACACAAGAGCAGAAAATCAAACACCGTATATTCTCACTCATAGGTGGGTGTTGAACAATGAGAACACATGGACACAGGGAGGGGAGCACTACACACTGGGGTCCGTTGGGGGGAAATGGGGGAGGGGCGGGGGGGTGGGGAGGTGGGAAGAGATAGCATGGGGAGAAATGACAGATACAGGTGAGGGGACGGAAGGCAGCAAAGCACACTGCCATGTGTGTACCTATGCAACAATCTTGCATGTTCATCACATGTACCCCAAAACCTAAAATGCAATAAAAAAATAAGGTGAAAAAGAAGTGTTTGTTACCTGTGTCTACTCATCCAGCCCATGTTCAGTTTCTTATCAGTTAATGATAACAAACTCAAGATGAGTTTGAACAACTTTTATTATAGCACTGTTCAGCCATTACCCAGAAATCTTTGTTGAACACAATATCTAATCTAACCCCACCTATTCTTTTAAAACTATGCAAATATAACACCACTTAGCCTGACCTAGGTCTCAAAATTTATTGGCAATAAAGTTCTAGATTTCTTTAATTAGTAAAATATTTGAGCTATGGTACATCCCAGAATACAGTAATAAAGTATCCGTATTAATTCTCTTCATATACTATATTTGATAGTTATTGAATGTATTTATTAAAAATAATTGTAGTGATATGGACAGGAGACAGGGAAATACTGGGTTGAAGAGGGTGGTACCTGGTGAAGGCCAAAACCCCAAGGCTGGGGTGTCCCATTTCAGTAGTTTGACACATTCCAAAGAAATAGACAGTATTTTATTATAGAGCCATTTGTTCTGGGAAATTTATAACCTTCCTAGTTCAGTTCCAAAGATCAAAATTGCATTCCAGCATTCATCTCAAACTAAGATATGTTGTTGGCAATTTAAAGTTCAATTAAATATCCAGGAACAAATTCTGCCATCAGCTATTTGAATTACTGTAGTTCATTAAGAATTTTATAATAGTGAAAATAAAATGTTTTTCTATCTAAGGTTAATCACATGGATACAATCAAAGAGCAACTTAAAAGTACTTACTCTTAGTTCATTGTTTGTGAGGGTAAATGTTTCATTTGAAAAAGCATCTATAATCAAATGATATGTTATATTGTTATTGGGAGCAGTTCCATCCTTATCTGTACAAGTTAGAGAGACTAAAAGAGTTTCAACTGGGGTGTTTTCAGGAAGTTCAATTCTGTAACGAGTAGAATATGAGAAAAATGTAATGTAACATGTGAATCTAGATTTATGTAGATGATAATATTTAATAAAAAGAAGTTTTAAAATGTGCTCATATTCTAAATAACCACTTTTGCCAATAAGAAAATTACAGTGTTGATGAAAAATTGTATAAGATAAGAAATTATTTGGCATCCTTGCTGAGACTAAGGGAATTAAATTGGTATTATGCTGGATTAATAAGCAACAACTTTAATATTATGCACACATATGATCATTGAACAAAATGGAAATTTGTATTACAGATTAATAATTTTATATTTATAAATCCTAGATCTCTATGTGATCTCCTGAAGTTAAATGTTCCGTTTTTTTAGGCAGATAATATATACTTCTCTCTCACTTAAAACCAAGAAACAGAACTATTGACTATTAACTTTGCTGGTTAGCAGGGACTGTTTATTCTTACCAATACTCATATATCCCTCTATATATCCTAGTTTTCCTATAACTACTGCAGTAGCAGGCTATGTGAGGTGTGCTGGCAAATGAAATGCAAGTGGAAATGCTATATATCAGTTCTATCAATGAAGGTTAAAACTTGGGGGTACCTTCCACGTGCTGTCTTTGTCACTTCTCTCCATGTGGTTAGGAGCACAAGGCAACACACTGCAAAGCCAAACAACTGAGTAGTCTAGGACCCCTGAGTCACAGCATAGAGGAGTGCCACACAGAGCCCACCAACCTGCACCACTCTTTGCATGAGGGGCAAAGAAGTGCTTATTGGTTTAGCCAGTGATATATACATATGTTACCTTTTTTAACAGCAATCAGTGGCATCTTAAATAGTACACACAATTATAATTGTATTTTTGTCAGTTTTAAAAGAATATTTCTAATGTCAAGCATTTAAAATACCTTATAATTAAAATAATCGAGGAATAAAAGGTGAGTTGTCTAATTTGTTAACACGGAAAATGTTTCAGAAACAAAAAATTCTAATACCCTCCAATATGAATCTGTAGACTGCTAGCTGGAATAGAAAGTAGAAGCAAACAACTATTGGATTGGCTACCGAATTTTTCTTTGGCTTTTTGGTTTTTAGCAGAACATCTCTGGCAAAAAGTTTATAAACTAAAAGTTGATTTTTGATTATAACAGCAATGGCACCGTTTTTGTATGTGGATTTTGGACTTTTTTATTATAAAGTGATCAACTATATCCCTGCATGTGTATTCATAAAACGTTATTTTCAGTGGGAGAAAGTTATTCAAGGTCAGACCACCAAAAACCTTTTATAATGTATTTTAAAAAAGCATTTCTGCTGTGAAAGTGAAATTTTTAATTAAGCAAGAACTTTTATTGTTCAACTTGCAGGACTATCAAAATTCTGCATATAGTTTATTTTAGATCCATCTAGATAGTCTTTTGTTGCAGAAAGCATGGATTACTATGGTTTTCCTCAGATTTTAAAATATGATATATAATATTATAATATCAACAATATTACTTATAATGGATGATTATTACTAATAAGAGATTATCATGTAATCTATTATTAATTATGTAATCACACACTGTTGGAATGAGGTATGTTACTAGAATATCAAAGAAGAATATGTTATCAGATTACTCCTAGACTAAGTTAAGTCTTTTTGAGCACTCTAGTATTCTGTAGAGAGAAATACAATGAGGATCAGAAAATGGAGGTTTCAGGATCCAACCTACTATGTATTAACTGTGTAAACTTGGTGAGTAACTGAACTCCATTTTAATAATGGAAATAACATATCATACTTGAATTTTAAATTTATGTATAATTTAAAGCCAGAACAAAGAAGGTAAGTTTGTATGTGGCTTTAGAGCTATCATTAAGTTAATGTCAGTAAAATATAAAATGAATTATAACTTTGTATTTATACAAATATATGATTTCTAATGTAATAGTTCTTTTATCTCCCTGAAAGCATGAAGCTAAAAAAATAATCTTTTGGAATCCTTTCTAGCTTTAATTTTTAAATTTTTTAAAGAATTAATAAAGCAGATCCACTTGTACCAGGGAGGAAATGCGTATTGCCTGAAAGTAAAGGAAAAACAAAAGGCTTCACCTTCATTCCAGGGATGGTACAATGCTTACCCATTTATTTTTCTCCTACTTCTTTCTGTGCCAAAATCTGAAAACCAAAAATTTACTATCAAAATTTACATGTAAATATCCTGTGAGCATTGAGGTGGGTTGTCATTTACATCTTGTAGAAACACTGTGACTGTCCCAGTTGTTGAATGTATTCGTTCATTGTCATAAGCTCTAAAATATAATATCCAAGACTTTGGGGTGGCTTTGTCTTCATAATCCAAAGGATAAGCAAGTGTGACCTCTCCTGAATCTAAAAGGCAGACAGATACAAATTTGTTCAGTACTCATAAAATGAGTAAGTTATGAATTAAAAAATAGTTGCATGGATAAAATGGTTCTAAGGATAAATAAACGTCAGTCATTGATCTGATGAAACTCACACGCTAGTCACAATTGTGGATCTGTAAGGAATGGTGGTTGGGTAAGTGACAGGGAAAGAGAGAAGCCTCCGTAACCGAATATTTCAGAAAATATTTCATGGGAGGGTCATGGTGGTTGGGGTTGGGGCACACAGTACAGGCTCGGCTGAGTATTGAAAAATTAGTACAGGAAATCTAGGCAGAGAAGATTGAGGTGGAATGGGGGTGGTGAAGAGAGTGTAGATGGAGTGGGGGATAGTAGGCAAAGAAAAAAACAACAAATCAACAGAAAGAAAAACTGATAATATTTTCATTGGGAATTGCTTTTTAAATAATTTTATCTCATCTATATTTGCAGAGCATGTAACCCTTATGTGAAATGTGTTCTCTCCTTTACAATCCTGATTTTAAATCTACAGGTAAATACATAATTGGTGCTCATTCTCGTTTCTTACGTTCTTACATCTCTAGGTATTTTGGTTGCCTAGAGTGCATCTCTGGTGGATGCATCAGGAAGAACTAATAGGAAATACTGTTTCCTATGTTCTCAAATTGTTATATGCTTTTTTTAAATATATGAGGTCATTTTGCCAAATGTCAATTTGTGAAATCACATTATGTGTCCTCAGGTTTTCTAAATATGCTACTCCATTAACTTACAGAACAGATTTATAGAAAAGTCTGTTAACAATGTATTAATATTACTCCCTTGGAAGTCACCTACTCTTTTTGCCTAGAGGCTCAAATTCTTTTGTAAAAAATTAACATCTAATACTTTATTAAAATATGGCTCAGATTCAGCCATTATAGATTAGTTTTTCCAAGAACCTAGTTTTGCCTTTCAAATATTTTATTTTGTGAATATTTTTTGGATGATACCTCTGAGTATTTGTTGTATTTCATTGCTTTTTGTTTACTTCTTCAGGAATTTTTAGAATATGATTTAAAATGTTGGCTTTTCTCTATCTATGTTCAATAGCTATCATTATTTTCTCCTTATTTCTATTTTAGTACAATTATTAAGTTATAAAAGAAATTACAAGTTTATGAAAGAGCTTTTTTTTTTCTTAGAACAACTTGAGAGTAAGTAACTGACCTGATACCTCAATATACATTTCTTAAAAGAAAGGGTATTCTCCAAACAGCCATGATACATCAAAATCAGAAGGTTAACCTCAATACATCTAACACCGAGACCTCCACTTAAATTTCAGTAATTGTCTCAATGTATTTTATAGCAAAATATCCAGTTCAGAACTGCATGTTGTCATGTCTCTTTAGCCCCCTTAAACCTGGAAAAAGTCTCCACAATCTTCCCTTGAGTTTTATGACCTTGAACTTTTTGAAGATTATAGACTGGTAATTTTGGAGAATGTCTCTCAAGTTGGATTTGCCTAATCTGAGCTCATGATAAGATTCAGGTTATGTAGCTTTTAATTAAATATCACACAAACCATACTGTATTCTTATTGAATGCTATCAGTTTGCCTCATTACTGATGACATCCACTTTAATCATTTGACTCAGTATCAGTCAGTTTTCTCTACTCAAAAGTTGCTATTTTGCCCTTTGTAAATAATAAGTATTTTGTGGGCCAGGCATGGGGGGTCATGCCTGTAATCTCAGCACTTTGGGAGGCCAAAGCAGGTTTAGCATGATGTTATGATTTCAAGACCAGCCTGGCCAACAGAGTGAAACTCTGTCTCTACTTAAAAATACAAATAATTAGCTGGGCATGGCGATTTGTGCCTGTAGTACAGCTACTTGGGAGGCTGAGGCAAGAAAATCTCTTGAACCCACAGGCGGAGGTTGCAGTGAGCCAAGATCATACCATTGCCCTCTAGTCTGGGTGACAGAGCGAGAAGGTCTCCAAAAAAATAAGTATTTTGTGAAGAGATACTTTGAAACTATCTAAGCATCTTGTTTTTTGTCAAACTGTCCATTTATTTTAGTATTTATATCGGCTGGACTCATGCAGTCTCATTTTATTTTATGATTTATAATCTGTAACTATTATTTTTTTTGACGTTCAGATTGCTCTAGAATTGGCAAGGGGAACAATTCAAGCTGATTTCTGGCATTTTTGTTTTGTTATTGATATACCCTTATCATTCTTCCAGCATGTTCCTACTTTCTTGCTTGTTCTATATTTTAACTGCTGTGACCTCAAGAAGAGTCATTCCTCTAAAAAGCTTCTATAGGGAAAATGGTATTTAGAACTCAGTATCTGAGAAATAGGTGTACTCATGGCTATTTGGATATCATGCTCCTAAGCTCTTTCACTCTTTAAGTAGGGATAGACACAAAATGTATGTTTTTATGTTTGTGTGTCTCTCTATATATGTACACATACAATTACCTCAATGTTTATGTTAACTGCATACACATGCACAAACACATAAATATACATGTACAAATATATATATGTATATATATATACACACACACACATATATGTGGAAAAATATATGTTCATTCTGATACCTTCAATTTTAATTTATCCTCACATGGTTCATTACAGTTTCTCATTTTCCACAATTGTTACTCACATCTCTGACGGGAAAAACCATCGTTTATTTATCTTTAGCTTTTTATCACTCCCCCGGTATATAACTAATCTCCCGTCTCTGCTACCATCCCCTCCTCACTGCCAGCTCTGGTACCCTTCTCTTTCTTTCTGTATGGTCTCTCTCTTCCCCACTCTCTCTCCTTAACTTCTGATTTGCCATACCAAGCTTTCTCTCCACAAGTCACCTTCCCCACCCCTCTCAGTTTCTGACTCTCTACCAGTAGCTCTTTTAACTGATGTAATAGATGGTGTGTATTTAACCTAGCTCTTTTCATGTGCAAAAATGTATATCACCTCTTAAAAAGAGAAGACATCATTCTTGTCTTCCTCTTCTTGTTTTATATTTATGTCATTAGGGTTAGAAACTCCAAAGTTTTGGCCATGTGGAAGGTAGTTAAGAGTTACAAGTGTCAAAATCAAGCAGATTGAATTCAAGTGGAGGTTCTGCCACAGAAATCAGCTGCGCAAGCTTGGATAAATGAAAATTATTTTCCAGGCATCATATGTTACATTAGAATTAGGATAGTAAAAACCCAAAGGGGTTATTATGTATGCAAAGTGCTTATAAGAATATGTGATATATAATAAATATTCAATTTATGTTTACTACTGCTCTGGTTTCCATAGGAGAATTTACTTCTCAGAGAAAAAAAATCATACAATAAAATCCCAGGGATTGCTATTGTGAATTTGAATTATTTGGGAGCCTCCTGGAACAGCCAGATTATAGACCATTTCCATACTTCTGAAAAGGAGTAATAATTTCTACTTCATGAAAATACACTAAATATGCCAATAAATATTTTAAAGATTGTTTCATCTTAATAGAATGACAATCAGGCTTATTTTTCAGTAGTAAAAACACTGTTTATTATAATTTATAAAATGATTCACCATAAAAATTTTGTTATACCTTCATTTATAGAAAATTCTTTTTGTGTCCCTATAACTTCATAATGTACCAAGTCCCCTATGTCTCTATCAATTGCTGTCAACTTGATAAACTTTGTTCCAACAGGCAGATTTTCATAAATATTTATAGGTGCATCTGGTATATATCTGTGGGACAAAGAGATTTTTTTTAATCAATCAGTATAAACAAATGTCTCTTTTCATCTATGTCACACAGCAAATATTTTAAATTTCATATAATACATATTGTGTAACAGTTGGTACACAAACTGTGTAACAGTTTCAAGTCTGGCCTACTTAATGTTTTTTTTTGTTGTACATTATTAAATTTAGTAGAGAATGTTTATATATTATAAAATGAACTTAAAAGTTTTCTTTTAACTGTATCCTTTTTCAATTCCTTCTACTGATTGGTAAATTGTAACTTCCTCCAGATTGCAAAATACTACAAATATTTCTGCAGTTATTTTCATCATCTTTGTGTTTGGAAATTTGTCCATATCAGCAAGTGCTTACTGCTAAAATTCTCTGGAATACCTACACTGACTTCATAGTATGAACATATCAATGTACTTTTTTTATAATATTTTGATTATTAAAAATAAATACCAGAAAAATAGGACGCTTTCAATTCATAATCTACCAAAAAATATTGGCTCTCTCCTATAGTTTCAAGGACAAAATATAAATGAGTTTACTTCCAGTCATTGTAAAAAGAGCAATAAAATACAGTTCATTGAGGTTTGCTTTCTAGATCATTTAAAACATTTTTAAAAATTAACAGTGGAAACAATAGCCAAACACTGACTTTATCTTGCTATGAGAAAAGTTTCTGTGGCTAAATCTTATCATTTAAATATTTAGATTACTCATTGCTTACTTAAGAACAGGACTCTCATCATTGACATTCTGGATGTTGATATTGATGGTGCCAACACATAACTCCAGAGACAGGTTTTGTCTGTTTCTCACAGCAATCACTAAATGGAAATGCTAAAATAAGAAGATAGAATATGAGGGTTTTTTTAGTGCTTAAAATATGCAATTTTGGCCAGGCATGGTGGCTCATGCCTGTAATCCCAGCACTTTGGGAGGCCGAGGTTTGCAGATCACCTGAGATCAGGAGTTCAAAACCAGCCTTGCCAACACGGTGAAACCCCATCTCTAGTAAAAATAAAAAAAAATTAGCCAGGCATGGTGGCACGCACCTGTAATCCCAGCTACTAGGGAGGCTGAGACAGGAGAATCACTTGAACCTGGGAGGCACAAGTTGCAGTGAACTGAGATCATGTCATTGCATCCCCTCAGTCTGGGCAACAAAGAATGAAATTCTGTCTCAAAAAACAAAAAACAAAAAAAAAAAAAAAGAAAAAGAAAGAAAAAAGAAAAGAAAAACAATTTCCCTTTACATAAAAAATACTTTAAAAATAAAATTAAAAAACACTTTAGAAAACTGAAAGCGTAAGAATGTAGAACCACTCCCCATACTATTTGTCAAAAATAGTATCTTTTGTACTTTTGTACAGATTTCTGAAACTGCTTCCAATTTTCATGGAACTTAGATCATATTTTCGAACGTTGGTTTTGGACATACATATCAGATTTAAATTTGTAGAAGTAACAAAATAAGAGAGTAAGTTAAGTTTTATTGTTTAGGAAAAACTAATCATTGAAGGTAAACAACTATCTTACTTTTGGAAAAATTTGAAAGAACATGAATACTTCAGAACCCTTAAAAAATCTAACACTTCATTTGACAAACTGATATTATAGTGCCTCAAATAATGAAGAAATACGGTCTAATGAAGTAATGACTAATAAGTTTGATGAAGTCAAATATGATTTTAATTTTTTTATTTTATTAAATATAATTCTATGGTCAATAAGCAGATTACGTTTACAAAGAAAAACCACTTCTAATTATTTTTAATCCTATGAGATTATACCTTATTGGACCTTCTATTTTGGTTATATTTTAAATAGCTAAAATCTCCCTGAAGATCATGAGAAGTATTTAACTAAAATCTGGCACAACCAACAACATATTACCATTTAATTAAACTGTTATCCAGAAAAAAATATATTAACTATTTGTTCAGAAAAAAGTAGGAGAAAAATGTATAAATTGCTTGTTTTGAAAAAATATGGGAGAAAAATGAAATGTGTGGTGGCATAGAAGTTGGAATAAGAAGAAAAACACAGCATTTGGCATACAGAAGATATTAAATAAGATGGTTGAACCAATTAGTTTATTGGTTCTTGTGTTTTACATTTTATAAAGCACATAAAGTTGGTAGCTAGAGTACATGCTTTTATTCAAGAAATACAGCTTGACCACTTTTGATGCACTGTGCAGAACACTAGAGAAAATACCTAAATTAGAAATAGTGTTACCATTTTAGTGGGGAAGACTGACCTGTAAACCAAAAAAGGGTGAACTTTTACCAGGTGAGCATTTGCTTTTGTTTGCTTTTAGATGAAGTTGTTGGAAGTGTAAAATAATTTGCCACAGTATTTCTAGGATACCACTGAAATAAAATTATAGTATGGACAGACTCACACACACACAGGGAGGTCAGAAAGAAATTCATATTAAAGATTATACTAATTATACTATCAATACATACATATTCAGTGCAAGAATTGTCCAGACATGAAATTAAGATGTAAGCTTGCTGACGCCAGTGATGCCGTAGGGAGGCCTGGCAGATAATTTCTCAACTATCCAAATAGATTTTTTTATGCCATCTAAAGGCGAGTTCATGGGTGAGGAGTAAAGAAACAAATTTTTTAAAAGCACCATGAAATTTAGTCAGTAAAGAGGTTAAAAAAATGGGACTCAAATATCAAAATTAAATTATTAGTAAATTGAATTCAGTATTACATATTGAATGGTTTTTTAGTGCTTAAAAAACCTCATATGGGATTGGTTATAGGTCAGAACACAGGATGCTACAAAAATAAAAAATGTATCAAAATACTGATAAATTAAGGGAAAAATAATATAATCATCTGAGTAGATGAAGAAAAAAATTATAAAAGTCAGCATCAAATTTCTGATAAAAGTTCTAAACAAACTAGGAATAAAAATTTTTTCTTTACTTAAGGAAGATTACCCACCAAAATTCTACAGCAAAAAGCATTGTTGTTTGAAACATTTAAACAATGTCTTTTAAAAGCATGACAAGACAAGGATGCTTCCTATTACCATTTCTAATAAACATTGTTCTGGAAGTACTCAGCAGAAAAATAAGGTAGATACTATATAAAGATTAGAGAGAAACAGCTGTCTTTTTCCACACCTTCTTTATGAATGTTAACACATAGAATATAAAAGATCACTTCAAAATTATTACAATCAATGTAAAATTTTTGCAAGTTTGCTGTTTTTAAGAGTAAGATACAAAGTAGTTTTCTATAAAACCACAAATAATTAGAAAATAAATATTTAGCAATAAAACTCAAGAATGTTATATATATTATGTGTAAGAACTTTATGGAGAAAATACAAAATTGAAGGATTTAAATGAAATCATTAAATAAATACATGAATTTGCTGGATTCATGATGATAAAGACACCATTTCTCTCTAGTATAATTTATAAATTAAGTGAAATTAAAATCAAAATGTCAGCTGGGTGCTGTGACTCATGCCTATAATCACAGAACTTTGGGAGGCCAAGGTGGGTGCATCACCTGAGGTCAGGAGTTCAAGACAAGCCTCACCAACATGGCAAAACCCTGTTTTTACAAAATTAGCCGAGTATGGTGGCAGGCACCTATAATCCCAACTAATTGGGAGGCCGAGGCAAGAGAATCACTTGAACCTGGGAAGTGGAGGTTGCAGTGAGCCAAGATCGCCCCATTGCACTCCAGCCTGGGCAACAAGAGTGAAACTCTGTCTCAAACAAACAAACAAACAAACAAATAAATAGAAACTCTGTCTCAAATAAATAAAATAAAAACAAATAAATAAAAATGTTTAATACCCACTTTCTAAGTTAATCCTGAACATTATATGAGAGAACAAAGAAACATTAAGAACAAAGGCAATTTGTTTAGGAGTGAATGGAAAACAGCAAAGTTGACTACACAAGAAACGATCCTATAATACTAGGGTGAAAAGTAATATTATAAGCAACTAGGCAAATATCCTGGAAAAATAGTCGTTTCTTTTTTTTTCTTTAACTCTCACGTAGTGAGAAAAGTTCTGGCCAAAACATTTGCAGTTTAGAAAGTCATGTTTTAGATAAGATGATGTTAAAAAAAAAAAAAAAAAAAAAAAAAGCCTGATAAATCTACTATTGGAAACGTTGAGAATTGCTTAAAGAAACAGGAAAACATTTGAAATTTAAATGGTCTCATTTCCCAGAATGATTTGGTAGGAAAAAATGATTTGTTATGTGTTTTCATCTCCTTATACCTCACTCTTCTTTCCAATTATTCGCAAATTTCAAATTTGACCAGGACATTGCAGGGAAAAAAGGCTACACCAGGTCTCTACAAGCACGTAAAGCCAAAGACAGAGGCACTTTTTCAGACAATTCAAAACTAAAGAAGTGCACTTTTAGTTAATTACCCAGAACACTGCCTCTGTTCCATGCTGTTGAATATGGAGACAACCCCATCTCCAACTTTTATATACATCCACAGAAGCACACACAAAAATTGAAATAATATTTAAATAAGATCTAGGAAAAAACTACAATGAATCACATATGCTTCTAAATTTATTTTCTTTTAAAATGAATTTCTACTTGATCTGGGTGAATGTGAAAATGCAATTACATAAATTTGGTAACTTCTTTCAACTTAGCTAAGATTTTTAAAATTATTTTGTTGAAGGGTATTTAATAGTATTCATTCTTTTATATTCAGTTTTATATTTTGTCTCACCTTAGGATTTGTTTCATAGTCCAAAAGAGGTTCAGTGGTTTTAGAAATGACACTATTATGTGAATCCAAAGCAAAGTAGGCAGTGGCATTAATTGAAGAATTTAATATTAAAAACTGCAACACACACATAAACATGGTTAGTACATTATTGAGTAAGCATGAATTCTGAACTGACAGCTTTGATGCAATGATTTGGCAAGAAGTAAACCAAAATAAATTTTCTGAAGACAGTGCCCATAAATTAAAATCTAAATGTACTTTCAATTCCAGACTTCACAAATAATCTATATATTCTTTCACGTTGTAGTTGTATTTTTCCAATACATTTTATACTAAAGTATTAGAGCATTTTTGGTGAATAGCTTTCAATAATTTCATAGTTTACTTTCTAGTGTTGCATTTACAGATTTTTGCAATATTTTTTTTTTTAAAAAGTCATTCCCTCTTGGATACTCAGGAAGTGTATCTAAAGGAGGCACATGCACTGAATTATCTGGAAGAAGCCATTTATTTGATTTCATCTCTGAATTGATTTTCTGTATGGCAAAAATAAAATATTGCCTTGGACAAAACTATTAATTTTATGGGCATCGGCATGTTTCTCTCCATTGTTATTAAGATAAATATTAAAGATTTTGAAAAGGATTTCATAAAGAAATTAGATTATAAACAATTACATCCAGATTCTGGCTCAAAAAAAAAAAAAAAAAACCAATAAAACCTGGGAGGATCTGATACCCAACGCCATTTCTAAAACATATATGATAGGCAGTTTGATGATCATATTAAACATCTTTCATTTGCCTATAAGTAAATAACCAAAGTTGGCTTATGTTAGACTAAAATCCTCTTGAAAGTAATTTCTTTGTTCATCCTCATTACTATGGCTTTAGATTTGTTAAAAATTATTATTTTTCGCCAGGCGCGGTGGCTCAAGCCTGTAATCCCAGCACTTCGGGAGGCTGAGGTGGGTGGATCACGAGGTCAGGATATCGAGACCATCCTGGTCAACACGGTGAAACCCCGTCTCTACTAAAAATACAAAAAATTAGCTGGGCATGGTGGCACGTGCCTGTAATCCCAGCTACTCAGGAGGCTGAGGCAGGAGAATTGCCTGAACCCAGGAGGCGGAGGTTGCGGTGAGCCGAGATCGCGCCATTGCACTCCAGCCTGGGTAATAAGAGCGAAACTACGTCTCAAAAAAAAAAAAAAAAAAAAATTATCATTTTTCAAATCTTTGTTTTCTTTTTCCTAATGACTTTTACAATAAAATCCAGATATTACATTAATTTTTAGTAATAGAAACTATGCATGTAAACACATAATTATAATTGATACTTTTATAGACACCCATCCTCTACATATGCACATATTCTAGTTTAAATGTACACACCCACATACCCCAATATTCCACCTCTATCCTCCCAACACACACACATTGACACATTCACACAAATAGATGTGCTGAGCCTTGTACACCAGGAATTACATTTTTCCTGTGTTGTCTTTTGTACCCAGTCTGAAATTCACATGAGCAAAAAATGTAATCAAGTGTATTAATCAATATCTCATTATAATCAGGTCACCAGAAAAATTATGTGTAGACTAAATTATCCAGAGAGCTGTTCTCCCAAACTTTACTTTCAAACATATTCTCAAGTGAGATTTTTAAGTGTGTTGTTATAGCAAGCATGAGCAAATAGAAAAAATAACTTAGTCTCTTCTATGGAGAATTTGACTCACTAAATTTAGGGCAGAATATTCCAGTGTATTAATCAGATTTATGATATATTGCATCATCAAGAAAACAATTTTTTCTCACAAATATAATTAGATTATAGGTCATATGTATACCATAAAAATTTCTGACAAAAAAACACAGTCATAAATTATCTTAAATTTCTTCTTTACCCCCTCTTAAGCTGTAACCATTTTAACATCTAAAATTTATTCTCTCCTTTTTATGAATTATTGCTAAAACCAGAAATAATATGAAGACCTAAAATATCCTTTATTCACATTGTAATATAATAAAGAAAATATGCCTGATTGGGATGAATAAAAGGCAGTGAACAATGAAAGAACATTTTATTCATGCATGTAAATGTCATCAGGTAAATGCCAGTAGATGTAAGCTCTAGTTTTTCACAGTGCTTTCAGGCCATTTGAAGTCTATCTCTTTCATTTTGAAGCCATAGCATTTTAATTTTATGTTACTAGAATTCAAAGGTTTAAGTCTCCTCTCTCACTTCAGCGACTACCATACATATAAAGAACATTTTAATTAAAAGCCTGGTAAAATAATTATAAGCCTGGTAAAATAATTTTTATGCATTAACAATTGAGCACTCTTGAGTTTTTTTTTTTTTTTCATCCAAGTTGGGCAAAAATAAATGGATGGTAATAAAAAAAAAAAACTTACTTCAACTTCCTGTCCTAGATCTGGATCTCTTGAAAGAATCTTATATATAAAAGCAGATGCAGGAATGTTTTCAGGAACAGACACTGAAATACCTATACAATTACACAATCACAAACAATAATTTAAATTCAAATATATTTCTTTCACTTCTTGCCTCATGCTGATACCATAAATTACTATACTGTATTTATCCTTAAAGCAGCCTTCTTCGTATTTCAGAGAAATAAACAACAACAACAACAAAAAAAACCCTACAAATACTTATTTCCATTAACATCAACATTTAAAAGGAGCTATCACATCCTTTGTTTAGTTGTATACTTCGGTAGTTTCTTCTCTTTGTAGAATGGGAGGTCACTCATGATTTGGCTATTTGTCTATTATTGGTGTATAGGAATGCTTGCGATTTTTGCACATTGATTTTGTATTGTGAGACTTTGCTGAAGTTGCTTGTTAGTTTAAGGAGTATAAATTAATTCAACCATTGTGGAAGACAGTATAGCTATTCCTAAAGGATCTAGAAATAGAAATACCATTTGACCCAGCAATCCTATTACCGGGTATATACCCAAAGGATTGTAAATCATATTATAAAGACACTTGCACATGTATACTTACTGTGGCACCGTTCGCAATAGCAAAGACTTAAAACCAACCCAAATGCCCATCAGTTATAGACTAGATAAAGAAAATGTGGCACATATACACCAAGGAATACTATGCAGCCATAAAAAGGATGAGTTCATGTCATTTGCAGGGTCATGGATGAAACTGGAAACCATCATTCTCAGCAAACTGACATAAGAACAGAAAACCAAACACTGCATGTTTTCACTTATAAGTGGGTGTTGAACAATGAGAATACACAGACACAGGGAGGGGACTATTGCACACTGGGGCCTGGAGGGTGGGGGCCTAGGGGAGGAATAGCAGGGCTTAGGGGAATTGGGAAGGAATATAGCATTAGGAAAAATATCTAATGTAGATGACGGGGCCATGGATGCAGTAAACTACTACCATGGCACGTGTATACCTATGTAACAAACCTGCACGATCTGCACACGTACCCCAGAACTTAAAGTATAATAAAAATAAATAAATAAATAGCCATCATAATTTGCCTTGTTCCACTTGCCCTCAACTTCTTTTTTATCTTATTGCCTCCCAGTTAGTTGGATAGTTTCTCTTAATAGAAATAAAGAAAAGCAGTAAAACAAAGAAGGTAGAAGGAGTAGATAAAGTATGGTAGATGAGCAAGTTAGAGATAAATGGAGAGAAAAAAAATGGAAAGACCAACCAACAGAGCAGATATAATTGTTGAGATCCAGTTGACCCAAACAAAATTAAGTCAAGCCAACCTATGTTTCCTGAGATTCAACCGTGTGCAAGGTCTCAAGTATTCAAATGTTTTAAAGACTGTGTTTTTAGGTCTTCATGAAAAACACAAATTCACATAGAGTGAGGTTAGGTAACTGTGTATGAGGCTGTGATGGGTCTGATACAAAGTAGAATAGCATATTTTATCATTTTATACATAAAGACCTATTGATTCTAATATATAATGCATGTTTTCTTTCATAAGCTAAGTAAAAGAATGAAATTTGATTTACAAAAGTTAATTTATCAAACTTTTCAGGACTATGTCTATTGTAATCATACTGAAAGTTACCGTTATATATTGCTTTAAATCTATTACAGTTGGTACAACTGAAACCTTATTTTAAGCAAGTATTTTTGGAGGCAAGAAGAGCAGATTAAATAACTACATACTACTAAGAGTAATGATGAGACTTAAGAGGATGAAATTTTGTAAGTACAGCTAGAATTTTTAATTTAAGAAACATTAAAAATGAATAGTGGAGCATGTTTACTAAAATTTTAGAAAAAAATTATAATCATACAAAAATAAATATGATTATATATAAATGGTATACATATTTATAACTACCTATTAGTTACATATATATGGTATATATGTTATTGTATACACCAAATTAAAGAAACCGTGTTTATAATTTGTATCATGAATTATTTCATGCTTATTATTTTTTGAAGATAATTTTTAATGCTTAGCAATTCATCAAAGGGACATAGTATCTTTTAAATAAATCTCCTATTCTTAGACATTTTGGTTATTTCAAACCTTATACTATTACAAATTTAGAACATAAATCCTGATTATATCTCCAATATTTCTGTAAAGGTGAATTCAGGTAGAGATTATAATCATTTTTAAAATAAATATTTATGAAATAGTATTCTAGGCAGTTATTCTAAAAATCTCACATTATGAAAGTGATAATTTCTGTATACCTTTAACCAATGCTGATTTTTTTCCTATAATTTTACTACTTTGGCCAATTTAGTAGGTGAATATTGTATTTTATCTGGATTTTTATATATTTGATAACTTGTGAGGCTACATATCAATCCATATGTTACAGATACACTCAGAATAGTTTTGTCATTACTCCTATCCCCTATCCACCACACACAGAAATAATTATAATTTGAATTCAAATTTGAATTATAGTAACTTTTTTTTCTTTTTAGGAACATGCTATATCTCTCACTTTATTTGCTTTTCTTTTATTTACTTCTGATTTATAAAACCAGAAAGCTTAAACTATAATTCCAAGTTTTATTTTGAAATTTTATTATTGTCTCATAAATTTTATTAATAAAATTCACTTGTATTATACCTGCTCCTGTTGAAAAACTTGGATCACAGGAAATAGGATCATCTACATTCTCCACAAAAACTGTAAATATATAGCTGCTGGTATTATTTCCATTATCTGTTGCATCAATTTCCAAAGAGTAGGTTTTGGAGTGACTTGGGTTGTCAAGACTCAAAGGCTGAAGAAGAGTGATTGTTCCTGTGACTAATAAAAAGAAATACAATGAAGAAAAATGATCAAACTAAAATAATTAAGCCTATGTTAACTTATTTATATTAATGATGTTTTAATTCACTTAACAATATACTTTTTTCATACATGAGAAAAGCAGTATTTAGCAATTCTACATCCATTGGAAATATTTTCTTAAAAGCTGCTGTTTGCTTTATGGTTACATCATAAATATAATTAAATAGTAAATTATAAATAGTAGATGATAAAATTGTACATCGTTTCATGATATTTTTCTTCAAGTTTCTAAATTGTCATACATTTACTAAGCATATATAGGATTCCTACTTAAAAAAATAACCAATAAAAAACAGAATATTTTATTTTAATTACAACAATAAATGTTATTTTTGAGCCTGAAAAATTAGTCAAACTATATTAAAATCTTAATCATTCATTTCACTGCTTTTGTCTTCTATCTTAACTCAATCTTATTGTGTACAAAAACAAAAAATGAGCTCAAACGCCAAACTTATAAAAACTGGCAATGACAGAAGTGGCTCTTTATTTCTGGTGCCATCATTTATCTTCTCTCCCAGAATCTCTCCTTTCTTGTTCAAAAATCCTCTACTTTGAGCCTACCCTGAATGTCTTCATAATTTCCACAAGGTCTTAATCTCTTCTAAATTTTATTTAGCTGGTACATTATTATTTATTAATGCACTTCTTTTCCCACTGATATTTGCATCTTGAAGTTAAATCCCTAAGTTGTCAACAACTTTCAGGATTCAAATAAATTATCTCAAGTATTGGATAATTAATGTGATGGCTTTGTAATATGTCACATTTGCTAGGCCAAACTATATTTCTCAGAATTCTATTTTGTGGGTGTTTCAGTTTCATGAGACACAAGGGAGATTCTTGGCCAACTTGGAAGGTAGAAAGGTAGCAGCAGTCATTTTGTTTCCAACCCGTTTTTGTTGATCTGCTGTGTTACTGTTGGTGTGAACTAGCTGCAGCTGAACTTGAAACTGCTTGACCTACTGCTGTATCTTCTTTAAGCTTCTCTGACTCCTAGAACAAGTCTGTATACTCAGCCCTGTGATGAAAGGCTTAGCTTCTACAGAATACCCACACCAGCAAGGTCAGAAGGAAAAAGAACTAAAATGGGTTTCAATTCATTCTTATGGAGTCCAGCGTATGCTTGTGTCTTCCAGACTACCCTTAACCTCTCCCACTTTGTATGCATCTTCTCTCCCTGACTTCTGGACTTACGGGTTCCAGCTTCAGCAACAGATACAAAGCGTTACACAGACTACTTAACACACTGCTACAGTATACTCTCAGTGGTTATTTTTCTCTGGTTGTACCCTGATTGATAACATCAACTAGTATGACAACCATAAGAGAGAAATATTTCAAAACAGCAATCCTGTTCACACATGCAGAAATCTGTCCATTACAAATACCCAAAATCAAGTCATTTTGGAAAAGTCCCAATTTTATCAAATCAAATCGAAGAGATAGATATGACATTTCATCCTGTAATTTATAAGAATGTGCAGAAGCATTTGTATTGAGTGCCTCTGAAAAATGATAGCCAGTTATAAAAGCAAAGTATTATATCACCCATTATTACACAAGAATGTGATTTTCAGAAATAGGAAAATAGCAACTGTCAAATACCACATGTTTAGGGAATATTTCCTTCTTCATATTTAATTTAATTTTGAAAGGGTAGTTTTGCCAGCCTAAGATCTAATGGAAGTGCAGAGATTAGATTGTGAATGTTTAGCCAAAGTAGGCTAAAAGTATTTATTTAAAACTTACAAGGGTCCAAACCAAACATTTTCTGCTGAGTTTTAAATGAATAAATGATACTGCTATCTTCGTCTCGATCTGTTGCTTTTACTCTTGCTATAATTTCTCCAACAGATTTCTTCCAGTCACATTAATAGCATCCAAAGGAAAAGGCCTTAAGAAAAAAATGATGATGAAAAATTTTGAGGATGCAAATTTGAGAATTCTTACATACATAATTGCCAAGTTATGATAACCTGGAAAGAACCTTTTGGATTTATGATATCACCTTCCTCTTGACAAGGATTTACAAGTCTCAAAGCTATTTAAATATTGAGCAAATCCATTTGTGGTGCAAAGTTATTTAACTTTTTGCAAAAACATTAATTTTTAATCATATAGTCTCTAGCACCATGCATATCAAAGACATGACATAAAAGAGATGGAAAATGAAAAACGAAATGGAACAGTGAATCTCCATTATTCCAGATATTCAATGCATGGAATAATTGGCAACTGAACATAAAGGACTAAACATTTTTGTTTTCATCTTGTTATCTGATATGATGAAACTCCCTCCAAAGTCATCACTTATTAGAGCAAGTTTCCAGACTGTTCTTGTAAATATATCACTTACGTCTTCAAGTCACACATAAAAGTCCTTGATCAATTTCCAGAACATTTCTGAAAGTTACATTTAGTTCTTATTCAGCCTTTCATACAGGCATCAGACATTTATTCATAATCTACCATGTGTCACTCCAGTGAATGCACATATGACTGAATCTTAACATTTGTTCAGATCTCCGTGCTAATGGGAAACACAGGTATAAAAAGCTAAAATACTAGGTAATAGATGCTTTAAGTTTGCCACAAATTTAAAAAAGAGACTAATTCTGGGAATAGAAGAGAGGTTCAAGAAAGTCCTTAAAGGAATGTAAATTCAAAGGAAAAGTGAGTGATGCCATGTTTTGAGCAACCCTCTTGATCACAGTAATCTAATGTGGTTTCTCCTCTACAAAATTTTCTCCTTTGTACCATAATATAATGTGAATTATTATATTCATATTCTGGACCACATTAAATCTTTCTCTTAATTGTTACTTAACATGCAGTATCTCTTGAGAGATGAAAAAAAGTAGTTGAGGGCAATATTTCAATAATTTTTGCTTTGCTTATAATATGTTGCATTAAATTCTACTAAAAATTAAAATCAATAAATACATACTTAATGAAGATATGAAGGCAGCAGAAAATTTTTCCAAAAAGTTGATGGCAACTCTACTACAAACACAGGAGGACAGTTAGGAAAATGATTCCCACAAATAAAGGATAAACTAAGCTCCAAATTATCTTAAGTTGTTCAGATAATATAACTTAAAATAAATTTGGAGCTCCGAATAATGAATTACTCTCCTTAGTCATCTGTAAAGATATAACTTAGTGATGTAAGGAAAGTAACTTGAAGACTATGATTTTTCTTCTTCTTTTTCATAATCTAAGAAGTATTTGATTCCTCTTAGATTGTAGTAATACATTTCATTACTTTAAAATATAGAAAAGCATCTAACATTCATTGCATTCATAATCTGTAAACAGTTTTGAATGCTACAACTATACCTCCAGAGTATGAAAATAAAATATTTTAAATTAAAGATTTTAAACTAAGTTTAAGGTCTACCTTTCCTTTATTTAAAATTAATGTAATTATTAAAAAGCAATTAGCAACTGTGAATAATCTTAAGGAAAGAAAAAAAAAGATACACCAAGATCTTTTTTATCATATTACAGTGTTTTAAATTTGCTTTCCAGTGTTTTCTAATACATTTTATTTTTTATGAGTGTATACAGTAATAATTGATATATAATCATATATTTTAACAACCTCAAAAAAATTTCTGTGTAGCTACATAATCTTTATTATCATTATTTGTAACACAATCGTGCTTGGTATCCACGGGTTTTATAGTCATAAATTCAACCAACCATGGGGACAAAAATATTTCCCAAATACAGTATAACAACTACTTACATAGCATTTATATTATATTAGGTATTATAAGGAATATAGAGATGATTTAAAGTATACAAGAGGACATGCATAGGTTATATGAAAATAAAACAGTTGGGCACAGTGGCTCATGCCTGTAATCTCAACACTTTGGGAGACCTGGGATTATTTGAGATCAGGATTATCTGAGGTCATGAGTTTGAAACCAGCCTGGCCGACACGGTGAAACCCCATCTCTACTAAAAATACAAAAATTAGCTGGGTGTTGTGGCACACACCTGTAGTACCAGCTACTCTACTTGGGAGGCTGAGGCAGGAGAATTGCTTGAATTCTGGGAGGCAGAGGTTGCAGTGAGCTGAGAGCCCATCTCTGCATGCCAGTATGGGCAACAGAGCAAGACTTAGTCTCAAAAAGAAAAAAAAGAAAAGAAAAAGAAAATAATACACCATTACACCATTAAAAAAGATTCTTGAACAACAATAGCTTTTGGTATTCAGGGGAGTCTGGGAACACATGCCCCACAGACACCAAGTGCCAACTCTATATGTGAAAAGTTTATTTTAACCATTCTCCTATGTATACTCTTTGAAATAAATATGCTTACTCAAATTGAGGCTTCTCATCATTTATGTTTCTAATCAATATAATTAGTGTCCCTTGACAGAACAGACCTGTTGTATCTGTTGCTTTCAGTGCAAGCTGGAAAACCTGGAAAAGAGTTTTTTAAAACTTTACAAACTACTATTTTTATAATACATATATACTTTCACAGTATGTATCTTGTTAGATTTTTGTTTTGTTTTCTCCAACTAAATATAGCTTCTTATTTCTCTTCCCATTCATTAAAAGAAATCCAAGTACTTTCTTACTTGTATTTACTTATCTTTCTTATTTAGCTAGATTCATTTTAAGTTGCTTCATTTCATATACCATTAATCCCTTCATTCAAAAGTCTGCATAGCCTGGCTATATGCCTCAATACAGATAAAATTGGAACTCCTCCCAAATGAACAATTTTTAGATTTAATCTTAAGCAAAAATACAATGCACTGGAACTATTGACAAACCAGGCTGTTTTATGCTCAACCCTAGAAATTGGAAGATAAGCTACTCTTTGGGATCCATGACACAAGTAATTTCTTTTGAAGAGTTAAAAATGAAATCAAATATTAAATATTTATCTCCTCAGCCTGCCATACATCTCATCCCTTAGAAACCATTTACTCATATCAGGAAATGCCCTTTTGAAAACAAAAACAAAACCCTACTGAGGCAGTAAGGTATCCACTATGTTTAGATATTCAATAAAACTTTAAAGCGTCTAAGACTCCACGCTGAGGAAAGGGCTGACAATGGTCAAACTTCAGTCCCTTGGATAGGTAACTACATGTCAGATGACATATAATAAATTGATTAGTTTTGCAGTGGAAAGATGAAAGTGATCTCAAAGGACTTGGTAGAAGTTAGGTTGAATGTTGGTCAAGGCAGGAGGTGAAGAGGCTGGGAAGAGTCAGAGAGATGGAGCTGAATTGCTTACATGTATGATGTCCATTGATCTTCCATCTAACCTATCTCATATTATAGTCCTAACACTCAAGTTGCTTAAAAGATACTTATCATTGGCTTCTTCACCATCTTCTATCACAAAACACATCAAATTAAAATTTAAATAAAATTCATTGACATTCTTCCACCATTTATGTTCTTTCAGGCCAGAAAGTTAAGATCTTCAACTATTAACTCTTCCCTCTGACTATCTTAGCAGCAAATTCTCTATTTTCACTCTAATCCCTTGCATTTTCCCTTTCTTCCTATTTTCTTAATCACCTTATTGAAATAACAAATTTGAAGACTCTTCTGAAAATAGAAACTTTTCTACAATATTCTAAAATGTTATTTTATGATCATAGTAATAATAGCCTTTATGTCTTGAAATACACACCTCATTTCTATGTGGACAGACTATCTCCAATAGCTGGTTTCTTTCCAGTCAGTTATTCGTACTTACATATTCTTCATTTTCCACTCAATCATCCCTGAATGCTTTCCTTAAATTATATTTCTCATTTAAATACTATATACTGTTTTTTCTTAACATGTTATTTTCAGATTCACCTGTAAGGTTTATGCCATTTAACTTGGCTATCTAAGTGAGTTAACACTTTAACTGGGGTAGAGTATATGAATCGTATAATAGTTTCAATATGAAAACTTGACTGATTTAAGTTTCTTTCATTTCTTTGATGTTCAGAAATACTTACATTTTAATGATTTATTGATTTGGTTTTCCCAGATTTAAATGACACTTAAATTTTTTTTCTTAAACTTTTTTTTTTGTAAAATCAAAATGTTAAGACATAATCTCAGCCGAGGGCAGTGTTGAGCCTATACTGCCAGCACTTTGAGAGGCCGAGGTGTCCTGACCTGATCAAGAGGTCAGGAGTTCAAGACCAGGCTGGCCAACATAGTGAAACCCAGTCTCTACTAAAAATACAAAAATTAGCCAGGTGTGGTGGTGGGTGCCTTACAGTCTCAGCTACTTGGGAGGCTGAGGCAGGAGGATCGCTTGAACCCATGAGTCAGAGGTTGCAGTGAGCCAAGATGGGGCCACTGCACTCCAGCCTGGGTGACACAGCAAGATTCTGTCTCAAAAAAAAAAAAAAAAAAAAAAAAAGACAATCTCTAAAGTTGTAGTAACATAAACATTGAATGTAGGCTTTTGGTTAAATGCACAAATCCTCACAAATGAATCACACAAAATATTAATCTCCCTTCAAAACAAGGTGTTTGAGTCTTCATGAAGAGGTCAAAATGATAAAAATTCTGTTTCATTCTGCATGGAAAAATAAATAAACATTTTAATTACATGATATCCAGCATCAAAATCCAAGGGATCTTCACCTTTTACACTAACAACACCACTTATAGGATCCATTCCAAAGGAGTTTGCTCCTTTCTTTGGCCCAGATAACTGTGTCTCAATGGTGTACTAGAAAAATAAAATATGCATTATTCAAAACCGAATAAATAAGGCATGGAAGATCATTAAGACACAATAATGGGGCAAATATATAGAAAGTTCCCTATTTTCACACTGATTAATTTCAGTTTTTCTTTATGATTTATAAGTATTAGAACCACTAACATCATTTTTTCCAGGATACAGGAAAAACAATACGGTTGTATATCCTATAACATAACCAAAATATTTTCTATATTTTAAACAGAACTTCACAACACTTTGCAGTTTTCTAAAACAATTTTTAAATGCTTAATTTTTATTATTTGTTTTATTATTAAATTCTGCACATACAACACTGAAAACATGTACAGAATAAACTCACTATCGTTATCATTAAAAATATACAAACTCATCAGTTTTAAGAAACAAAAGAATTATAATGCTATAAACCCATTTCAAGTGTTATTATTTCAAATATTAATGCAGTTTATAATTTATGTTCTTAATTTTCCTTTTTATTTATTTCCCACCACTTCTGAGAAGAGGTAAAAGTAGGTAAATATAACTTCAAAAGTATCTGAAGACCATTTAGTTTGGAAGGAGGTAAAATTTCACTGAAGAAAAGTTTAATTACCTCTGTGTTCTTCTTTGTAATCTGATATGATTTCTAGCCTCCAAAAATAGAACTACTTCTAAAAACGCTGAATTTTAAAACAATCACCTGTTTGGTTTTTATTATGTTTCTGAAAACGACAGAAGTGGTAATAATTACTTTCAGCTGGACCACAGTGTTTTAAAAATTTATTGAAAAGACGTCATGTAATGGGAAAGGTCTTGTGTTTCTAAACAATTTCATATTGACTAGTCCACAACAAAATGTTTTTGGAGTGTCCCACAGGGATTTTGAATACTTTGACTGACAACGACACATCTATCATTGAAGGTTAATGGAAGGAAAAAAAGTCTTATAATTGCAAAAATCAAACACAAGGGGGATTAAATGACTTCCCCAGTATTACAGCACTAGTTGGTGGTAAAGCCAAACTTAGCCCAAATCACCTAACAACCCCACTGCCATTTGTTGCTCGATTACTTTATACTGTGAGTTACATTAGATGTAGTAAACTATTTCTATACTTGTTCAAAAAGAACAGCTGCAGAGCAAGCCTGCTGACTTTGTAGTCCATTGCATTGCTGAAGTCTCCAAAACAAACTTTATAGGTTCTTTTCATTTTGCCAAATCTCTAAGAGACTTTACAACCATGAATCAATTAAGAGAAAAAGCAAGTGTCTTGGGTTAGATCCTTAGTAATTAGGACACTGAAACATCAAAAAATACATAATCACACTCATATATATCATTGAAATAGCTGGGAAAGAGAATTAGTTCTGATTAGCTTCCAAAAGGCAAAGCCCCAGTTTTGCCTCAGCATTGACATCTTCCTCCCAGTCCCTGACCTCAATTAGAAGTCATATAATTTTCCTGTATGCCTCAAGAAAATAGCTGCTTCTAAAAATGCCATTTCCAACATGAACATGAATATTGCATCATAGTGGTTGTAAACTTCATCATACACTCTTTAATTATCAAATTATATTAACTGTGCTTGAAACATTTTCAAAAAGATTGCACTGTACACTTAATTGATCAAAGCATCTGGCGCAATGATAGCAACCTACATTCAACCTATCGCCATTTGCGAAGTCCTCATCTGTGGCCATCACTCTATAAATGGACTGAAATAATGGATAGTCTTCATCAATTTCTAACATAGCTGTGAAGTAGAAATCAACAAGTTGTATCAGAAAATTAAAGTATACTAGGCATTCATTATCTCTTTATATGATAAAAACAGAACAATATTAGTTTTGGATTGGATTGTGAGTCTGGGATAATATTTTAAGGTAGTAATTTATTTTTTCTCACTTTTGTGTTTTTCCCTCTGGCTCCTTATCTAGTGCCTGCCCTTACCTAGTGCCCTTTCCTTATTTCCTGGCATAATTTGAGGCAACTATAGCTTAATGAGAAAGGGCGTGACACATGTGCTAACAAACTGTCCCATGGAAAGCGAGTGGGGTGGCATCATAAAATATTTCTGTACTATAATTTCTAGACCTGATTGGGTCATAAGGGAGAGGAACTCCGTTTCTTACAAAAGCGCATGTATGAACAGCTGATGAACATCCACCTCTCACGCACCTCCAGCCATATTCCCACAGCCTTGACCATGGGTGAAAAGCTCCATCTACCACACAACATGGATGCAGTGACTTTAAGAAAGAATTGGGTAAAACTGTTCCATATGGAGTAATAAGGTGTTTTAAAATTTCTTATTTCTTACACACAGAAATGTGTAGACCAAATTTATGTTATTATAAACATAAATTTTAACAACTTCCCCAGCTAAATTTAATTTTTTCAAATGTAGTTATATTTAAAATTGATGACTAGGTGATTTTTGAGTAGCTAAAGATAACTGTGGTTACCTAGAATGATTTCTCCCCAAATTTTCTCCAAAAAAACACAAAAATACAGAAGAAAGAAGAAATAATATTAACAATAGCCATGCCCTCAGCATAAATTGAACACAGAATATGACCAAACTTCATCATGACTTAAGTAAATTTTAAAATGTGACATGTTTCCATCCAACCATGAGGCCCTGTGGCAAGCCAAGAATGACCCAGAAAACTACAGATATGAGAAAAAGAGAAAGTTAACAACACTTCTACAATTGATGTGATGTAAAATTATTTCCAGATAGAGTAAGACTACTCAAAGTGTAAAAACCCAAGCTGGATGCAGTGGCTCACACCTGTAATCCAAGCACTTTGGGAGGGTCAAGCAGGTGGATCACCTCAGGTCAGGCATTCAAGACCAGACTGGCCAACAAGGTGAAACCCTGTCTACACTAAAAATACAAAAATTATCTGGGTGTGGTGGCACGTGACTATAATCCCAGCTACTTGGGAGGCTGAGGTAGGAGAATCACTTGAACTCAGGAGGTGGAGTTTGCAGTGAGCCAAGATCACACCATTGCACTAAACCAAGGTGACAAGAGTGAAAGTCCATCTCAAAACAAATAAATAAAACCAGAAAATCGTAGTATGTTAAAAGTCTTACTCATACTTAATACGGTGGGGAGATACATAAATGAATAAAAGTAAGTTTCCCATACCCCAATTTATATTTTTCTTAAGGACAAATAATAAAAACAAAATTGATTTTAAGATAGTATTTTAAACAAAATAATGAATAAGCTAAAATGTGTGTTAGAGATATAAAGGCATCTAGAAAAGATTTTGACTCAATCAGAACAGTGAACTTAATTAAAAAAAAATTTCCAGTCATTGGATAAATGTCAGATTTTATGATACTTTGTAAACATAAGCCTGAGCTATTGGTTGCAAAGAGAATTATTAGAGGAATAATTAGTAGAGGAACAACTAAGTGCCCTTAAGCAAGTCTCTGTTCTGTTTCTCTTCAACTTTCTACCATAATTGTTTCAAACCTTACCCTTCTGCCCAAAACCTCTTATACTTACCCTTCCCTTCTCACTGTTCATAGAGGATCTCTCATCTTACTACGTATAAAACAGAAACCATAGGATGAGTGGTAACTCAGTTTTTTCTCAAAGGATCTACTAACTCATGTTTGTACCTTCTTTACCGTCAAAGGAAAGAACTTGTTACTAAATATAATCCCTGTTCATTGGGTGGTGACACACCTTACACTTTCTCAAGGACTTGTCTCTTTACCTCGCATCTTCAGTCACTCCCTCACCTCTGGGTACTTTCCATTAGCACTTAAACATGCTCAACTCTTTCATTTTTTTAAAAAGCACCCTTGACCCTAAGCTTACCCTAACGATGTTCCTGTCTCTCTTCTACACTTCACGGCCAGAGTTTGTACATTTCTTTACTCCTTGTTCAGTCTTTAGTTCACACTATTAGAGGTTCTGCTTCTACAAACAGAAACTACTTCCAATAAGTCATCAAAGGCCTCCATGCTGCCATACCCAGTGGACACTCAGTGTCCACCTTACTTAACTTCTCTTCAACATTTACACAGGTGACTCTTTCTTCTACTCTTGGCAGAAAAAGAAAAAGCATTGCACATCTATAGGAATCACTCTTAAACTTCTGACTACCTTTGGAAAAATTGCCTGTAAAAATCAAAGTTGGCAATTTTCCCAAATAGCCATTAAGTTCCCAGATCATGCAAAGTTCTTATTACAGCTTTCCAAATCTTAACCAACAATTTTTAAGTAATCTGTAGTCTCCTCTAGCTACTGCCATATTCTCTCATCCTTGAGTGTATTTTTTACCTTTTCATAGACTGGACAGAGTCAGCACTGAGAATGGAATACAGGAAGGAGAAGCAGGTGGTTATAAGACTGAAGGGCCTTCAGTGACCCTTGAGGTTTGACAAAGGAAAGGGGCTAGGAACCCAGGACAGCTCAGAAGAGATGACCTGAAGTCTAATCTCTTGACCAAGAGAGTAAGAAAAACTGTAAAGAGATTTAAGTTAATTACTCATATCCATACATGGTATTATTGAAAGTTGCTGTGTATGTGTCCATGTTAGCTTTGAAAAATAACTGCACATAGTTATCAGACAACACTGCCTTTAGTAGGGAAAATTTAATACATAATGATTTTGTATCAACATAATGGAGTAAACATTATATTTCTGAATGTAATCAATGTTCCTGCTGCAGCTTTTGAGGAGAGAAATGTAATATTTGAGCACAACAGAATAGAGATATATTCACAAGAATCCTAGTTTATTTTATAATCAACTTAAAAGGATCTTAATATGACTCACTTAATGAAATAAATAATCGGGTTTTGTTAGTATGGTCCAAACTTTAAAATGCTAAGTTTTTATTCATTTATGTTTTCAAAAGAAATCGATAATTTACATTCATGACCTTTCAAAGCAAGAGATAATAAAGCATGTTTTCAGAGTTATTACTTATTTTAATTGCAATAATAAGGAAAACTTATTTCAAGCATAGACTCAAATTGGGACTCCCAACTCACTAGTACTTTTCCAGAGATTCAGCTGCAAGTAAAATCTGAATAATCTTCAAGTTTCAAGGCACTTCAAATTTATTAAACATAAAAAAATTAAAATTGTAAAGAGACATGTAAGTGTTTAGGAGATACATAGATGGGCAGATTAAATTGATAGATGATTGACTGACTGATCTGACCTGTGTTTTGTTCCCATTTCTCATTTACTTTCTCACTTATGTGTCCTCAGTCTCCTCATCAAATGGATTCTCCACATTTGTAAATTTACTCAAGTCCTATTTAAAAAAATATATAGCCAACCCAACTGTTGCAATCCCATATAGTTTTGCCACTACATTCTCTCCAACTTTATATGCACATTAAAAAAAAAATGTTTTCTGTTTTTACAATCTCACTAATCAATCTGCTCCATTCTTGCTCCCATCCCTTTAACACCCATAAAATACTTTTCAAACTCATTAGTTGTCACTTTCCCGATATTGTTAACTCAGTGCATTTTACTTGTTGTGGAATTCAAGACTGCTGACCACTGGCACTCTTGAAACATTCTCCTCCTTTGCCATTCATAACTTAATTCTCCTTTTTCTACCACCACTTTAGCAGCTCCTTCTTCTTCTCCTTAGCAGTCTGAGTTTCTTCCCCACGTCATTAAGTGTAGGAGTTCCTCAGGTTTGGCCCTCTGCCCTCCTTTCTTCTAATTCTCTACTCTCAGGCTAAGTAATCTCGTCCAAGTCCATGGTTTCAATTACAAAACATTAATAGCCCTGGGCAAGATCTCCAAGCCCAACTGCTTATATAAATCTGTCCTTTGATATAACAAAGGCCTATCAAAGAAGAACTTTGCTGAAGTGAACTCTTGATTTTCCCTCCAAATTTGGTATATTTCTAAGTTTTTCTGTCTTTCTGGAGGATTTCCATGCCAGTATACAAATTTCAAAACCCAGAGACCTTTCTCTCTTTCATTCTGCTAAATTCATCATCAGATATTTTATTTACATATCCTAAGATTATCCTTATCTCATCTCTATCACCTTCATAGGCCAACTATACCATTCCTTGCCTGGATTACTGAAATGAATGTCTTTTATTTTCTCCTCTATGGGTCTTCAAACCACTGCCCTTGATCCAAATCTAGACTATTTTCTGGTTTTGTATGCTCTGAAAGCTAAGAATAGTTTTTGTACTTCAAATAAAAATGATTTTAAAATAGTATAAACAATTGAAAGAAGTCTAATATTTTATGATTCATGAAATTTATATAGAGTTCAAATTTCAAAATTTATAAAGTTTTAACAACACGTATACACTCATGTTTATAGATCATATATTGCTGCATTCTTGCTACTGAGTTGAGTGATGGAAATATATGATGCTCTCATTACTTCAAATACCATAAATTCCAGTAATCCAGTTATAACAGCATTCCGAGTACCATATTCTTTTCAATTATCATATCTACCCATTATGGCAACACAAGAAAAAAAAGAGAAAAGTAAACTGAAGGTCACACTTTGAAAGCATGATGGAATGTGGATTATTTTGTTTTCAAATTATGGCCAAATATTGTTTCATTATATAATGATACTATAGCTTTGATACTAATAAAAGAATACAAGACTAAGTACTCTTCCCAGTAGTCCCACTTGACAGGAAAACAATGATCAAAAAAAGTAGAAAATTTAAAATATTTCATGAAGACAGATTATATTTACAAAAATAATTAAAAATGAAACTATACTAAAAAAAGATTCTGAGCAACTCATTTGTTAGCTAAGTAAGAAAAGCAATTCACTGATGTTATTCAATGCCTCACCCAATAAAGAGGAATTCTAACCCCTCCCAAATGAAAATTTACTCTCTGCATTAGCACGGTATAATTTTATACTACAAAAATTAGCACAGTATAATTAGCACAGTATAATTTTGTAGTACAAAATTACACCTACTTGTTACCATTATATTTTAAAAATTTATCAATAAAAATTGTAGATATTTGTTTCCTTGATTATAATACTACCTAAACAATAAGACTCCATTTTTCTTGGCTTGCAAGGCCTAAGATATTTATTATCTGGCCTTTTACAATGCTTGCTGACAACTAGACTAACTTGTTCCCTTCTAATCTTTTTCTATACTCAACAAGATGGATACATTTGAAATACCTATCAGCTTAGAATACGTCATAGGATTCCCACTATCCTTAGAACTAAGACTGACATTCTTAAAATACCCTTCGTTATTTTTCAGTTATCATTTTGTACCATATAACTTAGTGCTATCTCTATTTTAAATATAATAGACTTCCAATTATTATTAGTCAACATGTTCTATGCTGCCTCAGGGCATTTTTACCTACAGTTCCTTCTGCATGAAATGCTATTCTCCTTTTCTGCTTGTTTACTATTCTTGGAGTTTAGAACTAAAGTAAATTGTCAATACTTTAGAGAAAACTTTTCTTATATCTCTGACTTGGTCAACCTCCCCCCGCCCCCGCCACAATCATACACAGTAGATGATTTTATAATACAAGTGTATTTTATTTCTATGATCATATTATAATTAAAACACATTTATTTTTGCACATTTTTGATTGATGGCTATCTTCTTTACTTAGGAAAACTAAAATGCCATTTGAACCTTAGGATATTAAAACTAAATTATTATCCGTAGAATTTTTATAAGTGAAAGTTTAAATTTATATTAAGTTATGAATACCTTTTATTCATATTTTTATCTCCTGTCTTACTTCTCTTACAGCAAGTCTTTTGTAGAATCTTTATTACTGTTTTCAATGTATTTGCTCTCCTACCTCATAATTGTGGTGTGAAAATTTTTATAGGGTAAACATGTTTTTCAAATTATTCCTTAGAGAGTTTGTTTTCTTATAAACATGAGGGTCTGTATATATTTTTGTATATTTATATAAACACATATTATATGCATAATTTTAAAAATCATTGAATCATCTCTAACTGAAGGAGTTTGCCTGGCCTCTTTTGGTATACATAGATTTTAGAAGTAAACTATGGAAGATAATGCATCATACCTGTGCCTGAAGAAAACTGGAAATCGGCAGTACAGTTTGGAGGTTCAGGAACATCAATGATGTTAATGGTCAAAACATGTCTATAGAGCCCCCCAGTATCAACTATCAGAAGAAACCTTATTGGATCTGTTTCATAATTAAAAATTTTGGTAGCAGTGATTACACCAAAACCTATGAAAGAGATACAAATTATAATTACCATAGGCACACAGACGCATACCTTTTGTATCTTAAAAAATTTTGGCATTACAGATTTTAACTCCTTTAAAAAGAACTTAAATTGGAGATTATGTTGTCAACCCAAAGTCACACAATTAACATGCATCATCTGAATCTTTAATTGGAGGAAAGGAAAAAAAAGGGAAATAGTTCTAAACATATTTTGGCTGCCTCACAAGAACAAGATTTAAAACATATAAATGATAGAAAATATTTAATATTGACTTATTTTCCTTTCAAAATGTTTCATGATTCAGACTTTTATTAATAGTAAACCATATCTTTATCTTGAACATTTTCATGGAAAATCACTTCCAAAGATTATAGGACCATCAGTGACAGAGATCATATTATCATCACAGTACATGCCTACTTTTTATTAACAGAGGAAAGTTTTGTCATTTGTTTCTGCTCAATCTCATTAATTATTGTAAGCTTATCCCAAAGTCATAAAACAGATCTGACATTATTTTTTGCTAGCACCTAGATAAACCTTATCACTGATAATTCTCTGTGGTCAAAAGTGACATACTGCCTCAACAGGGATACTTTTATATGCTACTTATTGCAACAATAATCAATTCCCTACTAGGCTAGACTAAGACCTGGGTGTGAAATAATTAGCTGACTTAAGTGATGATAATAAAAGTAAGTAAGGTTGTGCTCCATTATCTGTAGAGAATATACTCAAGACCCCCCAGTGGATTTGTAAAACCACAAGGAGTACAGAATTCTGTATATACTATGTTTTTTCCTATACATACGTACATACCTATGATAAAGTTTAATTTATAAATTAGGCATGGTAAGGGATTAACAACAATAACTAATAATAAAATAGAACAATTATAACCATTTACTCTAATAAACATCATGAGAATGTTCTCTCTCTTTCTGAAAATACCTTATATTAACAAAAATAGGCCACGCACAGTGGCTCATGCCTGTACCACCAAAATTTTGAAAGGCTGAGGTGGAAGGATTGCTTGAGACCAGGATTTCAAGACCAGCCTGAGTAACATAGTGTGGCTCTATCTCCATACAAGAAAAACTAAAAATTAGCTGGGCATAGTGGTTGTGCCTATAGTCCCAGCTACTTGGGAGGCTGAGGAGGGAGGATTGCTGACACAGGAGTTTGAGGCTGCAGTGAGCTATAATTGCACCACTGTACTCCAGTCTGGATGACAGGATGAGATACTGTCTCAAAAAAATAAATAAATAACCAACGTGATTGTCCGTGGGTAACTGAAACGAGGAAAGTAAAACCATGGGTAAGAGGGCAGTATGGTATAGATGAAAAAAATACAGACACTAATACACTTTTTTTAAAATTTTGTTATTATTAGCAATAAGATGTCCATTTAATCTGGGCATTCTTTAAAGAATTTATATCAATATTTAGCAAATAAAATAATGTAATCATTGAGATTCTTTTAGAAAGTCCTGAGTCACAAAAGCTACTGATTGAAGAAAGAATAAAAATATTCTTAATTTTGTGAAATCCACTATTATCCATAGGCAATACTTTATAAGACTATATATACTAACTAGTCTTAACCAATGTATTTAATAGAGACAAAATGTGAGTATCACTGGAACAAATAAATTTCTTATACATTTTTGTACAGTTTCTTTTTCAACCTTACAAAGTAAGAATCAAGCAAAATCAAATCATAACAAAATGAATAACCCAATGCTAAATTTCTTCCAAACTGAAGGGCAGCATATATATCCTTCTTAAGAGCACAAGAAACAATCTCAAAATGTAATGTTTGATAAAGTTGGAGGAAATAGAATAGTTTCAACCACTGAATGGTTATTGATTATGATGTCTCCTATTAAGTCTCCTCCAGCTACATTAAAAGAACTAAAACTTGATAGAGTAATCCTGTGGGTCTCCCCTCACTTCCAAGCAAGATTTTTTTCCCCTTATATTTGGTGTCAAGAATACAAGGACAGAAAAGTCCCAGTACCAGTACCGACAATGTATGAAACAACTTGTGGCACAACACAAACAACTGGATTCCTATTCTGAGGAACTGGCTAACCAAAGGAAGAATTTTCTACAATGTAATTGATACAATTTGGATTTGTGTTCCTACCCAAATTTTATGTCAAATTATAATCCCCAATGTTGGAGGAAGAGCCTGG
Source organism: Saimiri boliviensis (assembly GCF_048565385.1). Lineage (NCBI taxonomy): Eukaryota > Metazoa > Chordata > Mammalia > Primates > Cebidae > Saimiri > Saimiri boliviensis. Next base: position 58,188,102 of record NC_133458.1, read on the forward strand.
TGGGAGGTTATTGGATTGTGGGGGCCGATTTTTCCCTTTGGTACTGTTGTCATAATAGAGTTCTTAGGAGATGTGGTTTCTGGTTGTTTAAAAACCAAATCTCCTAAGAACTCTATGGCACCTCCCCCTCTCTCTTCCTCTTCCTCCTGCTTTGGCCAGAAAAAACTCGCCTGCTTCCCCTTCACCTTCTGCAGTGACTGTAAGTTTCCTGAGGCCTCCCCAGAAGCCAAGCATACGCTGCCATGCTTCCTGTACAACCTGTAGAAGCATGAGCCAATTAAGCCTCCTTGATCTATAAATTACCCAGTCTCAGGTATATAGAAATGCGAGAATGGACTAATACAGTGATACTAACTGGAATCTGTCTCTCCAGTGCTATACAGCATTAGGATTTTGTAGATGAGTCACCAGGAATAGCATCGGAAGGCTTTGGCATCTTAAAGAAGCCCAAGATAAACTTTGGTTAATTTAGAGAACATTGCTCAACTAAGTTTCAGAGGTTAACATAACCCTTCCATTGGAATAGACATGAACAAGCCTTTGGAATTCAGCCATGTTAATCAACTCGAGCAATAACAGTAAAATAATAATTCAGCCAACCCACAGAATTTTAAGAGATAAAACTCAGGGTTGTTTGAAGCCACTATGTTTTGAGGTGGTTTGTTATGCAGCACCAGAAAACAGATACAGGAGCCATGCAGATCTGAAGAGTTGGGTGAGGAATTAGAAATACAACTGAGAATTTATTAGCATAGGGACATCCATGTATATATTACATCAAGAGAGCCAACAACTGAATCAGGCAAAGTCCTTGTGCTCAAGAAATTCAGTCAGGGAAATAAAAGTACTAAAGAAAAATTATTTAAAAATACATAAGAGGAGAATTTACTTTCATGTTGAGAACAGAGTAGATGCTGAAATTATTTTCTGTAGGAAACTATTTCTGAACGAATACAGGAAAGATGTGAATGAGTTAGTCAGGAGAAGAAGAATAGAGGAAGCAGAAGACCTGCTATGTGCAAAGGCTCAAGAGAGAAGAAAGTTCTGTATTGGAAGATATATATTTGAACTAAAATATAGGACATGTAATGGGGAATAGTATCTTTTCAGTATGCAAAGATAAACAGAAGCCACATTTAAAAAGAATTGTATGTCAGTTTAAAGAACTTGAATTTTACTTTGGGGGAAAATAGAAAGTTAGCAAAGAATTATAGGTGGTATCACTTACATATAGATAGCAAAAAAATGTGGGAATATGATCCTGTTTGCACATTAATAAAATTACTTTCAGTGAAGAGAAAATTGTGAAGAAAGTCTGAAAGGAAAAAAATCAAGTGAGAAGGCTGGTGCAAAAATCTAGAAGCAGAGTGCTATGGTTTGGATGTTGTTTATTTGTCCCCACCAAATCACATGTTGAAATTGATCCCCAGTGTGGTGGTGTTGGGAGATGGGACCTAGTGGGAGGCACTGGGGTCACTGGGGTAGATCTCTCATGCATGACTTGGTGCCTTCTGTGTGTGAGCTGTCCCTCTCATGAGACTGGATTGGTTTTGAGGGAATGGATTAGTTTCCAGAGAGTGGGTTGTTTTATAACCCACCTGGCTTTATAGTCAGGATGCCACTCAGATTTTGTTCCTCTTCACACATGTCTGCTTCCCCTTTGACTTTCTCTGACTTGATTTGATGCAGCATAAAATCCTTCAGCAAATGACAAGCAGATGCTGGTGGCGTGCCTCTTGCACAGCCTCCATAAGCATGAGCCAAATTAACCTCTTTTCTTTATTAATAACCAAACTCAGGTATTCCTTCACAGTAACACAAAATACACTAAGACAAGAGCTTTAAGGATGTGACATGAGATAGTAATCATGAACATGAGATAAACATGCCGAGGATTGAAAATCTGTAGAATGTGGTGAATGACTGGCAGTGGAAGGTGTGATAGAAGGAGTCAGTAATGCATGCCTGTCACAGAGTTTTCTGAAGGATAGATGGCAGCAAGTCTACCATACATGATAGTGTTTGTCTCAAATATATATATATATATTTGAGATCATCACGATATATATTTTAATTGTAGTTAAGGGATACATAGATGGGTTTGTAGTCAAGGGATAGATGCAAGGTAAACTGTGTAGAATGTGGAGAGAAGAAAACCTAAGCAGCCCTGAATAACACAAAAATGTACAGAGTAAACAGAGGAAGACTTTAGGAGGAAGAAGAGGAAGGACAGGAAGAGGAGATCCATGGGGAAAACTAGCAGAGTATAGTACCATAAGAATAAAAAAAATGAGCATGTTTCAAAAACTAGAGTAGTTTTCACTTCTAAATTTTAAAGAGAGGTTATATATAAGATGAAGACTTAAGTATGACATTGTTTTTAACAATAAAAATATTGCTATGTATGGTGGCATGTGTTGTTGAAGTGACCTGTCACAACTTTGTTCAAAAATAAATGGAAAGTGTAGGAGTAAGAAAAATGTTGTAGAGAGCTCTAAAAATATTTAGCCAGTTAGATGAAATGCCAGATGTTCTATAAAATGTCAAAAAGAAGACAGTAAAAGAAAAGAGACATAGGGCAAGAGTGAATTTTGTTAAGATAGGGAAGACTTCTAAGTTGAAAGTTACAGAAAAGAATCAGTAGGAAGAATAGAAAATATAGGAAAAGGGGATAATAAGTGTAGAAAGATATATGAGGAGTGAATATATGGAACTCAACCAAACTGGAAGGAATGGAAGTAGACAAAGGAAGGCATGAATCTTCTTTTGCAACAGACGAGCAAAAAGAAGGACTTCATTCCATATAACTAACTATATATAGCGAATAGCCTAAGGAATTTCCCTCTTGATTGCTTATATTTTTCCTCAAATTTGTAAGCTGATTTTATCTGCCAAGAAAAAAGGTTTCAGGTGAATAAGATATGATATGAACCTGGAGAAATTCTAATATAACCAGCTTGGCAAATTAAAGAGACATCTAACTAGAGAAATTTTGAAGAACTACCAAAAACCATGTGGGGGCCAAGCAAAATTTAGAGTTAATAAGCTGGCTCGTGATTTTTTCCCAGCAATATTCATAAGCTTAGGCACATCGATTATTGAGTCTCAAATTGTAGTTTTCATGGATAAAGTTTACAGAAGTACAGGGCAAATTATCTGAAGATATTGTCCAGGAAAGGTTGAAAGATGGATCATACTGCCAGATAGGAAAGTAAAGAAAAGAGATAATGATAGCAAAAGAATAAATCAATGGATTGCTGACTTCAGATATGATAAAACGTACAATAAGGATAACCGAATAAAAGAATTGAAAAAGCATTAGGAGTGGGATTCTGAAATTAAGAATATGAAGTAATATTGTTATGGGTGCTGATGAAGTTCTGAGTGAAGCCATGGGAATATGTGATTTAGACCAAATAAAGTAAAGGGACTGAGAATCTGGAGGCCTGGATACGCCAAAATGTGAATATCAAAGTACCCTAAAAGGTGGTGGCCAGATCTGAGATAGGGAGAAACACTGTGAGCGATATATTCAAGTCCCCAGGACTCAACTGAGAGTGATTAGTATGATTTGGTAAGGAGCCAAATATCCCAAGCTTCAAATGAGCAAGGGAGTTTCCAAAGAGGATCAGGGCAATGGTCAGGAATCAGCTTTGTGGAGTGAAAAGAATGCCGACTCCCACTTCCTGACCCAGTGATATGAGATGTGTGGGAGAATGAATAACATCAGCTTGAGGCATGCTGCGGTCATCCCATAGGACAGCAAATTTCAGTTAAAGCCAAGAGGTAGGGAAATGTCACAAAATAGGTTGAGAAAGCAAGGGATTTTATTTGTCTATTTACCATATAAAGGCCATTACCATTTCACAGGGCACCACTGAAAGGTATGAGAACACAAGCTTGAGAGGTGAGTTTAGGGGGCACATATTTTCTGTAAAATCAGAGTCAGATATTTCTAGATTAATTGGTAAGTGTCGTGCAAAGAGGATGGAAGATTCATTTGGGAGTCAGGCCAAGGTTTGTGGTATCACTTCTAGCAGAGGACACTTAGGAAAAAAAAATGCCCTGGGTCAGAACGGCAGGCAATTAGGACGTCTGAGAAGATGGGTCTTATTCCAATCTATCAGAAATCAGAAACTCTCCTACTAAAGGAAGGCTTCCAGTATCTGACCCTAGTCAGAAGGAAACAGTTGTTACTCAAAATTTGAGATTTAGAGCACAGTCCTATAGACTGAGAGAAAAAGGAACATATGCATCACCAGAGGTTGGAATTGAGTTCGGTGGAAAAGTGTGAGCTTATTCTAAGTGTGTGGAGTTGTGTTCAGCCACTGGTAAATCATTCAAGTGGGGTGACATTGGGTGGTGAATAAGATATAAAATTCTTTTTGTTTTAAAAAACCTTTAATTTATAAAAATTATGTTCAGCAATATTATAACATTTTCCAAGAATACCACACAAATAAACACACACGTTTTTACAAATATCTTAAATGTAAATAAAACAGCTATGCTACCTTACATCTCATTTCAGAATTAACATCTAACTAAAATTGTATATAACTGTAGAAATCACACGCTGAATAAAAAACATCGTGGTAAGAAAATAGGTTGTTCTTTTGTCAGAGGACTTCAGAAACATTTGAGTTTGCAGTTAGCATTGGTTGGATTCTTGATGGTGAAAACGAATATTTTGTTAGTATTTTTTGTTATTGATGTTTTAGATGAGAGTTGTTAAATGCTGTTGTTTTAAAAGTGACATTTTCAATGTCACACTTTTTCACTGAACCTACTGAGAACCTATCATCCAGCCACCTGGTTAGGTACAGGATGATGTGAGGAGTAAGAACAATAATATGTATTTTTTGCCTTCACGGACTGATGTATTAATACTTCTTTTTGAGAAAATTTCCAGTCCACAGTTAGTTCTCAAGCACTGACAATATCAGGGTTGACAGTCAACAAACCAGGATTTGTTTTGGAGAAAACTGATGGAGAACTTCACTACTTTTCACTGTGTTCACAGATCAAACTCAGAAATTTATGTAACTATCCATCCTAAAGTGTCATCTGTCACTACCATGGGCACCCCAATTCACCACAAGTACTTTGGAAGAAAACAGGCAGTCAGCCTAAAACTGGGTCTAGAATTTTGGCTAGGAGAAATTTTACATTTGGTTCTTTATAAAAGGGACACAGTCTTAGCATTTAATTAGTTAATTTTTAATGTAATTTCAAACAATTCAATTATGAGCCAAGGATGGTAAACAATGCAAGGCAAACAGAGCTACCACATCGTGATTTTATTTAGTGATACTGATCTAGTTTTTAAGCCACATGGATATAAAACTTAATAAATGATATTATTTATGATGTTTATCTTCACTGTACCAAAACTAAAACATTTTAAAACAAAAAAATTAGTACAAAAGTAATTTGTACTAATTTTCTTGAAATTAGTACAAAAATATTCATCTTCACTCTATTGTTTTTTGCCTTAAAGGAACAATTTTTGGCCAAACTTTTCAGAGCTTGAATTTAGGAGTGTTAAAAAATAACTTTGAAATGTGATGCTTAAATTAACTTTTGAAATTTAGTGATAGGGTAGAACTAGGTCAGGAAATTGAAATGATTCCAATGGTATGAGAATTAGGAGGCATTTGATTCACTTTGCTATTTAAACCAAGGGCAATTGTTAGTTTTTGTAGTTTAAATGCACTATAAAGTTAAGTTTGGGCAGGGGTTGTTTTGAAATAAATAAAAGAGATATGCTAACCCACAGACCAACTTTGTTGGTAGTATCCCTGTATTCTCATATAAAATCTAATATCTGAAAAGTTATCATTGTTATAAAGTAAAATTATCTTTTCCTATTCTAATATTATTATCATTTATTTTAGGCATCTATGTGAAAATAAGTATAAGTGAGGATATAAGAAAATCCCATAGATAATGGATTTGCTTGGTTGACTTACATAATCACTGTGTTTCATAGTAACTACTTACAGAATAACAGAAAGTTTTATGAAATGCTGGCCTTGCATATATCTTAGAATGCAAATTTTATAAAGTGTGTTTACATGCATTATATAGGTAGATAGATGATAGGTAGATAATGTATATATCCTCTTTCCTATTATTCAAAGGGTATCTTTTTTTCTGAAAAGAATGAAATGACTCTCATGTCATTTTTATGAATAAAAATTTTACATTTTCATGAATAAAAATTTTACATTTTCAGGAACCAACACTTGTGACAATGTTGTGATATCACAAATATGGGGCAAGGCAGGAACAGGAAGTCCCGTTAGAAATTGTGTTTAATTTATGTGAATATCTGCAGCAAGTTTTAACCAAGAAACCTAATGTACAATTTGGGTTCAAGGAAATAATTTTCTTTAAAGTCTAAACTTTAAATATGTTCTTACTCATATGTCGAAGCTAAAAAATATTGATCTCATGGAAGTAATAAGTAGAACAGAGGATACCAGAGACTGGGAGAGATACAAGGAAGGGAGGGATAGGGAGACTTGTTAAAAGCTACAAAATTGCAGCTAGGTAGGAAGAATAGCTTCTGGTATTAAGCTCTGATACTAAGTACTGTAGTATGACTATAGTTAACAAAATATATAGTTTCAAATAGCTAGAAGGAGGTTATTGACTATTACAGACACAAAGAAGTGATAAAGGTATGAGATGATATATTCCAATTATTCTGACCTGATCACTATAAATTATGTGTGGAAACAACATTATGTACCCCCTAAATATGTACAATTATTATCTGTCAATTATAAAAATAAAATTAAAAAGTAGTAACTATAAAGCAAATAAACATATAAATGTCATAATTACTTACTGGCATCAATGACAAAATCCTTTGTTTTATTCAGAAAACGGTAGACATCTCCCTTTCCAGCCACATCTTTATCATAAGCACGACTTAGTTGTGTTCCAGGAAGCATATTTTCAGGCAAATTCACTGGGTTAATTAAAATCTGAATTTCTGCTTTAATGTGTGAAAACACTGAGGAGGTAACACAGAAAGACTTCTTAACACCAAGAAAAAATATTAAAATGAACAATTTTATCAACAATCAATATTTTATCAGTATTTCCATGTGTTTTTCTACATATATTATAACCATAGCTGAAGTTGGAGTAGGGTAAAAAGTTTCATCTAAAACTGAGTTAGTTTTTTTTCTTAACTAACATATCAGTATGGTTTTTCAGTAAAAAACTGTGGAGAACAAACTTGGAGGAGAGTACAAGTTTAGATCCCAGCTATAATATATCTTTAGTTTATTCCTGTCTCCAACATGAATTTAACAATTATCATACAGAATGATTATTTAAAAAGCAAGTTTTACTAATTTCTTCTGTCAGTTTTTTGACCATTTCAGTGAAATCATTTCACATGCTCACATAAGCTATATTTTAATGAAGTTTGTTGTATTACAATTTAAAATGCTAATTTAAAAAAAATAAGGAAATGACCTTTCTTAATTTTCTTAATTATTTTTATTGCTATTCTTTTTATTAGAAAGAAAAGATCTGCTTTTGGTTTAATTGTGATCTTACACTGTACCTCTACAGTGGAAAACAGAAATGGGCATATTCCAGTACTTATTAACAGAATATGTAATATGACTAAAAGGAAATACTATATATAAGAAATAGCCAACCCAATATAAATTACATGATGCTGTACCTCTACAGTGGAAAACAGAAATAGGCATATTCTGAAACTTATTCCCAGAATATGTAATATGACTAAAAGGAAATTATATAAGAATTATCAAAAATAACAATGTTTAAAATATTAATAAACTGATAAATAATATTTTATATGACTTTCTGTCATATAATAGAGAAGTGTTTTTACATAGCAAATTACTCTACAAAAAGAAGACTCTTATGGAAAAAGAATACTGTCCAAAATAATCCAAGATTAAGAGTTGAGTTTTTTGTTCATTATTTAATCTCTCTCTCTCTCACACACACACACACACACTCACACACACACACACACACACAAACACCAATAATAAAAACCAGAAAGAAATATTCAGTGGATTAAAAGGATCTCAGCAGGGATTCAAATTCCTTAACTAACAATTAAACTTAATTTCCTTAAAAACAAATGAAACATCAAATTTATATAAACCTGTGCATATGAGTAAAGTCTTGAAGATGTTCATGTTTAGATCAGCTCCCGTTTTGCCCTTAGCAATGTCTACAAACAAGTACATGGCTTTGGCTATTTATAAAACTTCAATCTTTATACAACTTAAGCCAACAAGTCAATAAATTGTTACTCAATATTGAAGCCAATCATTTTATTCTATTTATTTGAGTGATTATGCACATAGGTCACAGCTTCGGTGTCTGTTTCCCATATATACCAGTAAGAAGATTATCATCAAGGCTGGGATAATTATATAGCAACAATTTAAAAACATAAGTCTTCAGAGTTTATGTGGAGTATCCTAGTGAGAATTTTTGGCAAGAAGCTCAGGTGATGTAATTTTTAATCCCTGTTTACCTAATAGAAGGTGTTCTGTAAGAATTATTTGTAATATGGCTCCATATATATTTGCAAGCCCTGAGATGATTCAGTATTATTTCTGAGTGCCACTAGTTGTATACTCACCACTCTGCTGTTGGCTGAGTTAACTCCAAAGATAAGCAAGACCCACTCTTAGGTAATCTGTAACCTAGCAAAGATAATGGCTGGATAAAAATGACTATACCACAACAGAGTGGGTAACATGTTTTAGTAAAAGAACATGAAAGTTTAGACAACGAAGGAAACACTTCTAAAAGAGGACAAAAGAGAGAAATCTTCAAAGAAGTGGTAGCTTTTCAAAAACAAGGCTTTGAAGCACCAAAGTCTTGAAAGCAGAATCCTATTAGAAAAAAACAGTTTTTAGCGTGTTTCTCTCAATATATTTGCATCTCTATATTCATAAATTATTTAAATGCACCACAACATGGTATATTTTATATGCTCATGAGATACACATAAAAACTAGAATAAATGCAAAAGAATGCTATAAACATGGAAAATATTGTATTACATAACGATCACATATATTCTATTGCAAATGATATAAATATACTACAGTAAAATGTTTTCCATTTCTAAAATATTACAAATAACATTTTTTAGTATTTATATTAAATAATTTTCATAATGAGATGAATCAGCTAAAGATAAATCATAGTATTAAAACTAATTGTATTCATTAATTATACAATAAATGTCAAGTACCATACATATATCTGTTTAATAAAGTATATATTCATTTAATAATATTGGGAGTAGAAAAAAATGAGTATTATTTATTCTTATTGAAAACATGATATTACATTATATAATATTATATGTTCAAAGCAAAGATCAAGGTTCAGTTTATATTCATATTCAGTGGCTCTAAAAATGCCAAGAATCCCAAATATCCCTCACAAATATATGTATAACTAAATAGAAGTACATCATTTAATACTTAATAAATCATGAACTCATTTTCGGTTTTATCTACCAGTACTCAAAAGTATTGAATATAGACTGCTGTAAAATATTCTTCATCCTTGATGGCAATCTGATTTTATTTCAAATCAATTGGATAGTATTTCATTTTACATTTTTACCATTTAGTTTAAAACTTACTGACATTTCTCACGTCGAAGATTTTGAAACTGATTAGAAAATTCTGTTTTCCAGTACAAGTAAGCAGATAAGTGTTTGTATAGGTGACACAATTGCAGTGGTTTGAAGAAAATGGAAACATTTTCAAATAAGCCCCTCCGTACTGAGTTTCTTTCAGATGACACTTGCTTTCTTATTCATCAGTGAATGCCAAAATTATCTTTATGGGACTGAAAAAGTACTTATTATTGTCTTTTCTGAAGCACTTGCATATTATAAAATATTTTAAATAATAAACTTCAGACTTTATTATATTATTAAATTGTATTTGTTTAATAATAAATAAATAGAGTTGGAAAATGTGTCCTTTTCTAATGGAAAAATATGTAGCTCATCCTTAAATTTGACAATTATTTAAACATGACACCATGGGATTACAGTAGGGTACAAAATATTATTATGCCTTATCTCTTTATAAAACTTTATGATTCTAAGGGATCTGGTGTTTTTTGTTTGTTTTTACCACGAGTTTAAATACTTCTGTTTTTATTAAAGAAAGTATAAAATATTGAATTCTGCATCTTTAAACAGTATTAAGAATCAGTCCAATCAGGCTGGTTTCTTCATATTGCCGGCATATCCAATACTTCCATCTAAGTTTTCCTTAATTGGTGGTAAATCAAATCTGCATTTTTCAATTATAATTTTCTTCCAGGTTTTTAATAAAAGTATCTATCTCTGCTTTTGCTTTTGTATGCATTGACTTGGCGCTAACATTTTTGAGTAATGATTCGACTTGTTCTTGTATTGTTTGGACTGTGGTGTTTTTTGTACTTTGTGTATTCTTTATTTTTGACCCACTGCGCACAACCCATCACGGCGCTGACAAAGTGGTTCTTCAAAGCAAAACACCGCGGTGGTTCCGGTGACCAGCAGCCACTGCCTCCTGGAGCCCAGAGGGGCCTCTCCAGCTGCCACCTGGCCGTCCTTATGTCCCTCAGGACTTCTTGGATTCATCTCCTCTCTCTGTCGCCTGGAACACTGTCCAGCCTCACCAGCTGGCAATGACCTGTGCAGGGGCCTTCGAGGCTTCTCCTTGGAGAGACATTGTTCCAAGAATAGGCGCGTTCGACTTCGTTCCAGTCCGGCTCTGCACTGTCCGACCATGCCGTTGTAAGACTAGAGTGTGGTCTGTTTTTGATAACTGCTTTCCACTTCTGGTTTAAAACTTTTACATCTTAGGCCGGGCGCGGTGGCTCACGTCTGTAATCCAAGCACTTTGGAGGCCAAGGCGGGTGGATCACCTGAGGTCGGGAGTTCAAGACCAGCCTGACCAACATGGTGAAACCCCGTCTTTAAAGAAATAAATAAATAAAACTTTTACATGTTTGCTGTAATAAACTTGCTTATGAATATTGCAAATGAGTGTATTTCATATATGATGCTATTTCTATAAAGTAATTCTTAAACTGCTTGAATTCTGGTCAACCATTATATAAAAATTACCCTTTATTTTTTCCCCATAAGTTATAAATTCTATTTATAATATACATTTGTAAACTGTATTTATAAATTCTATTTATAATTTATCACTTTAACTCATCACATTTTGATGAGATCGTGTTTTACTTGGTGAAGATTTCCTTTAGTAGTTCAGAGAATGTGATTTTTTCATTATTAAAATAGAATATTGCAGATATCATAAGCTAAGACATGTTTAAAACCTGAACTTCCATTCAACTATAGAGCAAACTTTTCACTCTTAAGTGATTAGCTCTAATCAGAGTTTCTTTATATTCCTAACATGTCTCTACATATAACAAAAATGTGATAACAAGCAATACATTTTACTTTGTCCTTTATTTCACATCATCTCTTTTAGCCAATTTCCCCTGTTTGAAGAAAATATACTACCTCAGTCAAATGTAGACTTCTGTCTTTTGCTATTCATTTATTGCTAAATTGGTAAAATTTTGTCAGGTTCAATCTGTACACATAATTTGTAACATTGCTAAAATATTGCATAATTCTGACTTCATGTTCTGGGTGCTAAATTTTAGCATCTTGCCACCTATGATATATCCAAGCTACCATAAACAAAAAATCTCCAGGAAAAACGTACACTAAAGTTAAAATTCGTTATTAACAATAGTGCATATAAATACTTACTGCTGTGATTTCTTCTGAGTAATTTTGAATATTGTTTGGCTGAATTCTGAGTAGATCAATTTTTAGCTCCTAAAGCTAGAGGTAAGCATGTCAAGTGTCATTTATTTGCCCCAACTGTCTCCACATAAATCTTTTTATCTTCATTCTGCCCTCATTGAATTTAAATTTCTTTTTTATTTAGTGAAGAGATATTTAGTTTAAACAAGATTATATAACAGATAAATCCAGTTCAACTGCATTTGTATGAAGTCTAAATGATTGCAATATGCTGAACATGAACAAGCGTGGGAGAATTTCCTTGACTGTGCGGAACTCCCACTCTGCCTTCTACTTGTGACTGTTTGACATGAGAACACCATAAGAATGTCAATACCTACTTAAATATTAAAGCTTAGTTCTGTTTTGTATTTGAGATTTTAAAAGAATAAATCGAATATTTATTCTTTTAAGATGTTCTAATATTTCCTTCTAGCACCACAATAGATCATTTAACACATTGCCTTATGTATAAGAATCACATTTTGGAAAATGATAATTGATTTAATGTTTATAAAATATTTTACCAGTAAATATTTGCTAATTTATTCATTTTTCAGTATATACATTCATATAGTAAATGGAAGATTAAAAAAAGGAAAATGAGACATTGGTGGAGAAGGTAGCATGACCAAAAGTAGGATAGCAGGAAAATATTCTTATTTAATACAATTCACAGACGTTTTTAATTATTCATTTTTGAGAAAGGCTACATGACCACAAATGCATTTCAGAAAGATTCACATGAAAGGACACTGTGGGTTGATTAGCAAGATGAGAAAATGGAGGAGCAAATGGTAGATTAATAACTTTCCATGTGAGAGGTAATGAGTACCAAAAACAAGTTGTCAGGAACATATAAAGATACTTACACAATTCATGCTTATGAAACACTCTCTGGCATATGTAATATATATTTATATCATAAATAATCATATATATATACGTATATATATATATATTTATATCATAAATAATCATATATATATACATATATATATATATATATATATATATATATATATATATATATATAAAGTACTTGCTTTTCACGGTATTGCAGGACTGTAAAAATGCCTGTGTAAGTTGAAATTGTACAAATCAATCTTAATAATCCATAGGAAAAATAATTGTTACAGTATTTTTAAAAAATTTGTCAAAACAATTTTTACTATAGCTTAGAAATTGATAGAGGTGAAAGAAATAGTAAAACAATAATTAATACACTGTAAATTAGAATTAAAATGTTTTATTTCTTTGTTAAGAAAGACATTTCAAGAGTAGTTTAAACGGTGCTTGCTGTCTGTTATGGAGCAAGGATCTTTTCTGGGCCATGGCAAATTATTCTATTTCTTTCTAAGTTTGAATTGGCTTCCCACATTTTATTATTTGCACTTTCAGTGTTGTAAAATGTCTTTGAGATTTCCTTTAATGTGAAGTTTTTTGACAATGTCATTTCCTTCAGGACATGATCATCCTTTTAAGCACAACCACTTTCTTCATTTTGGTTAATGTCACCTTTGCTAAGTTCTTCTGGCTGCATACCTGATGTTTCTCAAACAGGACAGTGCCAACATTCCCACAATCAGGATTTTTTTTTCTGTTAACTCCATTTATGTTAACTTAGAATGCTGAAAAATTATTGGCACAGTGTGATAAATGTTTCTGCAATACATCACAAAGATTATTCGCTTTACCTTCTGAATGCTCTCATGATTTCTAATGCTTGCTTTAAGTCATATTTATCCAAAGATGAGCTAAGGTTAATTGCATGATCTTCAATTTTAGTGTCAATGGCCTGTCCGAAAATTCATATAAAGTTATAGGGTCTATAAGTTGAAATAATTCCGTGGTGTATCCACTGACTGACTTAGTAAAGCTGTGCTTGGTGGTAAAATACAAATTTTCACATTTTCATTCATGACCCTAAGAAATTCAGGATGACCTGGAGCATTATCCAATGGTTATAGTTCTTTAAAAATTAAGTTGTTTTGCCAACAGTATCTCTCTACTCCTGAGAACAAGCAAGGGTGTATATGATTCAACCAGTCACAATGCTAGAAAAATACAATTGAAGCATACTCATCCTTCAACTTTGGCATCACAAACTACCAAAGGGTTACAGTTACTGCACTTTGATAAAAATAAATTCTACACTGTCTTATTAAAGATATAATAAAAGTAATCTTCCATATGGCAGTGGAATAGAAATTAGCTTAGATTACCCAGGTCAAGTTCTCAGAAATGTTTGCATTTTGAGGATTACATGGGATTTCAAGTGTGTAAAGTAGTGATGGTGGGATGAGCTCTCCTTCCTGAGCAAAGATCAGGTAGACTTAATGTCCCTTATGAAAGATTGGAGTTCCCTAATCTCAAAATTCCTCTTCTCTAACCCAGCCTTGTCATGTGCAGGCATCACTTGGCCCTCTTCGCCTAACTTTTTAGGATTTGGGACTGAGGGAACCAGTGTGAATCCTGGCACTCTGGCTTCTGCAATTACTGTGAATAATAATAATGTACTGGGCATCTGACCTCAAAATCTTATGTCTTGTACTAGCATAGATGAACCTGTGTGAAGTCAACCTCTCAGCTTGCAAGTAAGGTAAAATCTCAGACCCTTCACATTTCATGCCACAAGAAATCATTATGTTTCTAGTCACCAAAACATATTTTTTGAATGCATAAACAAGCCCCAGGTCAAAACCCGTAGAAATGACTTCAGATGTTATGCCTTAATGCCCAAATGCTACAAACTTCAAAATCTGACAAATTTTCAGGGAAGTGGTAAAGCATCACACTGGCAATCAGAGGTACCAGATTGTTTTTTTTAAAAAAAGCTATTTTATCGATGCACATAGCTTAACTTCGCCTAGACATGTTTTTTTTTTTTTCATTTATATGTGGAAAGTTATAACTACCTCAGAGCTATTATGAAGAGTATATGAGGTAATGCATAAAAGGAACTAGCACAATACAGGCTATATGAGAAACACTCAACAAATATTTTATATTACTTTAGAGTTACTTAGGATACCTCATTAAATAACTCAAAGTCCAGAATGGAATTTTGTAGACCCTCATATTGAACACCCCCATGGGATTTGATTTGAATATTTTCGGAAGTAACCTATCCTATTCTGAGTTCTGTTCTACATCAACACTAGCAGTAAGATTCCTACGTAATGTTATAAAGCTTTCCCTGAAGAATTAAAGCATCTTTACACATGTATATATAGGGACCTTTTATGAATGGCTAGTAACTGGAGATGGTTGCTTGCATGGTGCAATTCATCCTCCACATCCACCATCAAATAGTGGTAATTTACAAACCTCATTATGTCATTTTTATAAACTTTCTCCTTCTAGAAGAGAGAGTCCAAACCACTTAGCATGGAGTATTTTGCATTTTACTCATTTCTTTTCCCCTCTAATGTACCATACATCCACCAAATACAATACTTTTTCATGTTCTCTTCAGTACTTCCATTACAGATATGATTTTGTGTCCAAAAATGCATCCCTCTCATTACTTTCTGGTGAAACTTAGAAATTGTTTAGGAACTAGATCAAACATCACTTACTTAGTGAGGCCATTTATGACCTTCCCCAGAATACTTACACATTTCCTTCCTCTACTATTACCCAAAAGTGTTCTGTACACTCTCCTATGGCATTTATTCGATGGTGTGTAATGCTACATTGACATGAATTTTTCCCTTTTAAGCTCATGTTTGTGTTTCCAGTGCTGAGGACAAGGAAAGACTTGTTACATATCTATCTGGTCTTTGAATGAATGAATGAATGAATGAACAAGATTTTGTCTATCATGATATTCTGGATTAAGTTCTATCATGAGAATTTACTCACTTTGAGTCTTAAGCATGTATATTCTCTTAGAACCTGTATTAAAATCCCAAATTCTTTGTCAAGTACATTCTACCAGACACACTACTGTCTGGAGACCTTGGAAATGAGCACTCTCTCTGCCTGGAAAATTCTTCTCTTAGATGTTCACATGTCTAGTATTATTAACTCCATCAAGTTTTTGCTCAATTATCATTTTCTCATTGAAATTTACCTGCATCATCTGATTTAAACAGCAACTCCTCATTTTTCCCATTCCCTATTTCCTATCTAATTTTCTTCCATAGAATTTATCATCCTTTAACATACTATGCAATTGTTTAAAGTACAATATCTATTTTCTATGTACACTCACTACTATGTCAACAGTTTTAGGGAAAGTTTCAGGGAAGGGATGTACTTGGGTTTTTTTTTCCCCCTCAAGGAGGCATTTTCAGTAATTGGAAGAATGCCAGGTTTAATCATTATTTGAAAGAATAAACATAAGGGACAAACTATGGCAAATATTTTACATCACATTCTTTCTGAATTCAGTCTCCTATAAAAGCTGGCTCCGAGAAAAGTGCAAGGATTTGATTTATTACTTTAAAATGAATTTTGGAATGCCTCTAACACAGATTTCATAGTCCTACCCAGGACCAGATAGACAGATTCAGAGATTTGTATTTATATAATTGGTGTGTATGTATGTATGTGAAATATATAGGAGGGGACTTCAAAAAGTTTATGGAAAAATGGAATTAAAAGACTAAAAATAAAAATACAAACTTTGTCAACACAAGCTTCATCAAGTTCCAGACACTTTTGTAAGCAGTAATACCAGTCATTTAGTCCATCCGTAAAAATCTGAGAGTCCTGAGAATTTAACCATGTCAATGCAGTCTTTATTCCATTATTAACTGAGGAAAAAATGAGTGCCTTTTACAGATTTTTAAGAATAGGAAACAAAAAGAAGTCAGAGGAGCCAAGTCAGACTGTAAGGTGAATGACTGATGACTTCTTATCAAAACTCTCACAATATTGCTCTTGTCTGAAGACAGGTATGAGCAGGGACATTGTTGTGGTGAAGAAGGACTCCCTGGTGAAGTTTCCGGGGCATTTTTTTGCTAAAGCTCTGGCTAGCTTTCTCAAAACACTCATAACAAGCAGATGTTATCATTCTGTGGCCCTCCAGGAAGTCAATAAGGAAAATGCCTTGAGCATCCCCAAAAAACTTTTGCCGTGACCTTTGCTCTTGACTGATCTGCTTTTGCTTTGACTGGATCACTGCCACCCCTTGGTAGGCATTGTTTTTATTGTTCTTTGTTCTCAGTACATTGGTAAAGCCATATTTAATCTCCTATGACTACTCTTTGAAGAAATGCTTCTTGATCCCACTTTTAAAAATTTTTCATTAAAAGCTCTGCTCTTGTCTGCAGCAGATTCAGGCACAATAGTTTTAGCACCTATCGAGTGAAAGGTTTGCTCCGCTTTACTTTTCCCACAAAATGTGTGGTGAACCAATTAAGATGTCTATGGTATTGGCTATTGTTTGTGCTACTAATCATTAGTCCTCTTCAGTTAGCTCACGAACGAGATTAATTTTTTCTTACAAGATGATGTGGATAGTCTGTCACTTTGGGCTTCATTTTCAACATCATCACTTCTTAAAATGAGTTATCCATTTGCAAACTGCTGATTTCTTTGGGGCATTGTCCATATACATTTTTTAAAGCACCAATGATTTTACAATTCTTACATGAAAACTTCACCACATATTGGATATTTTTGCTTCAATTTTGGTAGAATTCACATAGCTCTGATAGGGGCTCTTCTCAAACTGATGTATTATCTTTCTTAGTGCCTCAAACTAGATCCTGTTCAGATATATTATAACAAATTACCATGTAATTATTTTGGTGAAAAACAGGTTGAAATCCATGAATTGTTTTGTCATAATACACACTTTTTGAAGACTCCTTGTGTGTGTTGGGGGGAACTTGAAAAAGTTTATGGAAAATGGAATTAAAGACTGAAAACAAAAACATAAACTTCGTTAACGGAAGTGTCATCAAGTTCCAGACACTTTTGTAAACAATTATACAAGCCATTTAGTCCATCCATAAAGAACTGAGGGTCTTGGTAACTTAATCGTGTGTGTGTGTGTGTTTGTGTGTGTGTGTGTGTGTGTGTATGCACGCACATGTGCACAAGAACTGTCAAACATTCTTGTAAGTGATGATACCAACCATTTAGTCCATCCCTAAAGAACTGGGTCCTGGGAATTTAACGATGTCAATGCAGTTTTTTTTACATTATTAACTGAGGAAAAAATGAGTGTGCCTTTACAGATTTTTAAGATCAGGAACCAAAAAGAAGTCAGGACAGTCAAATCAGAACTGCATATATGTGCATGTATATATAAATTTCTGTTTATACCAAGTAGAGCAATTATTAATATCTCTATTTAACATTATAAAAATGAAATGTTAGTGAATAAGATATCCAGTCAAGCATTAATTCACAAAACAGTATTTTTCCCTCATTGATTTTTCTTTAGCTCCTTCTAAAATATAGTCTAGTTGTAAAATAACCGTAGATTTTTAAAGCATCTTTGAATGTCAAGAGCTACGATAAGCAACACAAGGGCATGCTAAAAACCGTCAATTAATTTGTATTTTCTGGTGAAGCAGGAAAAGAACAGAGGAGAGAAGGGGAGGGAAGGGAGATGCTGGGCTCTATTACTCATCCTGAGTCACTGGTTGCATGCCTGAAAAAGTACGGAACTTTCATGGGGAACTGAAGCTCTTTTGAACCAAAGGCTTAAGTAACCATTGGAGAAAATGGTAGTTTATGCTTTCTGAATTATTATTTAATCTTATTACTGGGACACATTTCCATTCATTATATGAATTCTTTCATATAAGATACCAAACTAACAGCTTTAGAAAGTTTAATAAGAAGCATTCTATCTTTCCTAGTTGACATATTTATTTAGGACAATAGTATTTTAGCAGCGCTATAAGACTACTCAGGTATTTGCTTGTTATTTGGTTGGTCAGTGGGTTTTTAATAACTTTTCATTGTAAAATGCCCCAAATATTTCAAAGAACCTAAACCTTAAAAAATCGCTACTAATTTTTCTCTAAAAAAAAGGTATACAGTTTAAAAAGCACGTTTTTTGGTTTTGTTTTTTCCTAATAGACTGCTTATGCTGACAGATGGGAAACGAAGGGGAAAATTGAGAGTAAATGATTGTTTTTTCTCTTTTTGCTTTTTAAAAATGTTCTTTTCAAAGTTTAATAATTTATGCAGTTTGGAAAAGCAGTCAGGCCTTGAATTCTTAGTTATCAAGCAGTATATGGTTCACACCCAATCAATCTGTCGCAAAATGAAAATTAAAAAAGATTTTGCTGAAATTGAAGTAGGCAGTTTTAAAGGATCAAAGTTAATTATACGAGTCCCTCAAATTCCCAAGGTTATGATAACAAAATAACTCATCAATACTCTTACAAATTAGGCCTGAACATATGAACACAATCTTGGTCTATTTGGTGTCTCAGTCATGAGTGATGAATCTAGTAGAACAAGGCACTGTGGTATTGTGTGGAGATGGAAAAAGGAATTATAACAGTCACTTTTAGCATTCTCATTTGCACATTAAAAAATCAAGATGACAAGGAAGGTGTGTTGGACATTTCATTACATTCTTGGAGAACTCCCTTTATATGTATGGTTTGATGGGGAACAGAACAGGAAGATGGCTAGCCTCTTAGCAGCTCTATTATTTATAGCTTCTCCAAACACATTAACTTTACTTAATCCTTGTTCTTGCAGATTTAAATCCAAGATAGCAGCTCACCCTACTTTCTCCATTTACCTTCTTGAGAATGCTCTAAGACTAAATAAATATATGTGTTCTTATTTTAGTAAAATATAATTTATACCTATCTATATTTATTGCTATCTGAATTATCACATTTCCACATCATAAGTACTTCTTGTCTCTGACATAGTTTTGTGATCAAAATCTCCATATCCTGTAGCCCACCTTTCAGCTTGTCTTTTTAAATGGCTGATGAATATACATTCATGCTATACAGCCTATGGTTTATTTCTGTTTTCCTTCTCCTTAAAACTTTACCAAAAATTTCCCCACCATCCTATAGCTTTTTATATATGTGGCTATTTTCTTGCTACCAAATATATTTTTGTGTGTGTGGGAAAAATAGGCACTTTCTTTTAAATATTATAGGCATGAGCCCAGTATGATTAGTTTTAGTGATTTTTTTTTTTTTTTTTTTTGAGATAGACACCAGGCACCAGGCTGGAGTGCAGTGGCGACTCACTGCAACATCCTCCTCCCAGCTTCAAGCAATTCTCCTGCCTCAGCCTCCCGAGTAGCTGGGACTACAGGCATGTGCCTCCAGGCTCAGCTAATTTTTGTATTTTAGTAGAGATGTGGTTTCACTATATTGGCCAGGAGGGTCTCGATCTCTTGACCTTGGGATCCGCCTGCCTCAGCCTCCCAAAGTGCTGGGATTACAGGCATGAACCACCACACCCAGCCTCCAATGAATATTTATGGAAACTTGTAAATGTCTGAAACATACTTTCTGTCAGTTACTTCTGTGATTATTGGTAAGATGACCATCCACCCTATCCTGACATAACTACCAAATGTTCTTTCATTCTCAAAAGGACCATTTTGAAGAGTAAATTACATAGTTTCTCTTACTGGAAATATAAATATGCTTAGAAATGTTGTATCATATTGATAAAACTATTAAAAACTCAATATAAACAAGATGTTTTCAATCATATATAAGATTTCAATCATATACAAGACTAATTGCTGACATTTTATTTATATTCTGATTTTTAAGAGTTCAATTCATTGAACTCTTTTAGCACAAACATTCTAAGGCAAGCAGCCATCAGACCCATTTTCTAATATGTTAATGAGTAGGTGCATGCATGTGCACTGGTGGCACTATGATAACTCTCACAGTATATATATGAGGATGATTATTATGGACTCTATGCATTTTAAGATATATTTGAGAATAGCCAAACATATACATATGAATAATATGCTAATATAGATATGATCATATGATCAATGTTCATATTTAGCAATATAATATGTTCTATAAGATATTGTTTATTCTCATAAATCTATATATTTTGGCTTCCAACTACTCCCAATAGCATCTTATGCTCAAGCAATATAGAACTTTTTAGATTTTTTTTAACTTAATTCTGTTGTTCTAAACCATCTAGGCTTTATATATATTGCACTTTCTGTGTATTTTCCCTCTGGCAACTCCCTCTTATCATTAAATACCATCCCCAGATGGAGTTAATTATTCCTTCCATTATCACTGCACTCCCTTCAAAAGCATTTTAATTGCCTGTTGATATGTTTCTTTCCTATCTCAAATTATGAGCACCTTGAAAGCAGGGATCATTCATTTTCACCATAATATTATATGTCTTGCATACAATATGGAATTCAGTTAATAATGGAATTGTGAATATATGAATTACATGAATAAATGAGTGAAAAAATGAAACTGTGAGTGACTTAAAAATGTGTAATGGTTATGAAATTTAGAGTATAACCCAACGTGAAGAATGCTATCTTTTTATTTCCTACTTACAAAAATAATTGAGTGTCAAATGGGACCACATTCAGGTATTACAGATTAGAAATCAATTTTTTCCCAAGAAAAAAGTGAGCAAAATGCCAATTATTAAAATCTGAAGTTTCCACATAAAAATCCAAATTCCTAGCTTCCCTTGGAAAAGAGTAAGATTTGGCAATACATAGAATGCATTCCTAAATGACAACCATTGGCTTGAGTTAAACAGTAGCTACCTCTTTGAGCACACAGACCCTATCCCTATAGTCTATATAGGATGTCTTATTTATTATTAGTGCATAAATTTGCAACTCAGGATTCAGTGAGTTCTATTAAAGCACTAACCTGGGATTAAGTTAAATATCACCAATTTCAGTAAAAATGAGTGACAGACATTATAGGGTGGAGAAGAGGAATGGAGAACTATGTAAATATGAGGCATATTTAATGAAAATGAAAATAATATAAAAGGCCTTGTCTGAAACTTTAAGAAAGCAATATAGTGCAAAGTTTAAGAGCTTGAATTTTAGAGCTGTAGAACTGATCTAGAATTTTGTTAGACTGGGACAAACTGCTTAATTTCATAGAGGTTAAGATTCCTCATTAGAGAAATAGGAGCAATAATAATTACAATAGTTTAGATCTACCTCCTAGATTTGTTGTGAGGATTAAACATAACCATATATATATATATATATATATATATATAGGCTTGGTTGAGTGTAAAGGTTTTAGACATGTTCAGACATTTATGATAGCCTAAGACAAGTCTTATCCTAAGACAAGTCAAAGACACTCAACCCTATATAGAGAAGGGCTACAGGAAGAAGGTGAAGGAGCTGGGGGAAGATTTCTGAGAGACAAGAGGGAATGCAAGCATCAATGCCTGGAGCCACATCTAACAGCCTCATCCACATTTTGCAACAGTATTTAGTGTAAATTGGACATCCCAAGGGCCTATGCTGTCTTGCCTTCAAACGTGCATAGTATGTTAGACAAAGCAGTATCTTGTAGATGATTCATCAGGAGATGGTAGGTTTTGTAGGAAGTGGTACAATAATGGGTAGACATAGTGATGCCCAGAAGCTGCCTACCAGATAAAAGGGAGTGTGACAATAGCAGGTGTCTTAATGAGTGCCAGTGAGACACTTTCAGAAACATACCTGGGAGTTACTTTATTAGGCAACTAATACCCTTTGTGATAAGAAGAGGCAAAGGTCAGCAACACTTGTAAAATAGTTACTATGACTTTATCTGACAACTGCATTATATAGGTAACAAAATATAAAGTGTATTATTTTAATATTTGAAGAACTTTTTATCTATTTAGAATCCCGTATGTATCAGAGGTAACTCTGCATTCACCAAAACCTATATCCTATTCTTCCTGATTCACAGCTACAGGAAATTTCTGAGTCCTTTGTGTGTGGTTAGTGAACAAGGAAGTGCTGGTTACAATTCCAGGCCTGTCAACTAGAAACCTCCAGAATAAGCCTATAAACTCTCTTGTGATGATCAAACACAGAACCATCTTCAGTGATCTTTGAGCCCTACTTACTGGGAGAGCCACATGATTTAAAGAACTTGGGTCCCTAAAAGACAATGTTGAAACATACCCACCAAACAGAAACATCTGCAACAGGCTTGAGTGAAAAAGAAATGCCTGTTGTGTTAAGCCACTGAAATTTGGGGGTTACTTGCCATAACAAATAAATGTAGTCATTCAAATATTCTGAAATACCTTCTCTTTTGGTCTTTTCAGTTATCTCTCTGAAAGTATGTAAATAAGAAAAAAACAACAGCCAGAGCTAGTTGAAATCAGAAACCACAAGCAGTCTTTGTTCACAAGTTAGTAGTTATTTGCTCTGTCCCACAACCATCATTATTTCCATCTTTGCATTGTCTACCTGAGAACTATCAAAAGCACTGTCATATTCTGTTCCCTGTCTGGAAGAAAGCAGACATGTTCAAACTTCCACCGCCATTCCTGCAGTATTGTTAAAAAATCAGTACACACAGACAAATCTGCACTTTTCTTTCTAAAATAGGGTGTTGACCTCAAACAAAAACAGGTTTAGGCTACATCTACATGGGTGACCATGTGTGGCATAAAATAGATTTTCCAGCATGCGTTTATTTGGCAATGACTTAAAAGTGCAACCAGATGTTTTCATAGAGAACAGCTCTTTTAGCCACAAATGTTTCCAATTTAAATACATTTGTTTTGACTCTATTTTGCTGCAGATGGAAAACATCCATTTTCTTTCTTTCCATTGGGGATAGACAGCGAACGTTGGCAAATCTCATAGAGAATGATTACCAGTGTAGACAAAACTTCGGTGAGAGCTTAATCTCCAGAAGAGAATTTTTAAAAGGCAAGTTTGCATTTTAAACAGGTTGGCTCTTTTTTTTTTTGCCTTTTTTTTAAATTGCATTTTAGGTTTGGGGGTACATTTGAAGAACATGCAAGATAGTTGCATAGGTACGCACATGGCAGTGTGATTTGCTGCCTTCCTCCCCTTCACCTATATCTGGCATTTCTCCCTATGCTATCTCTCCCCAACTCCCCACCCCCCACTGCCCCTCCCCGGTTTTCCCCCAACAGACCCCAGTGTGTAGTGCTCCCCTCCCTGTGTCCATGTGGCTCTTTTAAGGCCATTCCCCTCGCCCCTCTAATTTGTACCATAAGTCTTAAACATCTGTATGTGTTTGATCCTAGGGGACTACCTTACTTTTAAGTGATAAGTCAAACAGATCTATTCAGAATGACAGCATGGCTTCCGGGTGTGCCATTGATAGTTACTGCAAACAGATATTTGAGTCTTTCTTATCAAAATGTGAATTATATAGGTGTGCTTTACTAAATTTACTTGCAATTGCCAAGCTGAAAATAACAGGAATTTTAAATGTCTTTATAAAAATAACAGAAAAGGTTTTCTTATTTTTTTCAAGAACAAACTAATGTGTACGTGACAGAGTATAAAATGATCTTGGCAAGAGTATATATTTCTGTTTTAAGAAGCTGGGAGTTATATTTTAACTCATGAAATATAATGTTTTCTTTAACCAAAGTACCCTTAACATTTGTTGTTTTAGTTTAACTCTATGATTTGTGAGAAGCTTCTTGAAAACAAGAAGATATTTTAAAATTTTATTTCATGTTTTAGATATTTAAATGAGTAAAAAAGGTCCAAATACTGTTTTGAGCAGTAAAATTATTATTTTTCCCCTGGAAGAGTAAAATCTCTGTCGGCCGAACTATAATACTTCCATAGACTGAGCACTTTGGTATATGTGTACTATTTTAAATGTATAGAGCCTATAAGAAGGAGAAAGAAATGCTAAAATGAGTATTAATTTTTGCTTTAGTAATTAAACTGATGCAAGAACAATTGTCTGTTTTTCTCTTATGTCTTCCTACTTGTAAGTATTTCAGTTAAGATGTCATTCTTAAAGTATTTACATCTATGTTTTCTTAGTTTTTGCTTCTTGATAATATTAATTTTTGTTAGATATCTTTTGGTTATTTTGTCATAGATATTCCAATAAATTTTCAGTAAATTAAAGTTCATCTTTTAACAAACCACTTTACCCACTCTTCAAACTGTGTTAAAGAGTTAAGTATTTGCCATCTACTACATAGTCATTTTGGCCTCTTAATTAAACAGGATATTGTTCTTAGCAATGATTATCTGTCAGGGGAAATCTGGATTTCTCCTAGACCCCAGTTAAAAAGAAGATCACTGTGAGGTCTTGGCCCTGTTGCAGAACCTCTCCAGTCACTCTCTCAGTTTGATATCACTGGGGAAATAACATATTCTGCCAGACTATAGAGCTGGACAGGGATCTAAAAATATAAAGTAGTGATAGATTGTTTAAATGATCCATTGGAATTGGCTGTTGGCTGGCAGAAGTTATCTGAAAAAGGGAAAAGCCGTGTTTGTCCACTTCTGTTTTCCCCTAATAGTACTATGTTGTTTAGTTTGTAAATTGTAATGATTAATAGCAAATATTTTCACTTTACTATTATCTCAATCTGAAATAGTATATATGATGTGAGTTTCTAATGGGAGAACAAAAGAGAAGACTATCTCTGTATTCTACTTGGGCTACGTAATTCATGCTACATTTAATTTTTTAAAATTCTACAGCTCTATTTTTTTTCTAATAAATTTACCATTTTAAATTTATAAAGCATTTTCAGTAGGAACATTTTATATTACCATAAAATATAATTCTTTTAAAATCTGTTCATAATTGTTATATTACATTATGCTTTTGTATGCATTTTACATTACATTATGCTTAAAAGTGTAGTTTTGTGGTTTTTTTAAATGTCTTAATATACCCTTACCTTTATTAAAATACCACTCAGCATATTTTCTAATATGTAAAGAAAGATACTTTCTTGTTCATAAACAGCTGGACATTTAGTTTGTCAACGTAACGTATGACAAAAGTGTTAATAGGATATGGAAATAATTATTTTAATAATTATTTAAAATATTTTATTTTAAACCATTATTTGAAAATAAAATCAAATTTCTAAAATGATGTTAAAAATTAAATATTTATAATTATTTTTCCAAGTATCAGAAGAATTAATGTTCAAGAATTAGTCCATGGAATGTATTTATTTGGTATGGCTTATAAATCAGTTTCCATATGAATAACTTAAATTTTCCCATATTTGCCTTAATGTGAAAATTTATTTTTTTGTTCACTGGTTTAAAGTCTTTAAATGTGGCTCCTCTATACAAAAATATCTTGAAAAATTGCCAGACTAGTGAGATTTATAAGTATCAAGTTACTGCCTTGTGAATTACATTTTTCTTAATATGTTTGCTTTTACTATTTCACATGTACTTAAGAAGAGATGAATGTTAAGGTTTTTGAACTTATGTACATAGATTTTAGTTACTTTCATAAATGTATGTGTGCCTTTTTAAAAATCAGAAATGCTAGAGAATCCAATCAATATATTACTTCGTAGTTGCAGAATGCAGTCAGATTATAGATAAATGCTACTTTAATGATTGTCTGTGGCATTAACAATGAAAATCAATGTTTAATGCTCTATAAGAGTGAAAAGAACTTAATGTTAGGAATTTCAAATAAAAAGTAGATTTGCAACATAATTTTCCTAAATTTAGAAAGCTATTGTTAAAATATATGGTGCTAAAAGTATAAGATGATGAATGTAGTAAACAATAATTTCCTCTCATAAATGATGTCATTGACTTATGGGAATTACTAGGCTCTACATCTGGTATTTAGTGACTAACACTGAGCAATCAAATCAGAAGATCTTTATTTAGTAAAACTGAGTAATCACAAGGATGTTAAGACTTCCTATAACTCAATCTAGCCTATGAAAAACATGGTTCTGTAAAATCAGCATACTTGTCTTCATAATTCATTAATAAATCTTTTGCACAATTTATTGAAATCTGTGGAAAACTAAAGTTCCCATTATTCTCACCACAAAGAATTACTTAAAATTTAATGTACCAGGAACCATTAACTAAAAAATATAAAGTAGTCCCTAAAATAAATGACGTTTGGACAAAGAGTCAAGAGGATTGAAGAGTAGAAACTTGGTAAACAATGGACTCTTGCTTTATGACTAATCTTAATCATTGATTTATATCTACATTTGTGTAAACTGAACTTTGGAAAAAATAGGATAAATTAATAAGACAGTAAGGCATCTAGGAGTGACCTTTGGATATTCATTTTCATTATGTTCCTTTGTATTCCTTGAAAGAGAAGACACAGGAGCTTATATCCTTGAAATACAGATATTGTCTAGTCTTTTTTGAGCCTTTGTTTAACAATATTTTTTTATCTACTCCTAACTCTTTATCCTATCACTTCAAGAAACGAAAAGAATAACAAACATTTCAAAATATATTCTCAAGTTAATGTACATGCCACTCTATTCTTGTTTCGTTTCTACATTAAGAATTATTCACTCATAAATCTGTATCAGTTGTTGATGAATATGAAAATTACTAGAATTTTAAGATAGAGTGCCAGGCAATGATATATAATGATAATGCTTTAATAAGAAAACCATAAAATCTTGACATTACACCTATAAGTTAATTAGAAGTAATGTAGGTAGTATTCTCTGTATATGTAAATAATTTATACTGAACAGCAAATGGTTAGAAATGAAAATTCAATCTGCCAATTGGTAAGATTTGATTTCAAAATTAGAAAGCCTAGATGACCATCCTACTTCCAAAACTGCTCTAGTATTTACGTACCAGTTCTATGTCTTTGGCTTAGAAACTAAAGCTTGATTTCCCCAAGCTTTAGTTTCTTCTTCTGTAAAATGGGTATAATAAAAATACCTATCTCAAAGTATCATGTGAATATGAATATGAAACCAAATATGAATTTATGCAAAGTTTTTACTACAGAGCTAGGCACATAGTAAACATTTGATAAAAGGCTGGCTAATCTTAATAAAAAATAATACATTTTAAAATAATCTTAGTTGTTTTATATTTTGTACTCTCTAGACATGTCAAAAATATAGGTTACTGTATTTGCTTTTAGATTCATGTGATGCAATTAGATACTAAATTGTACATGCAGACTATCGTCTATCAACTGAATCTGTAACCATATTCATGCATATACTAGGTCTTTTGAAAGGCCAATTATAAGCAACTATACAATTTCAGTGCTTATGTTTGCATGTGTGTTTACAATCTTGTTAGTGCTCTGTTAGCAATGAAAATTACAGTATTAAACTTGTTAATATGCCGGAAAGTCACCATCCCATATATGTTACCAAAGTCATGTTTAATTGTTTCTCTAAGTGTAAAATAAAACTTTTTTCAGTCATAATTTACAGTTTGAAAAGCTTTAATTTAGTATCATGAAAATAAAAATGTGGTGACATGTTTTCTAATGAGAAAAGGAGAAGACATAAGATGTAACCAATATAGCTAAATGAAATGAAGTAAAATAACTGGACACTGTGTTTCATGAATAACAATTCCATAGTAATTAAAGAAAAATATCATTGGTATAATTTTTCATGTAGTATGTGAAACTCATGTTTTGACTATTAACTTATTTTTCAGAAAAATAATATATTAAACTAGTTTTAATTTGAATTTCCTTAATTTTATTCTATTTGTAAACATGTTTGGGGTTTATAGCTCTATGCAGCTATAAACATTAAGAGTTTATTCTATTCTGACTATAAACCATTTCCAACCTAGTGGTATGTTCTGAGCCATTCCAAACTTAGTTGTGAAAAAGAACTATCATTTTATTTTGCTCATGGATTTTGCAAAGCAGGATTCATAGGGGCCACAGTGGAACTTGCTTGGTTCTGCAAAAGCATTGGTTTATAGCTAAAACTATCTGGAGGTTTCTTTACACATGTTCTAGTGCTTGGAGGAATCTAAGAATGGCTCAGCTGGGTATCAAACAAAGTGCCTACAGGTAACCTCTCAATGTGGCTTAGGCTTTTTCAGACATGATGTTTTCAGACTTCTTACATTATTACTAAGAAATCTAAGACCAAGTTATCTAGGAAACAAGGTGCCTGATGTTTTATAATGGCCATTAAAGTCACATTAATTACTTCCAGTATACTCTATACTCTATCCGTTAAACTGTCACAGAGCACTCAGACACAAGTAAAAGAGACCTAGATTGATTTCTTGATGGGAGAACTCTCAAAGACTTTGTCCCCATTTTTGAAAACTACACTCGACTCATATGCCTTCTGACTATAAATTGATTACGAACACATCACACAGGCAAAATGAACTTACTACCAAGACCCTCCAATGACTGCATAAGATCAAGTTCATGGTAATTTCATTATTTAAATGGATCCAGATACAATTGAAGCTCCTCAAATGCAGTTTTTTTTTTTTTGTTACCAGTCCATCTAGATCAGTCTGTTGCCTACCACTACATCTGACATTCAATTGTGGGATTACTTCAACAGACTTCTTTTTTTTTAACTAGAGGAAAAAAGAAGGTACATAGAAGTTGCTTCTAATCCTTAACAATTTTGTAAACCAGATCTACCTGCCATTATTTGATTAGAACCTAGGCCTGCTCTCAAAATGATTATCTGCAGCATGTGGCTCCACCTTGCCATCTGTATCATGTTCACATTTTATTTTCCTGCCCACAGACATTTGAAGATATAAAGGCCTCTTTTTATTTTATATTGTTCATATCCTTTTCAATCTAGTCTATGTTCTACTAAAAACTTTGTCCGTTTTTTATGTATCAGTATAATTCAATTCATTGGACAAAAACCATATCTATAAATCTCTTTCACTTAATCCTTTCACTGTCTATCTTAAGTCCCGTTACTGTGTGGGGCTGCTGTAGGACAAAGCCCTTAAAATTCTTAGAAATCCTAATTAATAGCATCTCCAAGATCTATCCTTAAAATCCTTAGGAGGTCTTATGTCTTTCTGAAACATATATAAGAAAAACATTTGAACTTGTTTTGGGATCTTAACACAGAGCTTTTCTCCCAAACACTGGCTTCATTTTTACCCTGAAGCCATGTTTTCTTAGCAGCATTCCGGATCTGATCTTTGTCTTGAGGTCTTTCTTTGAGATTCCTTTGCTGGCTGGAAAGATGGTTCTGGGTTCCCTGTGTATTTTCTCTAAATTCTACTTGAAAATGGAATGGTTTACTCTTTAGTGTATGTCTCTACTCAAAACTTTTATTATAAGAAGCTAGAAGTCAGGTGGTACCTTTAACAACATGACTAGAATTCTTCTTACCCATAATAGTGATTCCATTAGGTACATTTCATATTTTTAATATTACTACAGATGCAGTGGTGTCAAATTTTCTTGTACTACATGACCAAAGTCCTCTTTCCTCAAGCTTCCAGCAACATTTTCCTCAATTCCCTTTAAGCCTTTATGGACAGGCTCCTCAAGAACCAGTAGGCTTCCATGTAATCGGTCCCCAAGCCAGAATGATACAGGTTTTTAAATAAAACTTTCTTAAGATTTTTGTTCTATTCCCAAATTATCTTCCAGTTTTTTGTTTTTGTATAGCAAATCCCCAAACCCTAATGACAAAAAACAAGCCATCTTATTTTGCTTGTGGTTCTGTGTCAAGATTTTAAAGAGAGCATGGTAGAGAGAGCTTGCCTCTGCTTCACAATGTTTGTGATCTCAGCTAGAAAATCGGGAATATCTGGGAGTAACTTAAATGGCTGAATTGAAATGATCTGAACCCTTTTTTGTTCATACATCTTGTACCTGGGCTGGGAGAACCCAATGGCTAGACTCATCTGGAATTGTTGAGCAGAACTGCTATACAAGGTTTTTCCATTTGCTCTGGGTTTCCTCACAGCATGGGATTTTTGGGGTATTCAGTCTTATATGATGACTTGGTTCTTTAAAAGCAAGTGTCTCAGCAAAAGGTAAAACCCACATAGTGTTTTGTTACCTAATTTGGAAAGTCACATAAAGTAACTTGCCATATTCTTGCAAATGAAGTAGTCACAAGCCTGAGCAGATTCAAAAGAAAATACTAGCATCCATTTCTCAATGGAACAAGTGTCAAAAATTATGGCACTATGTTCTAAAACAACCATAATATGTAAATAATATAAATAATAACCAAATAATAGTGCCTTTTGTTTTTAATATAGAAATAACTCCATATATATACTCTTAAGATACATGCTTCACATATTTATTTTTGGAAAACTGATTAGATTTTTATACAAATATCCAACTTAACATAAATATTTCTTTAGTTTATACTTGGTTTGAATATGCAACACAGTTTCCACGAGTGAATTGATAAAAAATATGAGTATCTGGAGTGATGTTATATAGATTAGTAAATTTATCAGATAACAAATTAACTTTAAAAATCCAAAACCATACCAAACACACTGCCTTTTCTTTTTAATCCAGTTAATGAAACTATAGTCTTCTCTTTCTGACTTATTTAACTATTCAAGTTTTATATATTATATCCACTTTCAGAAAATTAGAAATTTATACAAGAAATTTTGGACAAAAATACATTAAGTTGTTCATATTAATCTTTTAATTAAAACACTTTTTTGAAAGCATTAGAGAGCTAGAATTTTCAGGGCCAAATACAGATGAAGAGAAAAGAAAAATAAATTGACCGGTATTTTCCTCTGCCCTTAAGATTATATCTAGGCCAGCTGTGGTGGCTCACACCTGTAATCCCAGCACTTTGGGAGGCAACAGCCAGGAAGATCTTTTGGGGCCAGGAGTTCAAGACTAGCCTGGGCAACATAGTAAGAACACTTCTCTACAAATATATGTACACACACACACACACATATATATATTATATATGTATATATAAAATATATATGTGTGTGTGCATATATGTATATACATATATATACATATATATAGATATATGTGTGTGTGTGTGTGTGTGTGTGTGTGTGTAAAGAAACCTTAAAACTAGAAACCATATTCACAATGGCTGAAATGAAAAACACTGATAACACCAAATGCTGGCGAGGATGCAGAGAAACTGTATCATTCCATACATTGCCGATAGGGATGTAAACGAATATATATTTATTAGTTGGGTGTGACGGCACACATTGGTAGTCCCAGCTACTTGGGAGGCTTAAGTGGAAGGAGGGCTTGAGCACAGAAGTTCAAGTTTGCAGTAAGCTATGATCATGCCACCACATGCTAGCCTAGGCAGCAGAGTGAGACTCTATCTCAACAAGTAAATAAACAAACAAGACTCTTTTTTATTCTGAAAGCTGGAGGTGAGAAACTAACTAGGCAAATGATTCAGTAGAAAAAAGGGATTTTGTTCAAGAAGAGGATACTAATAAATCCAACAGATTTTCAGTTGAGACTCAGCTGTACTAAATCACAGGAATCATAGCACTGCATAATAGAAATTTACCAGGTTTTGGAAGGACCAAAGGCCTTATTTGATAAATTTTGCCAAATAAAAGATGGCTGTTGCAGAATGGAAAACATAAAAATATTACAAAACTGAATACTGTATTAAAAATACTAACAGGGAAGACAGTTTGAGCTCTGGAGTTGAATCTGCAATGACCTATAATGGTGTCACTGCAGTCCAGCCTAGGTGACAGAGCAAGACATGGTCTCTCAAAACAAACGAGCAAATATAATACAATAACTGAAACTAAGAAAGTAATATGTAAACAAAGTTGAAGAGCGACTTAGTAAACCACGAGATGAGACTATATCCTACTAAAGTTACAAAGGATGCAAAGTGTTAAGTATTAAGCAAACAT
The DNA here is from genome assembly GCF_048565385.1 of Saimiri boliviensis. Classification (NCBI taxonomy): domain Eukaryota; kingdom Metazoa; phylum Chordata; class Mammalia; order Primates; family Cebidae; genus Saimiri; species Saimiri boliviensis. The sequence goes on from NC_133458.1 coordinate 58,220,735, forward strand.
ATACAAGAGTTTTTAAAAGTCTAGCACACATATAATTGAGTTTAGAGATGGAAAGAAAGTGTAAAATTGTATAAAAACAATATTTGAAGAGATGATGGCCAAGAATTTTCCAAAAATGACAAAAGATAACAAATTACAAATTCCAGAAGTACTGCATATACCTGAGTAAGATAAATACAAAGAAAACCACATCTAGTGGCATAATATACATTAGCTTAAAACCAAACATAAAAAGAAACTTTTAGACAATCAGAAAAAAATACATATTAGTGTCAAAGGAAAAAAGTCAGCAGAAAAACAGTCAAATCACTTATTTCTCAATAACAAAAGACACTGCAGGGAAAGGGAATTACTATATCTTCAAAATGCTGAAAAACACTTTTAAACTCAAAATCTATACCCACGAAGCTTATTGTAAAAAATGAGTAATAATTTTTATAATTTTTATATAGGCAATCTTTTTGCAGAAAACAAAAAGCTCAACAATAAAATAAAAAATATATAAAATATGACCTTAATCAAAATTATAAATTTCTATTAATCAAAAGCTATCATTAGATAAATAGACAAGCTACAGATCAATATAAAATGTTTGCAATAACTATACCTGACAAAAACTTTTAGAATACCCTAAAAATACTCCTAAAAGTGATAGAAAAGATAAGCAACACAACTAAAAATAGTTAAAAGACTTGAATGGACGCTTCTTAAAAAAATATTTTTGGTTGGCCAAAAGCTCATGAAAAATTGTTAAGATTATAGGCATCAGGTCAATGCAAATTCAAATCACAATGAGATTTTATTTTACATACATTAAAAAGCTAAACAAACAAAAAGACTGACATTGCCAAATGTGGAGAGGATGTGGAGCAGCTACAGTTGAAGTGTAAATACTACAACACTTTTGGAAAACTGGCAGTTTCTGATAACGTTAAATATACCCATGACTCAATAATTCATTTCCAGCTATTCACCCAATAAAAACCTGTGTTCACACAAAGACTTGTGCAAGACTGCCATAGTCATCTTATTTATAATATATATTAAATGGAAACAACTCAAATGTCAATTAATAGAAAATAAACTGTGATCTAGTCATTTAATGGAATAATATTAAATAATTAAAAGGAACAAACAATTCATTTATGCAACACTGAGCAATAAACCAATATTTTTTCAAATCCAATTTCAGAATGTTTGGACCAACTGATCTCACATTAGGAAACAGCTTGAAGGAATGTCAAGTTGGTTACATAAAGTAGTTTGAACTCAAGGAATTTTACACTTAAAAAGTAGACATTTTGTTATATGAATATTATATTTTAATGAATAAAAATGTAGTTAAATGTATGCTCTTTAATCATTACATAAATTGAATAGGCGATTAATCCTCCCCTCGGTCCCCAACAAAGAAAACTGCAATTTACACAGACTGACACAGAAGTGAAGGTAATGCTCCCCAACTTAGTTTAAAATAAATAGCTTTAATACCAAAACCGACAAGGGCAACACAAAAAAGGCAAGTTCCAAGCCAATTCCTCTCATGAATATAAATTTTTTAAGTGGTAAGTAAAATATTGGCAATTCAATGGTTATTGTGTGTGTGGGCTGAGAGGAGGTGTAAAACCACAACTAAGCTGGGTTTATTCCAGGAATATAAGGTTTATTTAATATTAAAGATCCCTCAATGGGATTCCCTGTATTAAAAGAGTATAATGGAGGCCAGGCGAGATGGCTTATGCCTGCAATCTCAGCACTTTGGGAGGCAAGGTAGGCAGATCACGACATCAAGAGATCGAGACCATCCTTGTTGACAGGGTGAAACACCGTCTCTACTTAAAATACAAAAATTAGCTGGGCATGGTTGTGCATGCCTGTAGTCTCGGCTACTAAGGAGACTGAGACAGAGAATCGCTTGAACCCGGGAGTCGGAGGTTGCAGTGAGCCAAGATGATGCCACTGCACTCCAGCCTGAAGACAGAGTGAGACTCCATCTCAAAAATACATACATACATAAATAAATAAATCAGAAAACTCATATTTTAGGTGTTCAAAAAGAATTTGGTAGGTAATATCCTTCTTCATGACATAAAAGTCTTTGTAAACTAGGAATATAAAGGAACTTTCTATAAATGATCTCTAGAAAATGTAAGATTAATGATGAAACACTGGGAATGTCTTTAAAGTTAGGAGGAAAACAATGTTATCTGATATCATTGCTTCATATTTAACATTACTAGAGACTTTCCCGAGTCAGTTAAAAAAAAAAAAAGGAGGCATGCTCAAGTGAAAGAAATAGCAGAAAAGAAAAAAATGTAATTGTCATTATTCCAAAAGATGTGAATTTGCATGAGAAAACCAAACAGAATCTATAGTAAACTATTAAAATAAGTAAATTTAGCAAGTTCACGCCATAGCTTAATTAACTGTACTCCCGTAAACCAGTACAAATAGAAACTGAAAATGTTTTAAAAGTCCTATAAACAATTGACTCAAAAAACCCCAAAAATATCTAACTCACTCCACAGAGAAAACAACAATTACAGAGATGCTTTAGATTCAAAAATTTGTATTGAAATGCAAAAAGCCAAAAAATAGAGATTATTTGCTCAAAAAAGCGAATTTAGTCTACTATATATCAAATATTATAAAGCTGTAACAAGTAATATTTTGTTGAATGACACAATGCTAAAATAATACAGTATTATAGAATTCAGAAATAGACTCACATATAGTAGCTTGAAGAACCATTGGGGAAAGGATAATCTTTTCAATAAACATGTTCATTAGTAATCAAATAGATCAATAAATTTAGGCATATTTATATAATAAAATATTACACAGCACAGTGGTTCTTGAAGGATGGTTCAAGAAAACCAGTGTTTCCTGAAGCCCTAACAGGTGGTCTGCAAAGTCAAAACCATTATCAAAATAATACTATGACATTATCTGTCATTTTCACTCTGATTCTGTCATAAGTGTTCAGAATATGGAACTTTATTAGTACATGTTCAGTTCTAAGCACAGTGGTTCTTGAAGGATGGTTCAAGAAACCCAGTGTTTCCTGAAGCCCTAACAGGTGGTCTGCAAAGTCAAAACCATTTTCAAAATAATACTATGACATTATCTGTCATTTTCACTCTGATTCTGTCATAAGTGTTCAGAATATGGAACTTTATTAGTACATGTTCAGTTCTAAGTTCTAACTTATATTTAAGAAATTACCAGTGTTTCTCTATAGGGTCAAAGCTTTTCTGCAGTATCAGAGAATAATATCCATAATTATCTGAAAATGATATTAAAACAATCTTTTCCTTCCAACTACATAAGATTAAACTTTCTTTAAAGTATTCAACCAAACAAATATAGCAACAGATTGAATTAAGGAGCTGATGTAAAAATTTCAAATTTCATCTATTAATACAGATATTAAAGAGGTTTGCAAAAATATAAGCAATGCCATTCTGCTCACCTTCCTTCTTTAGAAAAGTATTGTTATTTTCCATAAAATGTTTATGAAACTTTTATGTTAACATATCATGATTTTGTTATATTAATAAACATTTTTAAAGTTTCTATTTAATTTCTAATACATTAAATATAAATATGTATATTCATTTAGTAACAACTTGTATCATACACTTATGACATGTATATATTTATATGTGTACATTTTATTGCAATAAAAGTTGGTAAAATATAAAAATATTTAATGTTGAAATTATGATGTTATGTATAGAAGATTTTCTAGCTTTTTCCCATCAAAACATCATTTATTTTTAGATTATACTTTTAAAATTTTTTATTACCATTTTCAGAAAATTAATAGAGCCTTTACCTCTAAGATTAGAAACTTGATTTCTCCTTCATTATTCCTCTTTTCTATATTTAATCAGAGGTAGAGATTTAAAAGTATTGCTAAAGTTCTCATGATTTTTAATGAGGTAATTATTTGGCGATTCTTTAACCATTCTGTTATTTTAATAATAGAGTAATAAACCTTTTTTTCAAATCCAGTTTCAGAATTGTTGGACAAACTGATCTCACTTGAGATGATTATCAGCAGGGGAGATATTATTTCAATACAATCAAAGACTACGAATGGAACACATGGAAATACCCTGTAACCCTTTTAAATCCTAGTCCAGAGATGTCAAGCAGAATGAGCTGAAGTCTTGGAGAAAAAGGAAAGATGGATTGTCCATGGAGAACACTTATTTATTTCCTACTATAAACTAGGAACTATCTATATTAATATTGTCAATAACATTATGAAATAGGTGTTTTTTGTTTTTTGTTTTTCCTGCTGCAGTTAAACAGCAGAGAGGCAGTCAAAAGCTATTATTGGTCTAGTCTGAGGGCAAATAAAAATCTGCCTATTGCTAAGACTAGTGGTCTTCCAATTCATCATAAATTCATCATGGTCACAAGAAGGGTTTTAAAGATGGCAAATTCTTAATTATGACACAATTATTATTCTGCTGTCACTGAAATTATAAGCTTATAAAAGTAGTAACCAGGTTGACTCCACATGAAAAAAAATTCAATGTCAGTCAACACTGAGGATACTTGGTGCTCCCCAAATGATCCATATACTAAAATATATGAGAACCAGTATTCTAGAAGATATTTGTTTAGCCAAAATCTTGTCTTCTTCCATATAATCACATTTCAGTAAGTAAATTTATTCTTCAAATAATCTAATTCTCTCTCGATATATGTGACTTTTCACTTGGGTCTGATGATTTGGACAAACTTATGAGGGTCATATAACATATTTTCTTTTTAGTTTGTAGCAACTTGGTCAGATTAAAGAACTAAAGGTAGAGAATAAAGATAGAAAGGCCTTTCTTTTTTACTTTTTCTTTTTTTATATACTTTCAACTTTTTCTCTCATGATTCAGTATTAGCTTTCACTTAACAGCAATCTCAAAAGTATGCCTCTTAGTCAGTTCCCTAGGGAAAATGGTAAACCAATAAAAACAGAGACAGTACAATCATTTTTGGCACGAGAGCATAACTTATTTAAACAGATCAGGAAGCATCAATAAAATATAGTGACGCACATTACAATAAATGGAAATGTGATATACTGTAGAGTTATAGACTAAAGAGTGTCTCTTCTCCTAATATACATGTCAATCTAGCAAGGCGATGGTCTAAAGCTCTCTGATGTCTATCAGGTCATAAGGTCATCCTGGGAAAACATAGCACAGATTATGTAGAAATCTGCAAATAGAACAGTGCAAATAAAGAGAGGGATTTATGTCTTCATGGGTTTCAAGAGATAATGTTTCAATTGGAAAATTATAGTATTTAGGCCTTGTGGGGAATGTCACAGTTTCCAGATTTAAAGAATACCTTTGTTGAAACAGTCATTTATGAAATCCCTAAATCCTTGATTAAAAAAATAAAAAAAAGAAAAGCAAAAAGAAAGGAAAGAAAACCCCAGATTTTGTACTGCATTTTCAGGACATAAAGTAAAAGAAAAATTAACCATAACTTCAGAGATTAATATCTGTGTGATAGGTTAAGCCTCAAATCAATTGATTTCTATCAAAAGGACTGTTAATAGTTCATATGTTAAATTTTCTCTCTATTTCAAATTTTCAAATGTGAAAACATTTATTAATCTTATCTTGGGCAAGTAGATGAATCAAATATATAAATTGATAATGTTTGGCAGGCTCCAATTTCATTTGATGACCATATCACTATCCACAAGACAAATTATATGCTATCGTTAAAATATCTGTAATCAAAAAACCTAATAAGTTTAAAGTTTATTACATTTATCAGACTGTTTTCTTAAGAAGAAAATCTAAGCCTGAAAACATTTTAATTATATATCTTTCCTTAGGCAATATATTACATACGTGGTTTTTCAGTTCAAAATGTAAACCCACATCAAGAAACTCTTACTGACTTCACTTCTGAACAAGGCATTTCTAGGCATTAGGAAGAAAGAAAAATAGGATACCATCCCTGCCAGAAGAAAACTTACAGTGTCATAGGAAAATGAGGAAGCAAAAATAATTTAAATTTACTGTGGTAATTTAGGTGAGAGAGATTTACATTGAAGAAATGTAGTTAAGTTTTTTAAAAATTAGAAAATACTTCCTTGAGGAAGTAATACAACAGCTGAGTCTAAGTGAATTATACTAACTCATCTAATTAGAAATGAAGTCCCTTCCAGGGTGAAGAAAACAGCATCAACAAAAGCACAGAAGTGTGAAATAGCATGGTGTATGCACTAGTGTGTGTGTATATATATCTGTGTGTGTGAATGTTTATGTGAGAGAGAGACAGCCAGTAGAAGTATGAGGGAAGAGGACGGGAATAACAGATGATGTAGCTGAAACAACAGAAATCTTAAGTGATTTTTTTTAATGGATGATACAATCAGACTTATATTTTAGACACACTCATTTGCATGTATTGTAAAATTTTGAGAAGTACAAATTGATACATGAATCATATGGGACTCTGCAGTTACTCAGGGAAAGGTAATAAGAATCTAAGATAAAGCAATATATATGTTAATGGAACAAAATGGGACAGTTATTTTTAATCACATGCAAGTGAAGAAAAGTGTAAGACTTGATAGTTAATTAGATGTAACTAGTAAAAGCGAGGGGTAGCCTGGTTAGCTCCTCAAGTCCCTATCTTAAGTGTTATATAGATGGAGGTATACAAAATGAGATGGAAAATACAGGGAGAATACTAGGATTTGTGATTGAAAGGAGGAGAGAAGAGTGAATAATGATGTGAGTGTGGGTTACATGTGGGACATCCAAGTGATATGCACTGGGTAATTTTATGCATTTTTTCTAAAGGTCAATATAGAGATAAAGTCAAGAAATAAATATCTGGCATAAAAATAAGCACAGGGTTGTTAGTTAAAATGTTGAGTATAATTAAGATGGTCTAAGAAAAAAGAAAACTTTTTTTTTTTTTTTTTTGAAACAGAGTTTCACTCTTGTTACCCAGGCTGGAGTGCAATGGTGCGATCTCGGCTCACCGCAACCTCCGCCTCCTGGGTTCAGGCAATTCTCCTGCCTCAGCCTCCTGAGTAGCTGGGATTACAGGCACGCGCCACCATGCCCAGCTAATGTTTTGTATTTTTTTTAGTAGAGACGGGGTTTCACCAAGTTGATCAGGATAGTCTTGATCTCTTGACCTCGTGATCCACCCACCTCAGCCTCCCAAAGTGCTGGGTGGGATTACAGCGTGAGCCACCGCGCCCGGCCCAAAAAGAAAACTTTTAATTAAAATGCTAATATTTGAAAGGGAGTTCTAGAGTGACTACACTGCAATGGAGAATGGGAGTGCGTGAGTGTGTGTGTGTGTGTATGTGTATATATATATGTATATATATATATACACATACACACACGTATACAGCTGAAATACATTTATCTATATTTGGCAGCTGAAATATATACATACATACATATATATATATATATATATATATATATATATATATATATGGCAATCAAGAGAAAGGGTTTTGGAAAACTAAAAATACATAGTTCGGCTATTAATTTTACATCATGGAAGTCTTTGGCTCATATTCCTTCCTTTACCAGAATAGTGTGAGTGGGCTTGAAAACAGTTAACAGTTGGTTCAAAATTTGGTAAGAGGTGAAGCACCTTAAAGAATGACTACTGGGCCTGTCTCTAAATAACTTTTCTAAGAAGGGAGGGAGGCAGAGAGAAAGAGGAATTCCCTGCAGCTCTCCTGTAGAGGAGAGAAAGAGAAAGTTAGAATTAGAATTACTTAGACTTTAAGAATACAAAGAAGTTATTTCGAATAGGATTTAAGAATAGAAAGCAGTTATTTAGAATAGGAGAAACTTTATCAGTAAGCTGATAAAGAAAAGAACAGATAAACAATGATTTAAGCTCCCTGAGAAAAAGGACATAGAACCAAGAGCTCCAACACAGAAACTGGCCTCCATGGGGAAGGCCCCTCAAATTCTGAGAAGGAAAAAAAAAATGTTACAGTAGAGTAACATAGATAAATTGGCCTGTGGGATGTGATTGAATTTGAGTCATGTGTGAAGGTGCACCTCAATGTTTTAAAGGAAAACAGGAGAGGAGATTAAAGAGAATAGATTTGATTTTGGAGCTTAAAGAAACCAATAAAAAGTATGACAAAGTTTGACTGTAGGAGAGGAAAGACTTTTCCTTTACCCTGTTAGGCTCTACAGCTGGGCAAGAGCAATAAACTGACAAAAGACAAAATAAGAGGAGAGAAGTATACACATTTATTTAATGTCTTTACTTGCATATGAAGGCCTCTATGTATAAAAATGAAGATCCCAGAAATAGATATGTCTGAGAGAGCTTATATGCCATTTTAACCAAGAGTGATAAGTTCACACTACTGGACTTCAAACTATGCTACAAGGCTACAGTAATCAAAACAGCATGGTACTGGTACCAAAACAGAGATATAGACCAATGGAACAGAACAGAGGCCTCGGAGGCAAAACCACACATCTACAACCATCCGGTCTTTGACAATCTAACAAAAACAAGCAATGGGGAAAGGAGTCCCTGTTTAATAAATGGTGTTGGGAAAACTGGTCAGCCATGTGCAGAAAGCAGAAACTGGACCACTTCCTGACACCTTACACTAAAATTAACTCCAGATGGATTAAAGACTTAAACATAAGACCTAACACCATAAAAACCCTAGAAGAAAACCTAGGCAAAACCATTCATGGCATAGGCGTAGACAAGGACTTCATGACCAAAACACCAAAAGCATTGGCAACAAAAGCAAAAATAGACAAATGGGACCTCATCAAACTCCACAGCTTCTGCACAGCAAAAGACACAGTCATTAGAGTGAATCGGCAACCAACAGAATGGGAAAACATTTTTGCAATCTACCTATCTGACAAAGGGCTGATATCGAGAATCTACAAAGAACTGAAACATTTACAAGAAGAAAACAAGCCCATTCAAAAGTGGGCGAAGGATATGAACAGACACTTTACAAAAGAAGACATACATGAGGCCAAAACACATATGAAAAAATGCTCATCATCACTGGTCATTAGAGAAATGCAAATCAAAACTACATTGAGATACCACCTCACGCCAGTTAGAATGGCAATTGTTAAAAAATCTGGAGACAACAGATGCTGGAGAGGATGTGGAGAAGTAGGAATACTTTTACACTGTTGGTGGGAGTGTAAATTAGTTCAACCATTGTGGAAGAGTGTGGCGATTGCTCAAGACCTAAAAATAGAAATTCCCTTTGACCCAGCAATCCCATTACTGGGTATATATCCAAAGGATTATAAATCATTCTACTATAAGGACACATGCACATGAATGTTCATTGCAGCACTGTTTACAATAGCAAAGACCTGGAACCCACCCAAATGCCCATCGATGATAGACTGGACAGGGACAATGTGGCACATATACACCGTGGAATACTATGCAGCCATCAAAAATGATTAGTTCATGTCCTTTGAAGGGACATGGATGAACCTGGAAACCATCATTCTCAGCAAACTGACACAAGAACAGAAAATCAAACACTGCATTTTCTCACTCATAGGTGGGTGTTGAACAATGAGAACACATGGACACAGGGAGGGGAGCATCACACATTGGGGTCTGTAATGGGGATATAGGGGAGGGACAGCAGGGGGTGGGGAGGTGGGGAGATATAGCATGGGAAGAAATGCCAGATATAGGTGATAGGGAGGAAGGCAGGACATCACACTGCCATATGTGTACCTATACAACAATCTTGCATGTTCTTCACATGTACCTCAAAACCTAAAATGCAATTAAAATAAATAAATAATAAAAATAAAATAAATAGTTGTGGAGACATGAGAAGACAGAGAGAGAGAGAGAGAGAGAGAGAGATTTAGTATAGGAGCAGTAAATTGGGGAAGCGTGACTGGGAAATATATAAGGAAAACTAATTGAAGATAAGGGTTATTTTAGTAGATTTGTTGGTACAGATTCATCTTGGCACAAACTCCCCAACTCCAGTGATAAAATAAATATTTTCTCCTTGATACAAGGACTTTTCTCCTCAGAAATTCATGCTCTACTTTTTGGTAGAAAGGGAGAAGTAAGAAATCCTTTCCTGCATCTACTTTTCTCAATTGCCTTCAGTGCAAAATAGTCAATATACCAGGGCCAAGCAAAGTTGCTCATGCCTGTGATTCCAGTACTTTGGGAGGCCGAGGTGGGTGGATCATGAGGTCAGGAGTTCAAGACCAGCCTGGCCAACAATGTGAACCCCATCTCTACTATAGACTGGACAGGGAAAATGTGGCACATATACACCATGGAATACTATGCAGCCAACAAAAATGATGAGTTCGTGTCCTTTGTAGGGACATGGATGAACGTGGAAACCATCATTCTCAGCACACTGACACAAGAGCAGAAAATCAAACACCGCATGTTCTCACTCATAGATGGGTGTTGAACAATGAGAACACATGGACACAGGGAGGGGAGCACTATGCACTGGGGTCTGTTGGGGGGAAATAGGAGAGGGACAGCAGGGGGTGGGGAGTTGGGGAGAGATAGCATGGGGAGAAATGCCAGATATAGGTGATGGGGAGGAAGGCAGCAAATCACACTGCCACGAGTGTATCTATGCAACAATCTTGCATGTTCTTCACATGTACCCCAAAACTTAAAATGCAATAAAAAAAATACAAAAATTAGCTGGGCATGGTGACAGGTGCCTGTAATCCTAGCTACTCAGGAGGCTGAGGCAGGAGAATCACCTGAACCTGGGAGGTGGAGGTTGCAGTGAGCTGAAACCACATCATTGCACTCGTAGCCTAGGTGACAGAGTGAGACTCTGTCTCAATAAATAAATAAATAAAAATTTTAAAAAATAATATACCAAAATGGCATATTTTGGGGTAACATATTCTGAGTCCCTTCAGAGCTAAAAATAAAAAAGGGAAAGAAACATAGAGGCTACAGTGAAAGTTAACTAACTTTTATATTATACATTTTTAGTTAGAACTTTCAATCCCAATGTCAAACTCAGCATAATTTCAGCACACCTCTCCATCTAAAGGATAAATAACTCAAAAATGTAAATAAATGACAAGAACTATGAAGGTGTGGGGAAAAAAGAAAATACAAGGCAGTCCAGAGTTTATGAGAACTCTTAGAATATCTAAAACAAATGGAATTGAATTATGACAGAAAGAGAAGGAATACTACAGTTCTGAAATTAAGAGCAACAGGGTCTGTAAGCAGTTTCATGCTGGGAGTCAATAAACTTAAGATGACTGAATAAGGCTTAGACTACTAATCATAGTCATCGTAGTAATTAAATGGAACTTCATTATGAACAGCTCAACCAGATAAGTCCAGTAGATTTTGCCTTCAGCCTAGGAACCAAGAGCTGATATGAAAGCAAAATAAAACATCTGCCCTGGGAGTTATGCAAATATGGGTGTTACAGGCTGGAAATCATTTGCAAAGCTCACCTTGAAGTAGTTCTAGAATCTTGACTACCATACTCAGAGCTACATAAAAGTAAAGATAGTTTTACCCAAGAGTGAAATACAATGAGTACAAATTTATTTGATTGGTAATGGTGGGGACCCTAACCTTCCAACTTGCTGCACATACACACACAGAATCCTAGCCAATAGTAAGCACTGATGTAGAGCCCTCAGGTGTGCTACTCTACAGAACATGCCTATTGGAGAAATCAACGTAAATCAAGGCAGAGGAAAACCATAGCAGCTACCTAGATAATTAACCCAACCCTTCATTTTCAAATATAAGTAAATAGGCCACGGATCATCAGATAAAGAAAATAAAAAACTTAAATGAAAGAAAACAAGATAAACTGGACAGGAAAACAAAAATAATTCAAGAAAGAAAAAAGAAACTTTTTTTAAAAAATTGTGATTAGTGTGACAATAGACAAAAAAATTATTACTATTATTGGTAATTGGTAATATTAATTAAAGGTATACTATGGGCTGGATATGGTGTTAAGTGATTTGTAAATATTTTATATGTAATTCTCATTAAAACCTCATTAAATTATATCTAGGTACTATTACTATTCTTATTTTACACAAGGTCCATCACTTACTACGTTTTTTAGTTTGGAAATTTAAAATGTCTTATAGTCTGTATTAGAACATGGATTGTTTGATAAACTGGGCTTGACCTACATTTATATCAAATCTCTTAAATGAAAACAGGCTACTATAAAAACAATAATGTATGTATTAAAAGTATGACTGTTTAAAATAAGAAGAAATAATAATGAATTGTGTAATCAAGTGAATCAACTTGGTGATACACAACATAAAATCTAGTAATCCTACCAAACAAATCAGAGACAAAGACATGGAATATATTAAAGAAAATTTGGAAGTAGTAGAGGATGGACTAGGGAATTTCAAAACTCCAGAGACAAAATATGGGAGAAAATAGTCAAAGAAACTCTGTACTACTGAACAAGAATGACTAAAAGAGTTCGCTCAACAATTAGCAAGATGAATTAAAATAATCCACACCAGAAAATTGGAAAAGTCTTTCCCAACCCACATAACTGACACCCCTAATTCACATTCACCAGCATTGTTTCTTTTTGTGTATCCTTTCTGATTTAGTATAAATATACATAACATGATCACTTTAAATATAAATAGCTAGTCAAACATTTTATAAAAGACATTTAATATAGCCATTGAAATTAATAAAAGGTTAAAACATATAGGAAAACCCAAGGAAGCATAACAATAATTTTCAAACCAATATATAACTAATATGGTTTGACTCTGTTCCAACCCAAACCTCATGTTGAATTGTAATTCTCAATGGCAGGAGGGACCTTACAGGAGGTGATTAGATCATGTGAGTGGATTTCCCTCTTGCTGTTCTCATGACAGTGAATGAGTTCTCACAAGGCGTAGTTGCTTAAAAGTGTGTAGCACTTCCCCCTTTCCTCTCGCTCTCCTTCTCTGCCATGTGAAGCTTGTGCCTCCTTCCCGTTTGCCTTCTGCCATGCTTATACATTTCCTGAGGCTTCCTCATCCATGCTTCTGGTACAGGCTGTGAAACTGTTGAGTCGATTAAACCTCTTTTCTCCATAAATTACCCAATCTCAGGTGTGTCTTTGTAGCAGTGTGAGAATGGACTAATACAATAACTCATCCAAAAGAAAAAAAAACACAAGAAGCTTATTTTTAAACTAAAGAAAAGCAGCAACAAAAGATCAGTATGAGTTTTATTTGGACACATCAAGTCTCAAAAGACGAAGATTGAATAATTAATAAGAAATTCTTAATAAATATGTAATTTTACATAGGGGTCCTTTTATAGATATAAAATAATAATTTTTATACAAGTTCAAAGTGAAATTTTTCTAACGCAAATGGTATTTAAGTATAGTTAAAGCCAAAATATTAATACCTGGCTTAACAGGGCTTATATGTAGGCAGAGAAAGATCATTTATTCAAAAAGAAAATATGAACTTGTATCAATTTAGAATAAGTCATTCAATTGTGTCAATTTAAATGTCAGACTTTTATTCCAAGAAAATTTTAGAAGTAAGCAACATATAATGAGATTAGAAAAACTTAATTTTATTGAAGTATAGATTTTGTGCCCACTTAAGAGAAAGGAAAATGTTTTTAACTTTTGTTTAAATAGTAGCTTTAGTTCTATGATACTTAAACTTACTTGAAGTTGTAAAATATGAGGTAGGCTGGGATGTAAAGATGGCACACTGTCCTGGAGTGCTTTTGTTTTTTTTGTTTGTTTTTTTTGCAACACATAGGGGCAACGAATGCTATGAGTTTTGGCAATGCTATTTCCTGTTACATCTCATCAGGAGGCACATAACATCAGGTTGTTTCATTTTTAATGTTGAAGATTGATCCTGGGGCCTATGAAAATTCTTGAGACCCAGGTGCAAACTATACCAATTAAATCTGAATGTCCAGAATTGGTGGTCAGGCACAGCAATTTTTTAAGATACTCAGGTGATGCCAATATGTGTGTGGCAAAGTTCAGAAAACACAGGGTCAAAGTGATTCTAGCCTAATCTATTCATTTATATAATTCACCATTAACATTTTAGTTCATGGTTTCAGTGTAATGATCAATGCTTAGATTCATTATTCATTAAGGTTTGTACATGATGACTTATTGAAGTTCTATCTATTTCTGAACTTATTAGCTGGACTTCTATAAAGAAATTTTTGTCGTCAACTATTTGGTTACCCTAGAATACAGTTTTTACAAGATATCCAGATAAATTTGTTATATTCATCATGACTATCCTTTTATTCTAAAAGTATATTGGATAACTGTAGTGCATATGTGTCCCAAGGCCTCTTTTTGTATTGCCTACAAGCTAAAACTGCTTTTTTTATAAAACAATTTTTCAAAGGGTAGTAAAAAAAAAGAAAAGACTATGTAACAGTAACAGTATGTAGACCTGCAGAATTAGTGGAGGAGGAGGAGAAAAGAGGAGGAAGAAGGAAGAGGAGGACAGGGAAAGTAGAGGAGAAGGAGGTGGTGGAGGAAGAAGGAGGAGGAGGAGGACGGGGAGAGGAGAGGAGGAGGAGGAGGTGGAGGAAGAAGGGGGAGGAGGAGGACGGGGAGAGGAGAGGAGGAGGAGGAGGTGGAGGAAGAAGGGGGAGGAGGAGGACGGGGAGAGGAGTGGAGGAGGAGGAGGTGGAGGAAGAAGGAGGAGGAGGAGGAGGTGGTAGAGGAAGAAGGAGGAGGAGGACGGGGAGAGGAGTGGAGGAGGAGGAGGAGGTGGAGGAAGAAGGGGAGGAGGAGGACGGGGAGAGGAGTGGAGGAGGAGGAGGTGGAGGAAGAAGGGGGAGGAGGAGGAGGTGGTAGAGGAAGAAGGAGGAGGAGGACGGGGAGAGGAGTGGAGGAGGAGGTGGTGGAGGAAGAAGGGGGAGAAGAGGAGGAGGAGGAAGAGGAGGAAGAGAAGAAAGGAGGAGGAGAAACTATTCATATTAGTGAATCCCAAAGTCTAAAATTCTTATAATGTGGTCTTTCACAGAAAACATTTGCCAGTCTCTGGTTTAGAATAAAGAGTTTGTGTCCTTATAAATTCCTTATAAATGGTAAAAATATCCAGTATGTGTGTTTAATAATAAACT
Organism: Saimiri boliviensis; assembly: GCF_048565385.1. Lineage (NCBI taxonomy): Eukaryota > Metazoa > Chordata > Mammalia > Primates > Cebidae > Saimiri > Saimiri boliviensis. The sequence goes on from NC_133458.1 coordinate 58,235,894, forward strand.
CATAAATTTTAACATTGTAGCTATTATTTTTTCATGCTGTAGCTCTTATATTTCTGAAACAGCCATTTCATCAAGGAGTCCTTTTTTCCTTTAGTGAGAAAGCATATTTAGAGATGAAAAACGGAGTGATAATGGAATACTATGCAGCCATAAAAAAGAATGAGATAATCTCCTTTGTAGGGACATGGGTGGAGCCGAAAGCCATTATCCTCAGCAAACGAACGCAGGAACAGAAAGCCAAACACCACATATTCTCACTTATAAGTAGGAGCTGAACAATGAGAACATAGGGAGTGGAGCAACACACACTGGAGCCTGTCGGGGGTTGGGAGTAGTGGGAGAGGGGTAGCATCAGGATAAAGAGCTAATGCCTGCAGGGTGTAATACCCAGGTGATGGGTTGTTAGGGGCAGCAAACCACCATGGCACACAATTACCTATGTAACAAACCTGCATGTCCTGCACATGTATCCCAGAACTTAAAATGAAATTGAAAAAATAGGAAAATCTAGGTGATAGAGGCACTACTTGCTAATGAGTTCTTTCTGCTTATAGCCTACATTACTATTATTTCTATGCCTTTTCAACAAGTATTTAGATAATACATATTTATTTTAGAGATATAAAACATTAAATGTCTCTGATATTTCCAAATTACATTTAAGTCATTTTATATTATATTTGTTTTCTCTTATACAGAAAGCTTAATTCCTAACAATATAAACATAATTTCTTATTTGATTTATTCTATATTATAACAGTAATATTATTAATATATTCAGTTTCAAATTACACAGGCTTGTTATACGGGTGATTCTGTTTAAAGACACCTTATGTCAAATATAGTGTTGATTCATCAACACTGAACTTAAAACCAACAGCGTTGTAACTCATGCCTGAAGGAAGCCTACGTGACACATCTATTTTCTGCGTATGGCACATCACAGCCATCTTCCACTCAGGAACACGAGACAGCATTGCAGCACTTCATTGGGAACCATTTTAAAAGCAAAATCACCAAAAACAAGCAAAAGAATGTGAAAAACGTGGCATTAAATACACCACAAAAATGACACTGTTTATGGTATAACACTGAAACAAGAAAGCAGAGTGTCTCCTTCGTCAACATCTCTAGGAATGAGTACCTTGGGCAATTCAATTTTTCTGCCACCGTTAATGTCTGCAACTAACTGTGTCTGTCTGAATGTCTGCAAATGACTTTGAATGTTTTGTGAATGTTGATTTGGGGGTTACAAATACACTTTAATGTGTAGGTAGATTCTTAAATATGGAATCTGTGAATAATGAGGATTTGCTCTGTGTGAAAGATTCATAGGTAACATATATAGAGAGAAAAAATATGATGCTGGAAGAGTGAGGAAGGGTTGTATCAGACTGACTTCTCAAGCTTAGAACCTTTAGCCTATTTTGGCATGAGACAGGAGTATTAAAGGATTTTTAAGCTGAGGAGTGATAAAAAGGTATTTCCATTTTGTAATGATCACTCTGTGCGTTGTGGGAAGGAGAATGGTGAGGGAGAAGTTGGAGACTTAATCAGGCCACAGCTATAATCCTGGTAAGAATTCATGAGGTCTCTACTAAGGAAGCAGCAATGGGCATGACGTTAAGGGGCTGGCCATGGTGAGTGATTCAGTGTGAAGGACAAGAGAAGAGAAATCAAAGATGACCTTCCAGGTAATCAAAGTGCCATGTGGTAGGACAAAATTTAAAAGAGTCAGAACCAATTTCAGCAGGGAAAAATGCAAAATTAAGTTTAGTCAGGTTGAGATTTAGTTGGCTAGAGGTTATCTAGGTGTAAATTTCCAGAGAATATTTACATAGAGATCAGTTCTTAGATAACATTTAAGTAATAATTTGAAGGCTGAGAACTCAAAAAATAAAACTAAGAGGCTGAAGAAGGTAGAATATATGAAAAAAAAATTACACAGCCAGAATACTAAGAAGGCAATAGAAATAAAACATTTTATGAAAACTGTAGGGAATCCATGAGCCCCCCACACACAATGGGTGCCAGAACATAGGGATCTATGACCCCACATTGGGCACCAGAATGTAGGGAGCCAGCTCACATCACCCTTGGGTACCCAGAGTTTGGAGGTGACAAAGGAATGAGAAAAAGACAGATTAAGAGAGACAGTAGGACCAGTGGGCCATCACTTATTCTCTGGAGAGAGTGAAGGCCTCGAGCTCTGATCATTCACACTATTTATTGATTATAATCACTTTGATCTATAGGGTAGGTTTGGAGCAAATCAGTGAGCTGGAACTGGTGTGTCATCCTAAGGAGTGATAACAGTGGCAGTTTGGGAGTTTCACAAAACAAGAACATGTGGTTATCTTTAGCTTAATATCTATGTACAGCTGATGGCCCCTGGGCCTTGCAAGGAGCCTACAAGTCTAGCTACATCATGGTGCTACAAAGAGGTTTTACATCCTTGAGCACAATGTTTATGGTAACAGAGCCGAGATCACCCTGCACTGGAACATGAGGCATGGAGAGGCCTTCCTCCTCAGAGGCCTCCTGTAGCCTTCTGCAGTTTGTTGTTCCTTGTTTATATGTTACTCATAACCAATTTATGTAGGCACTCTGTAAGTCCTTTCTCCTTTGCTGTTTTTCTCAATAAAAACTAAGCAAGAGAAAGTTTACAGTAGATAAAAGGAAAGGCAAAGTGGATAATAATGTTCATCAGGGCAAACAAGTAAAACAAGATAGGCTTGGTAAGACATGAAGGAAATTTTGGCAATTAAGGACTTGGTAACTCTAGCAAAGAGAATTTCACTGCAATACAAGCCAGATTTCTTAGATTAGGTTGAGAAAGAAACGTGGTAAGAAAATCTAGACAACCTATTGGTGATCAAGCACTTGGATTCCAGTATGTCATTTAAACAGTTCTGCCACTTGAAAGCTGTGGTAGCTTTTGACAATTTGTTCAGTGTCTGTTTTCATTTTGTCATCTGTGAAACAGATCCAATAATAGTAGTTAATATATTTGAATACTGTTTTGAGAAAGAAATGAGTGAATGCATGTGAAGTAATTAGATACTTTTTTAAAGTTTTTAGGTCCAAGTAGAACTAAGATGTGAAACATCACAATGCATGGTATAAAATTTATTTTAAAATGAGAATGCTAAAGTTGAATATTACAAGGAATATCATAAAAGCTCTTTGAAGGCATATTTCAATGGTAAAAATAAAGATTGGTTTTGTGAAATTGAATTACATAACATAATTAAATATAAATTCACATAAAAATTAGTAAGGAAAATTTCTAGAAGCAATGACCTGGTGCAGAGTAAGCACTTAATAACATTAAAAAGATAGACTGTGGTAGCATATTTTTATGATAAACATACTGTCAAAAGAAATACAACAATCAAAAGAGTACATTGCCAAATATATATAATATATTTTCTGGAGAAGAAGGAAGGCATATAATCTCTGTAAATATCTTTTGGAGTAGTCCCACTACATATCTATTAAAACACCCAAAACCCGGGGCACCGGCAACATCAAATGCTGGTTAGTATGTGGAACAACAGGAACTCTAATTTATTGCTGGTGGGAATGCCAAATGGTACAGCCACTTTGAAATGCAGTTTTGTGGTTTCTTAGAAAATTAAATATCCTCCTATCATATATGATCCAGCAATCATACTCCTTGGTGTTTACTCAAAGGTGGTGAAAAATTATAGCTGCCCAAAAATCTGCACATAGATATTATAGCAGTTTTGTTGATAGTAGGCAAAACTTGGAAGCAAACAAGCTGTTCTTTAGTAAGTGAATGGATAAATAAACTGTGGTACATCTAGACAATGGAATGTTAATTAGTGCCAAAAAGCAATGAGTTATCAAGATGTGAAAAGGCAGGGGAAACTTAAATGCCTATTACTAAGTGAAAGAAGCCAGTCTGAGAAAATTACACACTGTATGATTTCAACTGCATGACATGGAAAAGAAGAAACTCTGCAGACAGTGAAAAGAGCAGTGGTTGCAGGGGTTGAGTGGACAAGGAGGTATGAATAGGCAGAACACAGAGGACTTTGAAGGTAGTTAAAATACTCTATATGGTACTATAATAGTGGATAAATGTCATTTTACATTTGTCTAAACCCACAGAATGTACAACACCAACAGTGAATCCTATTGTAAACTATGAACTTTGGGAAATTAGGATGTGTCAATATGGCTTTATCAATTATTACAAATTACCACTCTGTGGGAGGATATGCATGTTTGACAGAAAAGAGTAATTGGGGAATCTCTGTGCTTTCCTGTCAATTTAACTAGGAACCTGAAACTGTTCTTAAAAAGTTTTCAATAGAATAAAATTTAAAAAACAAAAACAAAAACAGTGTAGTCCTTGTTTATAATTAAGCAAAAACAGACAGAAGAAAGTTTAATTGGGTTATATTCTTCATTTACACAAAACCAGTGTTTATTTTTAACTCTGAAATCATGCTGCCTTCAAAGAACTTTTGTATTTCTTGTACATATTCAATTTTAGCATTACCATTTTAAGAGGTATTCTATATCATACATTATGATGGTTCACATCTTAGTTTAACTTAGGCTTAAAATGTTTTCAAAAGTTCTAAATTTTAAAAAACAGTAGGATGATAGATTTATTTTATTTGATTTCTACTTTAATACAATGTAGAAATAAAATGGGCCTTTATTTTATTTGATTTCTACTTTAACAAAAATGTTATGTTTCATTTATTTACATTTAACATCAGGAAGTGCTGACGTTTTTTTAATTCTGTGGTTTTTCTGGATGCTGTAGTACCATGAAACTGCAATGTTTTAAGTGTGAAAGCATTAGAGTTTCAAGTTTGATTTGGCCTGAATGTTTTTCTTTGGCAAACCTTCAACTTCAAAAACATACATGCTTATTTGTGGTTTCTTATGGTTTTAACCCTCTTTGGGGGAAAGAGATTGGCTTAATATGGTTAAAACGATCTATGTGGGGTGCTGGCAGGTACAAAGGGAAACACAGAAGAAACTGACTAAACAAAGGATTTTCCGTCCCAGAGGAAAAAAAATCATTCTTTTAACCATGTTAAAATACCCATATTAGGTACAGTTCATACTTAACAAAATTGTCCTTGGTGTTTATTTTAGCTAGATTTGCCTTGGTATTAATCCAAGCTATTCAGTTTTCTATTTCTGGAACTTACTGTTAGAATTGTCTTTACATTAAAAAATGTCTCCTCTCTCCTGAGCAATTCACAGTTGTCCCACCAAACTTCAAGCTCAATTTTCCCAAATACATAGTTATTAGCTTTCTCCTACCAATCCACATCTTCCTACATAAATATATTTTTATCATTATGGGAGTTCAAGATTTTTTTTTATTCTTTCAGCATAATAATTTGACAAAAAAATGGGTGGCAGCTAATATATACTATACATTTTCTATAGGTATTGGTGACAGACATGAAGAAAATCCATTCAAAGATTCCACTATGGGACATTCAATCTAGAAAAGAGTCACATAAAATATTACTGTTTGAAATAATGATAATTACATTCTTGGAATGAGTCATGATGAGAGTGATTCATAAACAGACCTACCTTGTCTGAAATGAGAAAGCAAAGCTAAATTCTGGAAGTAAAAAAGGAGACTGTAGGTGAGAAGACCTTTTAAAACAGTAAGTGCAAAGACCCCAAAGAATAATGACCTTAAGTGATTCTGAAGCTATACAAAGGTCAGTAAGGCTGGAGTTAGAGAAAATTAAAACACACACACACACACACACACACACACACACACACACACACACAACACCATAGTCCTGTTGACAGGTGGAGGAGGTGGGATGATATGTTGAAGAAAATACAGAGATTAAGGTAAGGGATTGTAACATGCAAAACTTAATACCTATTAAGATAACTATACTTTTTAGGCACTGTTCCAAATTTACTATCATTTAAATGTATTTACTCTTCACAATAACCTCATAATGTATATATATTTTATCTCCATTGTGTAGAAGAAGAAACTTGGCACAGAGAGTTAAAAACTTGCCCAAAATTACATAGTTAGTAAGCAGGAGAGCTAGGATTTGAAGTGGCTCCAGAGGATGTTTTCTTAGCCAGAATTCTACAGTCTCACTAGCTGGTCTGCTGGGCAATGCTAAGGACTTAGTCTTACTTTCTTTTATGTTTACACTATTCTAAAGCTATTTTTAGAAATGGCATGAAAAGCACCTGAAAACTTTCAAAAAGAGAAGCAAGCCACATGGTCTTTTTTTTTTTTTTTTACTTAAAAAATCACCCTGATGGTTTATTCATGAGTAGAATCAAGGAGCTCAATGTGTCTATTGCAATTACTAGGTATGCAATAATGGTGGTTTAGACTCAGTTGATGGCATCAGAGATGTAGAAAAGTTGGTAGATCTGAGAGCTACTAAGGATTTAGAACTAAAAATGATTGGTGATTGGTTAGATTTGGGGAAGGGATATATCATGAAAATCTTTCAGGTTACCCTCATAAACAACTTTCATCCCTACATTGTAGAAAATACAGGCCCTTTGCCCCAAAAAAGTAAATGTACTAACACATGCATATAAACATGGATATTGTTTTCATACTTCATGGGACTGCGAACAATATAAAGCACATGCTATGGACATTCAAGCGTTCATGGATCTCAACTTAAGAAGTCCTGCCTTATGTGTCCTCTGCATCGTAGATTATCTGTATCATAGAAGCACCACAAGGTGGTTACAAATTTCTTGAGATGACAGCAGAGTTCAGTTTCAATGCTTAGAGAACACAGTTAGATCACCAGAAATTTGTTCAAATAGTGAAAGCGGAGCTGAAAAGAAGTTACGTATGGATCCAATTCAATAGCAGAAAACACCTCGTCAGCAAACTACAGAACCAAAATCCACATGGTATATTCCATGTTTGAACCAGCAAGCAAAACTTAGAAACCAAATACCATGATTCCAGAGTTTGTGTGACTGCTGTAGAGGATACTCATGAAAGGGCATAGCTGAGTGTTCAAAAGTTTTTCTTGACTCTTCTTCTAGGTAACATATTTAGCCTAGTGCCATAAATTTATAATCAGTTTACAAAATTATTTTAAAAAGTTACTAAAAATCTGACTCTCTTTTCTATTTCTACTGTAACTGTCCTATTTCACTAGATTATAAGTTGGATGTTAGCAGGGGTATTTGCTTATTTTGTTTACCTCCATATCTTTTTTTAAATTATACTTTAAGTTCTGAGATACATGTGCAGAATGTGCAGATTTGTTACATTAGGTATACACGTGCCATGGCGGTTTGCTGCACCCATCGACCCATCATCAACATTAGGTATTTCTCCTAATGCTATCATTCACCCAGCCACCTACTGCCTGACAGGAACTGGTCTGTGATGTTCCTCTTGCTGTGCCCATGTATTCTCATTGTTCAACTGCCACTTATGAGTGAGAATATGCAGTAAAAACTGCTCTTGTGTTAGTTTGCTAAGAATGATGGATTCCAGCTTCATTCATGTCCCAGCAAAGGACATGAACTCATCCTTTGCTATGGCTGCATAGTATTCCATGGTGTATATGTGCCACATTTTCTGTATCCGTCTATCATTGAGTTCACCTCCATGTCTTCAGCATTTAGAATAGAGCTCAGTTCACAGTAGTGCCTCAATAAGTATTTGTTTAAAAATTAGTAAGTGTCCCACCTTCTTTGTCTTGTATATAAGCAGACAGAATAGCATCCTGCTCAATCTCACCTTAATTATTTATCCCAGAAGTGTCCAAAAGAAACAACATGAATAAAATGATTTTTGTCTTACCCTTCCAGCTTTGATGGACTAAATTATAAGAGACAAATACTCTGAGAATAACTATAAAAACTAAATGAAATAGAAATATATCAGCTGTTAGGAAACATTGAGGCTACAATGGCAGACAGGACTTGGGGAGCTAAGTTGTGGAGATGGAAAACGACAATTAAGGTAAGCACAAAAGTTTTCATGAATTTTCAACCCAAGGATTTGCACATATGTAACAAGTGCTAGTATAGGCTTATCAGTGGCTTTATAAGCCTTTTGGAAGGCTGAAGGTAGGCAAAAAATAGAGCTGAGCACTACAAGGTAGCCAGAAAATGAAGGTCTGACATCACAGAGAAAGCAGAACTGTAAAGATATGAGCATGACACTCTCCACTACTTTTCCAGAGGTACTTCCTGATCCCTATGCTACATATGGTCAGTGGATTAGAAAGCCAAGACTGAGCAACAAAGGTAAGAAAGAAAAGAAAACGAAAAAAGTCAAACTTAACAGCAACATAGTGTGCTAGTGAGACAAAAGTTGGGGCTTAGGACATTGTAAGACAGAAGATACCTGGAACACAACCCCGACCTTTAGCCAAAACTTCTGAAAGACCTCATTCATCATAGGAACAAAAGAAGACAGGATCAGTCATCCCAAGTGCTTACATACAACTTCTACTCATTTGTTGGTAATCTGTTCCTACTCTAGCAGAATGCCCAGACTAACTAAGTATTTCCTGAAACAAAGAAATGGCAGCCATGTAATAAATAAGGTTATGTACAATACAATAGTCATTAGGTCAATATAAATACTTTAAGACATAGCTGGAGGATCAATTAACCAAAAAACAATAAAAGTAACTAAAAATAAAAGTCATTGGAAGGTTAACTGTATATTTTAGTTTTCAAACATAAATTTTAGAAAAATAAATCTGTTCAAGAAAATATGTTTTTAGAAAAACTAGAAAATTTCATCTGAAAACTTGAGGTTTTAAAAAAGAAACAAGTAGAAATACTAGAATTGTAAGACATAATTTCAAAAAGGAACTCAGTGGATGAAGCTTACAGCCAAAATAGATACTGCAAAAAGAGGGTTACTAAACTGGAAAACTGGTTGGTAGAAATAGTTAAAACTGAAAAAATGTGAGAAAAAAAGACAGAAAACAAATACAAATGTGTATTGATCATAGTAAAAAGTTCTGACATATAGGTAACTAGACTCTCAGAAAAAGAAAAGAGAAATAGTTGGGCAGAGGAAACATTTAAAGATTCTGACCAAAAATATTCAATACACTTAATTAGGTTATCAAACCACAGAGTCAAGAAACTGCCAACATCCAACAGGATAAATGTAAGAAAGCCATACCCAGCTACATCTTAATTAAACTTTGTGAAAATCAAATACCAAGAGAAAAGACTCAAAAGTAGCCACCATCTCCAATGGGCCAATAATTAGGCTGACTACTGACATTTCAATAGAAATTATAAGACAAAACAAAATTGACATTTTAAAATGATTAAAGAAAATAACTAGTGACCTAGGATATTATCTAGATGAGGTCAGAGTGTGAAGGGGAGTTATGAGTGGCTATGAGCTCTTGGCACCAACACTGAAGTCCTTCTTATGTGAAGTGGGTGGCAGCAGAGGCTAGACTTGGTGGGGAGAGACTGTCTTTGCCCTCATGGCATTGTTTCATTCCCCACTGTTTCTGCCCTAATGCACTGCCCACGGAGAGATCACATGGGCTTGAGTTCTGGCCTGAGACAAAAGGGCACAGGCAGTCCATATCCAGTTGTTTACTGAGAACAGACATTCTCACCCTGACCTCTTTTGCATAAACATAGCATCCCTTAAATCGTTTTCTGGAAGATTCTTTCTTCTCCACCAGATTTCACAGGAAGGAAGATACTGTCCTCTTTGGGCTAAGTTTCTATAGAGGAATTACTCTGGTTAGAGAAGTCTAGAAAATCAATACCTACTGAATGCTTCTTTAAGCAGGAATGATAGTAATTTCAGATTTATCAAACAGAATGGTCCTTGAATACCTATTATTACTTTGTCAGGTTTACATCTTGCTTCAATAAGCTTCCCTGTACAATTCAACCATTCATCTTTACTTCATCTGCCTATGTTGATCAGGCAATCCCAGTATCACTAGTACTAGCACCAGGACAAGTTTTAACATTGTGTTCTCTACTCACTCTAGCTAGAAATCTCTCTTTATTGCTCACCTCAGTGCATCAGTGTCAGGACTATTGAAAAAGACTAAATGTCATCTACCTCTGCTTTTAGTATTTCCTACTTTCTGCATGAGGAGCCCGTTGGTCTCCTCAAGAAAGACCAACTAAAGTCTTATGTCAAAAGTATCCCACAGTGTGATGAGTAGAGGTGGCAGGGGATGGTTTATAGGTTACAGGGATTAGGCTTCCAGCAGCCTTGGCCTATCTGCCTTTCATGTAGGATACGGTAACAAAATATTTCAGATTTTAATAGATAAAAACAGCTACTGTTTATATCGTTGAACATCAGCTCTCTGATATGTAACAAGCATTTAGGCTGAAAATTTGGCAAAAAGTCAAGTGCTTCAAGGATAGAGACATCATCTTAATTGACCTAACTGTCTGTGTAGTTATGCTATAGTCAACATTGAGGCAGAATTGAAATATTAATAGATGCTTTATCAGCTGGAATGGTGGTGTTCTGTGAGAATCTACCTAGTTTGAATACACAGACTGCCAAGTACAGCTGACAAAAGTAGAAGGGAAGTCTGTGGATTTGATATGCATTTGATCCAGTTTGTAATTCTTATAGAAAAAGGTACATAATAGCTGTGTCAATGGAGCTTTATCACATAGTTAACACTTGACACTATATCCAGCAGCTTCTCTCATTATCCTAAGGAAGTCAGTTAGAAATCTCTGCAATGTTGCTGTATCTAATATGAATATTAGTAGCATGTTACTAGAAAATATGATCCACCTACAGCATTTGCAATAGTAAATGAATTTTGTTCAAATATGACCTACTTGAATGATACTGACACTCTTCTGATAAGCATAGAATGGTCAGTGCTAGTGAGCTATTCTTAGCTTAGATATCAGCACTTAATTAGAATTTCTGATCAGACTAAAGCTCCTTGTTTTTCAAGGAACACAACAGGGAGATAATAAGAATACTTGGGAGATTTCAGAAACATGGTACTCTTACGTCGCCATGCTTACACAGCCATGCCAGTTGCCACCAGGAAGCCAGAGCTCCTTCGATATTTTCTTAGGACTCTCAAAGGAATAGAAGCTCCAGCTATCACCAAAGTGGTATCTTGGGGCCATTTAGGCAGCTGAAGCAGCAGAGGATTCTTAAGGTAATGGTCAGCTTTACTGTTTGTTTTTTGAGATGGAGTCTTGTTGTCACCCAGTCTGGAGAGCAGTGGTGTGATCTCAGCTCACTGAAACCTCTGTCCCCTGGGGATCAAGTGATTCTCCTGCCTCAGCCACAGAGTAACAGGGACTACAAGTGCCAACTCACCATGCCACGCTTTTTTTTTTTTTTTTGTATTTTTGGTAGAGACAGGGATATGACACGTTGGCCTCAAACTTCTGACCTCAAATGATCTGCCTGCCTCGACCTTCCAAAGTGCTGGGATAACAGGCCTGAGCCACCGTGCTAGGCCTAGCTTTGTATCTTCAAAATGAAACTCTAGACACCTCTGTTGTCAAGATGGAAATTCTGTGCCATCCACCATGGTCTGAACACAAGATCCTACTTAAAGTATAATCTTAAAAGAAAAATGTAACATTATACCCACTGCTATTTAGATCAATTACTAAACAGAATATACAAGATTTTGTGTTAAAAATTTCACTGGAAACTAGACTGGGGAGCATTTTTAACTTAAAGTATATGTTTAATTGCTGGTATAACAAGTGCTATTTAAGATATTATAGAAGAATCAGAAAAGCCTTCTAGAGGGAGATGCTTCTGGGTTATTATTATTATTGTTGTGTGTGTGTGTGTATTTTTTTTTTTTTTTTTGAGATAAGACTCGGTAAATGTGAAATGCCTGCTTAATCAATGTTTTCCTTGATGGAAGTCCTCAGCCTGAAACACATGTTGATAGAGTCTATTAGGATGAATTTAAGTCAGGAGTTCAACTATGTAAAGTGAGTCAGAAACCTTCGGCTTCAGCAGTATGTTTTTTTGTATATGTATGAAGAGAATAAATGAAGGCTAAGTATAATTTTTATTAACTCTATCACGAAATAGGTTGCAGTTTTCATTTGAGCTTTCCTGAGCAAATATCACCATACTATGTAAAAACTATTTTTTTAGACTCTCATATTATGCAATGCTATTTCAAAGGAATATGATGAAATATCCATATATAATATAAAGAACAATTTTGTTGTTCATACCTGAATATAAATCTTCCCTTTTGACTTAGTAGGGGAATGGAATGATAATTTTCTTCCAGTGGGGGAATAGCGAGTATTTTAGCAATAGGATTTATCTTTTATATTTAGCAGTTAAGTATTTGGGCTTTCATGGAAATGTTCCAGAAAATGTTCCTGCAATGTGGGCAGAGCAGCTTTAAAATAGGCCATTTGTAACTTTTTTTTTAAAAAAAAAAAAAGCATGTAAAAATTTACTGCAGATGTTTTTATATGTTCAAAAACAGTTATCCATCTCATACCCTGTGTTATTTTTAAAAGTGCCCTTGTGATTAAAAAAAAAAAAAATGAAGGCAAACTAAAAATGTTTTGAAGCAAAAAGAAAACAAAAAACAAAGAAAGAAAGGAAAAAAAAAAAAGACAGACTAGGTGCAGCAGCTCATTTCTGTAATCCCAGTAATTTGGGTGGCCAAAGCAGGAGGATTGCTAGAAGCCCAGAGTTCAAGACCAGCCTGGGCAACATAGTAAGACCACATCTGTACAATAAATATAAATAATAAAATAAGGAAATTTATTTTAAGCAGACCTCTACTAAAGGAGCTCTTTCAGTAGAAGAAAAATCACATGGGATGGAAGCATACAAATTCAGGAAGAAATGAGAAACATAAAAAAGGGGAAACAGGCAAATCTGAACTAATGTTAATTATGTAAAACACTAATAATCTGAGTGTCAATATATCTGACAAAAACAAAAAAGATAAGAAGAAAGTAAAAGAAAATCTAAGTGATCCAAGGCCCTTACACTGTCTTGGAAATTATGAAAATACCAATAGACATCACTCTGTAGTAAGTCAGGGATATATATTGCTATCTCCAAGGTAACCATCAAAACAAAAATTCAAAGAGGATAGCTATCACAGGGGAAAGACACAGGATAATTAAAAGAAAAACAATTCTTAACTCAATATGAAGAATGAAAGAAGGAAAACAAATATAAGAAAAAAGTAATGCCAGGAGACAAAAAAAGTAAAATAGTAGTTACAAGGCTAACTTGCAATTACATTGTTAGTAAATAGATTACCTAGTCCAATGAAAAGACAAAATTGTCAGATTGCACTAATTAATTAGCAATAACTACATGCTGTGTACAAGAGATAAACATTAAATATAAGGATGCAGACATTTCAGATTTTAGAAATACTTAAAAATTTGCCGTGCAAACACTAGCAACAACAATTGATGCTTGAGTAGCTATCCTAATACCAAAGCCTGTATGGCAAGAAACATTACTAGAGATGACAATGAATATGTAACAAAGATAACATTTATCAATCAGCCAAGAAGATAAAAAATTCTAAATTTGTTGGCAGCCAATAACATAGTCACAAAATATATAAAACACAAAGCAATTAAATTATGCAAATAGAAAAATCCACAATTATTGTAGGAACTTAGATATTTCAAATAACTGATAGAATGTGTGGAAAAATAAGCCAGTGAAGATACGGGTTATTTGAGTCACAACATTAATGAACTAGCCCCAACTAACGTGTATAAAATACCATTTTGAATAATTGTAGCAAAATCATAATTTTCAAGTTCAGATAAAACATTTACCAAAATGCTGGAACAAAATCTCAATATATTTCTAAGGCTACAAATAATAGAATACATCCACAAGAAAATTGAATTGTATAAGAAAACAATAGGAATAAGATGATAAAAATAGAAACTAAGGAAACTTGTACCATTTGTACCACAGCACATCAGGGAGAATTTGAAATTTTATAGACATATTTTTTAAAAAAAATCAATAATCTAAGTATCAATATAATATAGGAAAGATCAATCAATCAACTTAGAGAATGTGGAAAGAAAAAACACTATAAACAGAATTTATTTAAATTATAAATAAATATGTCATAGTGAAAGCAACTAGCCAGATTTACTTTTTCCAAAAGATGAATAAAATCGGTCATTTCTAGGGAGGCTAAATTTTAAAAAGGGAGAAGGCACAAGTTAATATCAAGAATAGGAATATGGACATCTCTAAGCTCCTTTTGATATGCAGCATATAATAAGGATGTCATAAACAATATCATGCTAAGAAATGTTAAAAATATAAATTAAATTGATAAATTCCCGAGACAAAAAATAAACAAAATTTACTGAAATTATACAAGAAGAAATATGAATTCCAAATTGTATACCTTAAATAAAAACATTTTCACAAAGAAAATTCCAGACCTAGATGCCTGCTTTGAATTTTTCCAAATATTTAAAAATAACATATATATTACAAAAACTTTTTCAACAAACGTCAGAAAAGGGAAAATTTTCTAATACGATTTATAAAATCAGCATAACAATGATACAGAGGCCTGACCAAAAAATAAATCACAGGAAAGGAAAATTATGGGTTAAGCTCTCATAAGCATTGTCACAGACCGAATCCAGTATATCTACTCATATAACTGAGTATATGTAAATATAGCCATACAGATACATACATTGCTGATAAAAGTTAATTACCCAGAATGTATACTGATAATAGTTACTATTAATACTCAGTAGACTATCCATATTTGTTTCCTGGCTCATGGAATAAGGACTATCATGAAAGGAAACAAAACGTGGCATTCGCTGGAACCACTTTACCCCCACTCCAGCCAACATTATCTCTAAAATAAAAAGCAATGCCAAATCTCTGGATTGTGCAGGCCAGGATTTTAGACTGTACCCAATTCCCACATGAGCTACAGGGCATTGCGAGTGGAGTTCTAGTTTCAATTACTAGTGCCAGATTTGGCAGGGAGTACAAGACTAGTTGCTCTAAATTCCATTCTGTGTTTTAATCTAAAGAGGAGTTCAGGAGATAAACCCCAAGATTGAAGTGAATTAACCATAGGATTTAAAAACTTACCTTCTACTCTGTGGTCTCAAGTTGGCCCTGGCATGGATAGTTACATAAATACTTATAACGTTCTGCTTCACCTAAATGTCAGCTTCACCCAGAGAAATATGGTAGTTTTTATTAATGAGCAACTGAAAGGAATATAGGCCTAATGTATAGGTCTTTCATTTATTCTTTAATAAAAACGATGTATATTTATAGAGGAAAGAGACATCTTGGGTTAAAATAAGGCTGACAGACATTATCCAAACCCATGTATAAGAAAGTAAATAAATAGGGCTTTGATACAAATCTGCATCTGCACCTAACAATCAGGTTTCTTCAAATAAAAAATATGGTGGCTTATAAAACATGCTTTGATATGAAAGGAGTAGCTAATAAAAAGAAAAGAAAAATAAGTAAAAGAAGACAACCTGACTCAACTGGAAGAAAAGACAAATGTCATTTGAAAAAAAAGATT
Organism: Saimiri boliviensis; assembly: GCF_048565385.1. Classification (NCBI taxonomy): domain Eukaryota; kingdom Metazoa; phylum Chordata; class Mammalia; order Primates; family Cebidae; genus Saimiri; species Saimiri boliviensis. The sequence continues at coordinate 58,251,463 of NC_133458.1, forward strand.
GACATCCAAAGTTTATACTACAAATATAAACTAGAAAATAATATGCTGAGGAGACTAGGTGACGTTTTTAGAGCTAATTACTCTCTTAAAGTGATAAATAGGCCAGGCACAGTGGCTCATGCCTGTAATCCCTGCACTTTGGGAGGCTGAAGTCAGGAGTTCAGGACCAGCCTGGCCAACATGGTGAAACCCCATCTCTACTAAAAATGCCAAAATTAGCCGAGTATGGTGGCATTTGCCTGCAATCTCAGCTACTTGGGAGGCTGAGGCGGGGGAATTGCTTGAGCTCAAGAGGCAGAGGTTGCAGTGAGTCGAGACTGAGCCACTTCAATCCAGTCTGGGCAACAAAGAGTGAAACTCCATCTCAAAAAAAAAAAAAAAAAAAAAAAGAAAGAAAGAAAAGAAAAATAAAAAGAGATAGATAAAGGAGAAACATGTATTAGCTGTTACCAGAGTACATTTTTCTGAAAGAACAGATTGGAATATTTTCCCGTAAACTAAGACCCAGGAAATGATGGGGAAGTGTTTCTTAAATCTTCATAGACAATTTGTATTTTGGCATGCTAACCCCCCATGAGATGGTATTAGGAGGTGGGACTCTGGGAGGTGATTAAGTCATAAAGGTAGAGTTCTCAACAATGGATTCATGTCCTTATCAAAAGAGAAAGAGGATCCAGTTCAAGATGGCTGACTAGAGGCAGCCAGTGCAAGCCATGTTCGATTAGCATGGAAACCAGAAGGCTTGGCAGTGTTGTGTACTCTGAATAGCAAAATTCATCATTACTTGTGTGGAAAGGAAGTGCCAGTGGGTCACCTGCCCCACAGCCACCAATCTCCATTGCCCCAGCTGAGAGGTCCTGCCCTCTCCAGTGTAAGGCCCACAGAACAGCTACCTTCCTGCTGCCTGACTATTCCAACTGCAGCCCATAACATTCCAAAAACCCAGTCCCCATAGACCTGTGCTATTCCCTCAGGCTCTCACCACCTAAGTGTTCCGTCTGCCCCTGCCTGAGAGTTCAGATGGTGACCCTCATCACAGCCAGTACCTGAACACTGAGCTAGCCCGACCCTGGTCCAGCTCTTTCTTGACTCATACACACTGTCCGGTGGGTCATCTAGAGGCCAAGAAACTGAGGAACTACCTACACCATTCCAATTCAGCTATTAGCTGACCACTTCCTGCAGGGCGGGGGCTGACCCAACCAGCTGATACCACCACAGCCAACACCCACCCACACAGACCTAACAGTGGAGCCCCCACTTTTAAACAAAGTGGCAATGCTACAATGTTGGAGAACAGGTGAGAAGCAAAGTCAAAATACCCTTCTGACTGTAATGTACAGTCACACTCCTTAGGTGAACAATAAAGCTATCTGACTTGGGCTCAGTGACAAGGTTCTGCCCTGAAAGCAATCCCACAGAGTTGCAAAACAGGTGTTTCCAATGGCTCTCAAGCACACCATGGTCTGGAGAGAGCCTACAGTGTATGTCTGAACTAGAAGTCACCATTCCTGGAACAGGGGTGAGATAGGGAAACAGATCACATTCCTGCTTCTCTAGGATGGGGAGCAAGTGCTAGCCTCTTAAGCTCCCACAAACACGTCAGTGTCTTTCAACAGGAGCTCCCTGCAGCCACCCTTATCAGGGTTGGTGCCTGTGTTCACCTTGGGGAGTATTCAAAGGCAATCCAGAGACTGGCTCTGCCCGGCTGTATCCTCCCACCCACACAAAATAGGAAGTTCAGGGCACTGTCTAGCCCATCACCTGAAACAACAGAGAGCACCTCACAGTAAACAAAAATCCACAGCTGGCTCTTGCCCCAAAGGGCCTTCTACTGGCCTGTAGGTTTATCCCCACAGCCCAATATAAAACCTGCCAGCAGAAGTGGCAATATACTCTATAGTCACACTCCTTAGGGCAGGAAAGATGGGAAAGGGACAGAATATATGAGGAAAGAAAAAAAAAATCCTATCTCTACTAAAATAATTACAAGAATTAGAAGTGCCAGCCACTCCAGATAAGAAGGAACAAGCAAAACAACAACAAAACAAAACAAAACAAAACACCTCTGGCACTATGAAAAATCTGAATGGTGTGAAACTACCAAAAAATCACAGCAGCATTCCAGCAGTAGATCTTAACCAAATGAAAGCTCAGAAGTGATAGGTAAAGAATTCAAAGCATGGATTACCAAGAAGCTCAATGAAACCCAAGACAGGGCTGAAAATCAACACAAAGAAACTAGTAAAGCAATTCAGGAAATGAAGGGAGAGATAGATACCATTTAAAAAATCAGTCAGAATACCTGAAATTGAAAAACTCACTTAAGGAATTTTAAAATAAAATTGATACTTTATCAAAAGACTAGACCAAGCAGAAGAAAGAATTTCAGAGCTTGAAGTCTTTCAAGCTAACCTAATCAGAGAAAAAAGAAATAAGAATTTTAAAAAATGAACAAATTATTTGAGAAATAAGGAATTACATGAAGCAACCAAAACTATGAATCATTTGCATTCCTGAGAGAGAAGGAGACAGAAGTTTAAAACCTGGAAAACATATTTCAGGGAAGAATTTAAGAAAATTTTTCTAATCTTGCTAGAGAGGTAGACACCTAGAGGACATTTGTGAGGTATTATATAAGATGAAGATCACCAAGACATGCAGTCACCAGACTATCCAATGTCAATGTGAAAGAAAAAATCTTAAAGGCAGCAAGAGAAAAGGGAACCCCATCAGGATAACTGCAAATTTCTTAGCAGAGAGCATATAAGCTAAAAGAGATTGCGGAGGCTATTTTCAGAATTTTTAAAGAAATTACAGTGAAGAATTTCATATTCTGCCAAACAAAGCTTCATAAACAAAGGAGAAATAAAATCTCCAGCTAAGAAATTGCTAAGGGAACTTGTTACCACTAGATCAGTTTTACAAGAGACCCTTAAGGGAATTAATAAGAAAATCAAAGAACAATACCTGCTACCACAAAACATGCTTAAATCCATAGGTGTGAGAGGCCTGACCCACTACTGCTAAAAATGATGGAGCAGATAGAATGCTGCTCAAGGCTGTGAAGCCACATAAGCCTTTCAAAAGCTGAAGAAACATACAGTGACACTGTGGAATGACTAAATCTAGCTAATTAAAATGTATTATAAACTCATAAAGTTATCATTGTTGTAGTGGGAAAACTTAACATCCACTGTCTCAGAATTTTTTGTGTACGATAAATACAATTTTATCTATCAATTAAAATAATAAATAAAATGAAGAAATGCAAAAATAAATAAATAAAATGTCAGTGTAGAAGAAAAAGTCCTGAAGAAATACAGTGGCTCGGGAAGGACACATTCTAATTTGATATACTGACTTGACATTTTCTGACATTCAGAGCTTAGTCCTTGTTCTGACTTGAGCCATGGGGCCCAAGTTCTGAGCATCACTGGCAGCCTCAGTTCAGAAATCTCCTGAGGACAAATACATATCCGAAACAAATGTGGAAATGAGAGAAAAACCTTGCCTAGATATCAGCTGAAAGCCTATAGAAGATATGTCATCCCTAGAGGCCGTACTCAGCACATTAAGTGGCATATTAAGTAGGAGAGAGTTCACGTGTGCTGGAGGGGTACATCTTATGTAGGTTGGACCAAAATGCCATTCTCTGAGAAAGGAGAAAGTATGAATCAATGACGTTTCCTGAGACAGAAAAATGCACAATATTAAATTTATCATTTGAAAGGAGAATATTCCAATTACATCTTAAGTCTCAAGTGATGAACTCTGGACAGCTAGCACAGACAAAATGGTAGCTATTGAGGCAAAAAAAAAAAAAGAGCTTTCCCTTCTGCTCTACTCATGGAGACACTACTGAGTCTTTATTTTATGCTCTGGAATCACTCTGGAGTCCCAGATTTGCCAGGAGTAATTGTTTTAGGGGCTTTTTATTTAAAAGGTTGGACTTCTAAATTTTATTCATTTATTAACTTGATGGATGAGGAGCCAATGCTGTGATATCTTATTTTTCCTGCTAACTCTTTAGCTCCTTTAAAAGGCAACACGTGAGACTAATTAGGACTCTGAAGTACTGGAAAAATCACAGGGATTTTCATGGAAAAAAGCCCAGGATACAGATGCTTAAAGGTGCTCACATCTAACCAGCCATTGAGAATGTCTTTGGCTGAGGCTGAGCAGAATGAAAAATCAGGGAGATGAGTTTTAGACTTTAATTTCTTTGAAGTTTACGTGGTAAAAAAGAATTTAATTTTGTTCTTTAGTCATTTCTACCCTTTGAACTAGCAACTTGAAACTTAGCCAAAGTCAGCCACATAGAGCTCCAAAAAAATTGGCCAAAAATAATTATTACTCTTGCATGTTTGTGATAGAGAAAGTTTGGTAAAACATTCATAACCAAAAATAGGACATTTGTTGGAGGAATAATATCCAACAATTGGTGAACACATACATATATAAGTTTACATAACTATATACATAATGTTTTTATAAAGAAGATAGAGTTGGGGCACAGAGAATGATAACCCCAAATTATGGTACTCGGGGATGCTAGGCACCTTGAATTTTAAAAATCTGGAAGGGCTTAAAAGCTGCCTCAGAACACATAGCTTTCTAAACTTCTTTTGTTCCTCCCCATTGTTATCCCCACCATCAGCACAGGGAGGAACCCTCTTTTCTTATCCAACTAAAGAAACTTATCTCCAAAAAAAAAAAAAATGAAACTGTCTTTAAGACCCTTCTTTCCCCCCAGGGATCTCATTAAATAACCAGGAAAGATTAACCACTGGAGAAAAGACTAAGAGAAAAGATTAAAAGTCACCACACTCAGACAGACTTTTCATCTATTCTCCTGAGGGCAGAGCTGAGAGATTACTAGGGGGATATCTGCATCATAAGAACCTTTGTTCATGCTGAAGTTCCACCCCTTACCTCCTCTCAATTTGCCTCCACCTTCCCCAGAGCTCAGAGAAACTCTTTTCCAAGTCAATTGTCTGCTCTTTGGGCTTTTGAATTTTCCCTGAAAGTCATTTGTTGCTGCTCATCATTATGTACATTTCCCCCGCACCACCCCGTTTTCCCCCTTTCCTGTAAGAGAGTATTTAACCTTTAAACATTTGGCCTTTCTTTGAGCCTCATATTTGTAGGACTCCCATCTCCACGTGCATGTAAATAAATGTGTATGCATTTTTCTCCTATTATTCTGTCTATTGCAAATTCAGTCCAGCGAATGTTCAGAAAGAACAAGAGGGTAGCTTTCCCTCTGCTCCTGCAATACACAGATACATGCATGCGTACATACACACATATATACATAGAATTGATGACTCAGTGATTACATCCTAATTTATCAATAAAGGTTGCCTCAAGATGAGAAATATTACTGATATGTATTGTAATTTCTTCTTGCTAATGATGTGAGACATATGCAAATATGATCAAGAATTAGGGCAGAAATTGGTACTGTTTTAGGAGGACTGGATTTTTTTCTTGCTCTGAAATAAAAGAGCTGCAAAATTAATTCTTTTATTTCTCCTTTTCTTACCTAAACTATATATATTATCTTCTAAAAGACTACCAACCATACATATTGATTTTTCAGTGTTTCCCTAACACAAATTTGGAAAACAAAAAATAACTGATTGAAAACGAACATAATAAAACAATACTGACACTAATGGCTAAGATTTTAATAACATTAATTATTAAATGCCAGATGCTGTTCTACAGGCTTTACAAATCCTAACTAGTTAATCCTCATCATACCAATATGAAGTTTTACTCTGTTATATGAGATTAAGTGCCTTGCCCAAGGCCACACAGCTGTTTCTGAGAAAATGATTATTAGAGTTGAAACATCATTGTTGCTTTTCATAGAACTTGATCAAAGACATTTCAATTTTCAGAACCTGGCTGGGAATTTTTGACAATGTTTTTCTATGTTTCTTCACTTTTTAGTATATTGTCACCAAAAAAAAAAGAAAAGAAAAGAAAAGAAAATCATCTAGGGTGATTTGAATTTGCACCAGGTCTAACAAATTACTAGTTCTGGGATCTTAGCAAGCTTATGAATTTGATATTTATTCCTTAAATAAATATTTAAGTGTGAGAAGGTATTCCAGGCCCTGAGGGTGTGGTTGTGAAAAGACAGAGCAAGATCTCTGTTCTGGAGACTGCATTCTAGTGAGGGAGATGTATAATAATCAAACAAACATATGATACTAAGTAATATCGTTTTAGGTGCTTAATATTCCTTAGCATCAATTTTCTTTCCTATGAATTAAGAAATATATTACCTACTTCAGGGCTGTTGCTGAGATCTAATAAGATAATATGTGGAAAGCATTTAATACACTAAAAATTGCAGCTCTACTCTGGCTACTATAGAAATACATATTTAACTTCTGTTTGAATCTTTCTGAATATCTCTTTGTTTTTGCTTCTAAAACAACACATGCATACTTTTTCATTTAAACAATATAAGCCACTTTTGTAGGTATTACACAATAGGGTCTCAGTTGATCCTTGAACATCTAGGCCTCGCTATGTTCCCAGTGTTAGCAATAATCTATTCTCTGTTTGAAATTTTTGCTTTTATTAGTAGCTTTAAGGAATTTAAGATAAATATTTGCATAAGAAAGAGTTTTTATTGAAATGATCCCAAATCAACATATGCTTTGTCATTTGCAATATTCCCACTAGGGAGTAGAATGAATAATAAATGGCCAGCCAGATGTAGGACTTATTTAAGTACTTAACGGAGAGTTTATTTTTGAGGCATTTAGCTGTAACCATACTTCAGCTGTGTTTTTGCCTTAAGACACATTTTTTAACTCCATGAATACAAAGAGCTTCAAACATCTACTCTCTTTCTCTCTCTCTCTCTCTCTCTCTCAGCTCAAACATAATTCAGAGTAAGACTGTACATGATTAAAACAGTGTAAAAACTCAATTAAATTTTGTTTTAATCCGATATGAAAAATGGCTTTGCTCATGGGGAACTACCTATAGGACAATGGTCGGTTTACTATAAACATGAAAACACGGTCAATTGTATGATATGCCTTGAGGTACTTTATCCAGGTCAGAATTATATAAAATGCCATAAGCTTATACACAATGCATAAGCAGACAATTTTACTGTACATTTTTAAAAACAGAAATACTAAAGGGTTTATTCATTAACAGCCGTTTCATGACACTAATGTGTGTTAATCCGTTTTAAGCAATTTACAAATATTAATTCATTTAATACATTGCAAAAATCCAAGAGGATGATTCTAATATAGACCCTATTTTACAGATAGGGAAACAGTAGCCAGAAAAATAGAGTAAATTTCTCAAGACTGTATAGCTAGTAAGTGGCTGCAAGTTGGATTCGGCACCAGCACATGGGTTTTCCAGTCAAAGTTCTTCACCATAGGCCTCTGCTGCCTCTCACTGGGAAAGCATGTGGGCAAAGTAACTTATGGGTGGTAAAAGAGAATTCCAAGCTGGTTTTGTTTAATGTTACAAATCCCTGAACTTTTGCTATTCCTAATTAAAAATATTATTGCTTTCAATAATAAGTAATAGTATTCTAAGATAATTCTTGCATTTTTTAATAACTATAATTTGGTCTACTTAGTTACTGAACTACTAGGTAGTTACTGAGTGCAGAAGAAAATGAATTGTAATTCTCTAGGATGTAAAGATGTAGCCACACTAATTAGAATGTCCATATGTGTTTCATGAGGTGTTTTTACATTCTTAGCAAGATGTAAAAGGTAAAAGTTTTATATGTAACACCAAAAACAAAATACATTTTTGTGAAGGGGAGGAAGGCAGCAAATACATTTTGGTTTTGGTGTTACATATAAAATGTATTTTGTTTTTGGTGTTACATATAAAAAATATTACATAGTATACAAATAATAGTTTGCAAACAACTTCCTAAAAGGATTATATATACTTGGGTATTGACCTTTCAGGTTAAAGCCTTTCTAAAAAAAATTTGTGGCTTATGATAGTTTCCTAGTAGACTTTATCTGTAATGTGTAACTGTCAGCAATAACATTATGACAACAATTATTTATATTAGACAATAGAGAGTTTTGTAACCCTGATTCACTTGCTAATTTAAATATTTGGAAAACAAGAAAAAAATGTTACAGAAAAGAAAGTAGGAATATTTCAGGTAACTAATAAAGAAAAAACCAGCTATTCTTGAATAAATTACATGTCACACTAACTCTGGATAATTTTGCCATTTAAAATAGGGACGAAATTGCTATAAGCGTTAATACCTTTGCATTCTGAGCATAATAATCTAGATAACCTTTAATCATTTTTGGCTATTTACCCTCTTTGGGCCATCATGTCCTCCTACATCATCATCACATGTGACTATATGGCAACCACACCTGATATCAATAACTTAGGTGTACCCTTAGAATAACCCTGTATGGCAGATGCATCTGAATGTGTGTTCCCAGTACTGAGCTAGGGAATCCAGCAATGACCCACCCAGAGATCTGTTCTATAAGGAACATCTGAGCCTCCACCCTGTACCACGGAGCACGGGTTGGGCCATATGGAATGAATGTTACCAGGTGGAAGCTGTTAGGGAGAGGTTGCTAAGTGAAAATACTATATAAACTGCATGCTTTTTGCAAGCAGTTGTAATTCTCCTGCTCAGCCTGCTGCCATCAGGCCATGCGATTCTCGTGTTCAGCCTGTCACCAATGGACTCTCTCTTTGAAATGTATGCCCCTCCAAAACCCCTCATTTGCTGGCTCTGGGTCTCTTTGACTTCTTGAACATGATGCCATCCCCACTGGCATTGATACAGGTTGGGTCACAACAGCAATTGACCCTTAACTCAGATCAGCTGCTTGTCAAAACACAAACGTCTTCAGACCTGACCAATAAAATGAATGGCTCTAAGTGTAGTAGCTCACACCTGTTACTTCAGTACTTTGGGAGGCAGAGGCAGGAGGATTATTTGAGGCCAGGAGTTTGAGGCCAGCCTGGGCAACAAAGCAAGACCTAATCTCTAAAACTAAATAAGTATTTTAATAAAAAAAAAAATAGCCAATAACCAAACAGAGTGGTGCATACCTGTTTCCCAGCTACTCAGGAGGCTGAGGTGGGAGGATCGTTTGACCCCAGGAGTTCAAGTTTACAGTGAGCTACGATTGTGCCATTGTACTCCAGCCTAGGCAACAGAGCAAGACACTATCTCTAAAATTAAAAACCGAAACAAAAAACTAGTTCTATATGGGTACCTAGAAGTTTCATCTTGAGTTCCTTTTAATGTCTATCAAAATTCGTCATTATTAAACAGTAGTTGATGAATCTGTATTCCATCCTCTTTCTAAATATGTCCCCGAGTTACTCTACTGTCTACATGATCAGAGATTAGCTTATTGGACATTATTAGGTGCACAAGTTTCCTGAAATGTTTCTTATGCAATAATGTTAGTTTAGGTTTTAAAATAGTAAATGCCAGATATAGGAGAAGGGGAGGAAGGCAGCAAACCACACTGCCAGGTGTGTACCTATGCAACAATCTTGCATGTTCTTCACATGTACCCCAAAACCTAAAATGCAATAAAAAAAAAAAGAATTTCTCCACATCTAAAAGAAAAAGATACGAGCAAAAAACATTAGCAAGTATTTTCACATTTGAAAAAAATCTCAATTTCATTAACCATTAGGGAAACAAAATTTAAAATCACAAAATGATATCATTTCACATTCACTATGTTGACCAAATAGGTTAGATATTACTAAGTACTATTTACATATATTACTGAGAACTGCTGGTGGGAAGGTGAATAGGAAAAGCTATTTGGAAAACAGTGAGGCATTACCTCACTAATGCAAGAATATTTAGAACAGCATTCTCATAAAAGCAAAAAACTGCAAGTAGCTCAAATGTCCTTCAGCAGTGGGGGGGACCAACTGTGATGTGTTCAGGCAATGGAATACAGCACAGCAGTGAACATGAGTGAGCTGTGGTCACGTGCATCAACGTGGATGAATCTCAGAACACAATACTGAGGGAATGAAGCAGACAAGGGATAAATGCAGTAGTACTTCATCAACATAAAGTTCAAAAACAGGCCAAACTAAACAAAATATTGCTTATGGGTACATCACAGGTGATTATAAAGTAAAGCAAGGGAATGATAAGCACAAAATTATGGACAGTATGGGACAGGGGTGCTCTTAAGGAAAGGAGAACAGGCTTCTAAGGAATTGGTGATGTTCTGTTTCATAAACTCAGTAGTGGGTACATGGGAGTTATTTTACTGTTCTTCTTTCACTATACATATACATTTTATACATTTTCTCATGTATAATATATTTCACAATAAAATGTTCTGAATAATGAAAAAAAATACTGTCAGAAATAGGCCCATGAAACAGCACAGCAAGGGTTTTGAGAAGTATACTGCTTATTGCTTTAAACTGCCTTCTTTACTGCAACATTTAAAGCAAATTTCTGGTCTTGGCATCAAAAAGAGCTTTGCCTCTTCTGAATAATTTTTGACACAGAAACTTTGTGGCTGCATATATTTCCCTCTTTAATTTGTTAAGAACCTTAAGAAAATAGTTGCCTCTGTTTATCAAGCTAGTATGTTTTGGGGCAGGGTTTTGTGTAGTTTTGTCATCTTTGCTCACTGGTGTGTTCCTATCATTGTTTTTTTTTTGTTTTTTTTTTTTCCTTGAATCCTGTTATCCTCGTCTTATTTATGGTATTCTGCCAATAACTTATCTGTTATTTTCTTCTTGGCTCTACTGCATGTCCCAGCTCCTCTCAGTTGGTTTCCACTGTGTTCAGCCAATGAGAGGCACTTTGGGAAGGCTGGAGTTCAGGGCTGGGAGAAACCAGGGTACTTTTCCCTTTCTCTCTTTCTCTTTCCAGAGATGCAGTCAGCAACTACAAATCTGCTGAGGCCCTGGTTCCCGCCAGAGAACCATGCAATGGTTCTAGCTCCTGTGGGAAGGATTCAGTCCTTATGTTCCATTAACTCAGCCTTATCACCTCCTTCTTTCAGCTGCAGGCTGGCAGCTGTCTCCTGCTGTTGCTTATTTCTGTGTACCTTATGGTTCCGTATTTGCCCTGTTCTTCAGTTTATCACTTGTGTAAACATTGTTTTCTATTAAATTCACTTTATTAAACATGTTTAGAGCAGTTTCTATTTTCCTGGTGAGACCCTGACAGTTATCTTGCAAAACGTCATGTATTTCCATATAAGGTATCTTAAATCCTTTTGGAACACAGCTGGAAATCTGGATAGATAGGGAGAAGGGGCAGAGGAAGATAGAAGGAGACAGAGATAGAGATAAAAGAAAGTGTGAGACACCATGTAAATCTTCTAAGTTCATAATGCTTGTAAAGAAATTTCTAGGGCATAATCTCTTTCAAACTTGCATTCTGCAAACTCTTTGCACTTCATTCAGATTTTTAAATTCATTTTTGTTTTATTTGTGTTATTTCTAAGATTTTTGTCATCGAATGTTAAAAATGCTAATTGATGAATGCTAATTCATGAAAAGAAATAATTAGCTTTTTTAATGCCTGTGAAAGTAGCAGAGTCTTTTAATACTTTCCATTTTTCATTTGGATTTATTTTAAGCATTCTTCAGTCTTGCCTAAAATAACATTTCTTACTTACACACTACTACACTTTAAGTCACGTTAAAAATTATGTGCAAAATCTGATTTTATTTTTAAAGAAAGACACATTTGTTTTCCTTTTAATGTCATTAATATTAATTACTCCTAGAAGGCCCTGATATTAACATGTGGGAAGTATAATGGTGATATTATAAATCTGTTTAACCTTACAACAACCTAACAGCTGTCTTATTCCACATGTGCTCCAGATACTTTTTCCAGGATCTTTTAATGGGATATGCTTGTATTATTGTGTACATACACAATTTTAATATGTTAGGAGTTTTTTCACTTCTCAGTTTTTGGAACATTCCTCCCTGATATACCATACATCAAGAAAAAGACCTGTAGTATGTGAGCTATAGCTCTTGAGTAGCAGCCATATGTTCATGGGAGACCTTGGGTTTTCTTTTCTTAAACATTTATGTGACATTTACACCACAAGCTAAGCTCTCAATAAGCAGCCCTGATTTTTTTTCCTCCACACAAATCTTTATTTAATAAATATATTGACAAGGGCAGCTACTCACCACTATGCCCAATATTAATTATCAACATAAAATCAGTAATTATTACCAACTAAAAATTTAATTCTTGAGACAAACACTTTCTCCTCTATTAAAAACAGGGATAGTTTCACTGCTCGGTAATTAGTATTTCTCTTAATAATGATGGTATTTATTACATTACAGTGTTTACTATTTTTTCACAGTTCATTAATTTTGCTCATCTTAAGTTACTTATGATTTTTACTCCACTCTCTTCCAGTAAGATAATTGTGAAACAAATGGGTTAAACATTATATTCTAAAATTAAGGATGGAATTTAAGACTACATATATGAGTTGCCTAACGCTAGAAAAATTATCAATATTAAGTGATAAATATGGTTATATATCTCCTGAGAAGATGAAAGAATCCAAAAAATTTTGTCATTCACAGACAAAAATATGCCAATTCATGTGTAATGATACATTTTTCCCCCAGAATTCAATTACAAATTTACTCTGCATGGCATTTAACAACTGAGAAGACAAATACTCTTAACTACAAAGTTTTCTAAAAATTGATTTTAATTAGTTTAGTAATACCTGTTTTAGCTAAAAATTTCCAGAAGATGCAGAGTTACTGTTTACATGATTCTTAAAACATCTTTCTTTGCAGTCGAAGATAGGATATTAAATCAATATATAAGACTAAGACATAAGGTCTGGACACTCTGACACTTTTTTTAATGCTGTTATATAATATTGGACTAGAACATGGCAAATGTATCCAAGTAGATAACAAACACATCCATTAGGCTTTCCTGAAACATCTCTCTTGAAAGAGCCTTTGGCAGGAGCTAAATGGCAGTCAAGACATGACTGAATCCCCTAAGTATATTTCACTCAGTTATGTGGCTTAATTTAAAGTCATATGCTCTATTTAGCAGAAGCAAGGAAGGCAAACTCCTCATTCAACTTTAAAATTTTAAGAATTAAATATTTAGTCTCAAAGACAATTCAGAATTGATACAGACATCAAGGCAAATTCAGAATTGATACAGACATCAAGGCATTAGCAGTTAGATCTAGGTTCATCCACAGAAAAACTTGGTGTTTTTTTGGTTTCTTTTTTTCAAGATGGAGTTTCACTCTGTCACCTGGGCTGAAGTGCAGTGGCGTAATCTCTGCTCACTGCAACCTCCATCTCCCAGGTTCAAGTGACTCCCCTACCTTAGCTTCCCAAGTAGCTGTAATTACAGATGCCCACCACTACGCCCAGCTAATTTTTTGCATTTTTAGTAGAGACTGGGTTTCACCATGTTGGCCAGGCTGGTCTGGAATTCCTGACCTCATGATTCACCTGCCTTGGCCTCCCAAAGTGCTGAGATTATAGGTGTGAGCCACCGTGCACAGCCCAGAAAAAAGCTTTCAATCTTTTTTAGGTACTTTAAGAAAATGTCAAAAGTATGGACTTTAAAGCACAGAAGATAGACTGTAAGGAAACAAAAATGAGGAAAGTACCAGTTCTGTATAACTAATAGAATGTCTAATATATATTTCTTACCTAAAGAATTGTGCCTGGCCATGGTGAAGTAAGCTGTAAACCTGAAAGAAAGATTTGATGCAATTATTTAAATCCACTGGCTTGAATGTTGAAAAACACATATGGAATGCAATCATTTTTGATTAATCAGAATTTATTCTGAGATGTCTGTCTAGGAATCTGTCAGTCATCAAGCCCAATCTCAATATAAATCTACCACCAAAGCAATAGTGATGCTTTGTTTTTGTCTTTTTATAGATAAAAAATATTTTTCCAACTCAGCAGGAGGCTAACAAGTGGTTATAGAATAAGTAGTAAAATGACATGAGAAAATGGCTATTTCACAATATTTAAAAGTTGAAGTTGTATGTAAATGTAACTGATATGGGAATATATAGTGTAAAAGATAACCAGCAAAGATTAAAAGAATGTATTGAAATTTGTGCAGAAAGATAGAAAAAGGATAAGAAAATTAAAAATACTATTGGAAGAAACATCTTGAGAAGTTGTCTTTTGTTGGCTGTCCAAGGAGACTAGTTCCAGGGATTTTTTATATCACGGAAAGACAGAAGATAACTCACTTGTGTTGTTTCCAAAATTAATTTTGGTAATTAAGGCTTTTGTTTTTTGTTTATCAAAATTAATTTTGGTAATCAAGGCTTTACATGATAGCCACCAAAAAGTGCCTTAAGTGCTGCTTTCAAGTAGCTGGAAGGACTAAGAGAAAGCAGAACAACTCATTAAATTGTATAAAACTCATTCTGAAACTGCATTGATTTATTTGCAGTTTTTCTCTTGCAAGAGTCTGTTTTGTGATGAAGTAATAACTACTGAGAATGAAATAATTCAAAGTATGTAGGCAGACTGTTAAGAAAAACTAAGTCCTTTTTTTGTTTGTTTGTTTGATGCCAAAATTTAAATAGAAGAATTCCGTTAACAGCTTCAGGTGTTGCTTTTGTTTGTGGTTTGTCTTCACTAAAACTCAAGTTAAAATTTGATCCCAAATGTGGCCGTGTTGAGAAGTAGGGCCTAGTGGGTAATGTTTGGGTGTTGGGGGTAGATCCCTCATGAATAGATGAATATCCTTCAGTGGGGGAAAGTGAGTTCTCACTGTCAGGGGAATGGATTAATTCCTGTGAGAATGGGTTGTTAGAGAGTCTGGCTTCCTTGGTTTCTCTGTCTGGCCTCCTATCTTGCCATGTGATCTGTTTGCACACACCCTCTCCCCTTCTGCACTCAGTAGATTGGGACAATATGAGGCCCTCGCCAGATGCAGCTGCCCAATTATAAACTTTTTTTCTTTTTTGAGACGGAATCTCACTCTGCTCTGTCGTTCAGGCTGGAGTGCAGTGATGCCATCTTGGATCACAGCAACCTCCACCTCTTGGGTTCAAGCAATTCTTCTGCCTCAGCTTTCCTAGTAGCTGGGACTGGAGGGGCATGCCACCACGTCCAACTACTTTTTGTATTTTTAGTACAGCCAGGGTTTCACCATACTGGCCAGGCTGGTCTTAAACTCCTGACCTTGTGATCTGCCCACCTTGGCCTCCCAAAGTGCTGGAATTACAGGCATGAGCCACTGCACCCAGCCCAATTATAAACTTTTAGCCACCAGAATTGTGAACCAAATAAATCTCTTTTCTTTATAAGTTACCCAGCCTAAAGTATTCTGTTATTGAAACACTGAATGGACTACGACAACAATGGTGACAGTAAATTTTAAAGACTTCTTGTTTAGACTTCCGGCTCTTTTTCCACTTAAACTTAATTGCCTTGCAGTCAACTTCCAATTATGTCCACCCAATCCTAGTGATTCCAGAGTGCCCTGCCACTTCACAGCTATCTGTTGTCACTAATTATTTTAGTTGGTAAAATAGTAACTATGAAATGCATCGTTTGGACAAGGAAAAATATTTTATAATTTTAAATCAGTAGAATTGCTTTAATTCATCTGTTTTGTATTTCTAGTCTATGTAAACTAGAACCATAAGTAGAATTCAATACCAGCCACAAACTCTGATTCTAAGATTGTACTTTCCCTAAAGACAAAGGTAAGGTAAATCAATAACTTTAATTACAACATTATCTATAAAGAGATTGATGAATAAATATAAGATCGCTGAATTTACCCGCAAAAGTGCAAAATAGATGTCAGTTGTTCACATGCATAGTGTACCATCCTCACATTTCAAATGCCTAACAAAATGTAACTATAGTCCTAAAGTAAATGTTAAAATTAGTTAAAGCTAAAATGTCTGTCTTTAAGCCGAAGTTGAAAGTGTCAGAAAGTGCTAAAGGAACTTAAAGGCAAAGTTGGTGACTTCCTTTCTCTGAAAGGACTGAAACATGATTCTCTGTACTTAGATTCACAGAAGTATATGTTCTAGTTTAAGGCAAATTAATTTAAATTAACATTTGATCTTATTTCATGATTTGGTTTAACATATATTTGTATATTTTAAATTAACTTATTTGTAAAGGAAAATAATTTTTATCCAACTGTGGTCATGTTCTCCTCTCCTCTGAAAAGGAAGGAAGGAAATCTGAAGTTCTGCTAGTGAATTAACTTGAAAATACAATATATTTCATTATATAATAGCATTATATTTGTGGAGGGGAAAAATTGTGGCTAAAATATCCCAAAAATAAACAGTAAAGAAAGAAAAAAAGAGTTAATTTGTTTCTGCAATTCAACTAGGAGAGTCAGAGCGGCAAGCTAATTGGAGTAAGAAGGATTACATTCGGGTAAAAGTTTTCAGATTTAAAATATAAACCTTTTCCCCTCATAATAAAGAAATACTTATGCATTTATTAACTTCCTCACTGCTAGAATTTATCATTTTTTTCCCTTGGAATTTTTTTTCTTCTTTAGTCTCTTCTAAAAAGGGAACAGGAACTCCATTCTGGAATTGACTTCCTTCATTAGGAGCCAAGAATCTACTCTAGGAACTTTCTGGAGGAACTCCCAGTTGCTGAAATATAAGTTAAAATTTAGCAAATAGAGTCATTGATTGTTACAAAAATAATGTATAGATTTTTATATGCCTAGATCATACTTCCTAGATCATACTAATGGAATACACTGAACATTATTTCAATAACCATCTTAGTCTTAAAGCCAAAAGAACTTAATTTTAAAAATCCTATTTTATAACAGATAAAAGCTCAGTACTGTTGCATTCACACATTATTAAAAGCTACATTGGATTTTATGTAATTCTTTAAAGAGAATTTTACTTTTAGATTTATTTTTTGGAAAAAAACCAGCTGCTTTTAGTTTAAATAGTTTATTCTTGCTCAATGCAATGTCAGTCTAGAAACATTTTTCTATCAAGGTTTATCTCCACTTGTTAAAGTTTAGATAAGAGACTGCCAGATTTTCTCCTTCAAAAGAGATAAGAACAAATGTAACCATAAATACTGCTCATTTATCATTAGCATGTATGCTTTCACAGAACAAAGTAAAAATGCATCTAGCTCTGCTTAGAAAGAGGATACATTTGATTTAGACCAAAAGGAAACATTAGATATTTAATTTCAAAAGATAGTGGTACAGGTTTTGTAAGAGAGAATATTTCATAAATAATACAATACTAGAATTTTAAGTATAAAGTTATTGTTTTGAAGTTCACTAGACTCAGGTGTCTTTAAGAGTTTATAGGGAAGACAATGTCTAAAAACAGTCACTCGCCATTGTTATAATGCTTAGGGTTGAAATATAGTGCTTTATTGAAGAATATTTGCAAATACTTTTTATACCTATATAGTATCATTTCTAATTCATCAATTAACATTTACATACATTTAAATATTATGCAAAATAACTGTAGGGAATTATAGTACAGATAGCATAGTCGAGACATGCTAAGCACAGCAAGATAAAAGATAAAAAATAATCCACATGGGGATGATATACAAAGATACAAATAATCCAAATGTAGTATGATAGGCATTATGGGAGAAAAATGAGCAAGAAATTTATGGGCAAAGCACAATTCATAGAGGAAAAAAGACTGGATCCAGGACTTGAGGAAGAATAATCAAGATGCTTTCAAGTAGAAAATGAGAAAGAGAAAGACATTCTGTGTAAGGGGCACAAGTAAAGGCACTGAATCATAAAAGGGTATCAGGAGTTCGAGAACAGAAATATAGTATAAATTAGTCATACATCATCAGCTGTTGAAATGGTGTTGTAGGAAATAATGGACAAGACACAGATTTGAGCCAGGATAAAAAAAGGAAATTTAACTGAAGCTTTGACAAAATTGCATGATACATTTCTGTCATGGCAAATAGGTCACTATGACTAAAATATATGATATCTTTGACTAACAAAACAAGAGGCAGATTAAATGACTAGAGAGATACATATGTAAAAAATTGAGAAGGGTCTTGCAGAGTGTACTAAAATGTCTGTATTTTAGCTGCAGTCAATGAGGGTCCAGTGAAGCATTTAAGCTGGGAAATGACATGTTGAGTTCTGTCATTTGGGATAACTGCAGTGATGCTGTGTAGCATGAGAATGTGAAGGAAGTGAATTGCATAAGAATGGGCCATGTTAATTTTGCCTTCCCATCATTATTTCTTCCCCTTCTGGTGGAACAACCTTTTACTTTCTTTCTTATTTTTCTGGTTCTGGGAGCAAAAGGCATCCTATTATGTTTGGTTAGGTTAATTATCTGGGCTAATTATAGTTTTCTCTGTCCCCAGCTACAGTGAAAGAATCAGAGATAGGTATGTATCCCTAGTGGAGTTTACTCTGGGATTTTTTATTTTCAGATATTTCTGCTGCGGAAGACTGTAGTTTCATTTTAAGTACAGAACCGCTTGCAACTTGAAAACCAGCCTCAAGGGACTAGCTGGCCTGAAAATTACAGATTAGAACTGAACAGAGGAAAGGAGACTCCTGATAGAATCTATCCCCATAGTCAATCTTCTCTGGAACTAGCTCTATCGTATTTCTAAATTGTATTTATGTGATTATAGTAGTTTGAAAATGACCTCAGCTCTTCCCCTCCCTTTATTTGCGCCTTTTGCAATGTGAAATTTCAGCTCCTCCCATCAAAATGTGGGATCTATCCCCCACTGCTTTGGCCTATAGAATGAGGAGGAAGTGATCATGTACCAGCTCTGAGCCTGAGCTTCAGGAGGCTCATGGCAATTTGTTCTCTGGAAACCCTTCCGTTGCTGTAAGAACAAACTTACACAGGCTCACTGGAGGTTGGAAGACCTTGTGAAGGAGAGCTGAGTCATCCTGGCCAGATGACAGCTAACTTGCCAGCCTACCTCAATTATGCTAGTCCAACCAGAAGTATTCAAATACAGTCTGTATCAACAGTTGTGCTCATCTAACCCACAGACTTATAGGGCAAAATCAATGCTTAGTGTTTCTATTCCACTGAGATGTAATGGCTATTTTAGACATTGTTTATTGTGACATTATATAATTGACAGTATATGACTGTGACAGGATATAATTGATGCAAAAAGCCAATAAATTCACCCTTTTTAGAATAAATTAGCTGGATTTGGGAATATGAAACAACTAAATGAATCCAAACATAACCATTTAACAAGGCATTTGAATCATCTAGAAGAGAGTTCATAGACTGAAATACCATGATATGTACAATTATTTAACATTATAAAAGGAGAGAACCTAAAGTTGCTCTAAAATAGTCTTTTAAAAAACAACAAATGAGATGGGTGATGCACAAAACTTGTTCTACAGTTGGTGCAGTTTGGGAGTAAGGGGACATTGTTAAAAATGACGCTAAGATCTCAATTTAGAAAAATCAGGAGTTTGATAACTCAAATGGGGAAGAAAGAAGCAAAGCAGGGGACTGAGTAAACATGACCTAAGTGACAAAGACAGAAGTTAGGGAAAGAGTGGACCTCAAATGCATTAGCATTAATGATTTCAATGATTATGGAAAGGTCAAGTATAATGGAGTCTAAAATGAAGGCACTGGTTTTGATAATTAGCACAGAGTGGTTGAATTTTTCATTGCAATTGTAGTGAAAACATAAAGTGGAATGTGTGAGAAAATACAATCTGTACAAATTATTAACCACTATTATTTATATTGTATATATCTGTATTTAAGTATATATGTCTTTATTTATTTTGAAAGGGGGTATACAGGTATATTTACTCATTCATGCATTCAACATCTATTTATTGCCTGCTTTTTGCCATGCTGATTGTAAGGGATGTGGATAGAGTCTCTGCTCATGTTCCAGTGAAGGACGTATTATGTAGACACATACATGAAATACATAAAAATAAGTTTATAGAAGAAAACATTTAATAATATAAAATACCATCTCATAGAGAGATAAACAATCAACACTACCTTTCAGAAGTCTTCCTAAAAGACAGCATATGAATTGGGTTTTGAAGCATAAATCTAAATTCTCTATTTGGATAAGCAAATATGTGACCATCTAAGCAAAGAAAACTATTTGCCTAGATGGTGATAGATTGTAAAATTGTACTGGGTATGAAAATGAAATTTCAACAACTTGATTCTGATGAAGTACAAAGTATGCTGGGAAAGTTGTGATCATTGAGATTGGTGACAAAGGCAGAAGACAAATCTGCCTTTGTGGCAGTCTCAGTGATCACAAAGAGATTTGTGCATTCCTCAGGTTGAGATCTGTACTACAGAGGAGGCTGAGAGTTGAAGGCGCCTAATGCAAGGGAGCTATTGAGTCAGATTTTTGTTTAGAAAGGTAATTCAGGGGATAGTAGAGAATGGAAAAGAAGTAGGGAATGAGACTGTGGTAAAAAGTTGGTCAAGATAAAAGTCTTTCTAAATATCAGCGACTATTCCTATAAAATGTCACCAAGATTTTTTGCATATCAATGTATTAATCATATGTCTTTATATAATGTGTTATTTTATATCAATATGCTTTCAAATTCAAACTTATTCAGAACGAAACTAATTTCACTATCTTAAAACAGAATAAATAACTTCATTTTTATGATTGATTCTTACATGACATCTAAAGTAATCTTCCGTACTGCTAGTGCCAAGTAAACAACTTGGAAAACAGTGTCCTCTGTCATCGATGGTAAGGAAAAGGAGAGGAGAGAGTTGAGAGACACGAAGAGAGACATTCACCAAGGCCTGAGAACTGATTGGGCGATGGTGGTAATACTGACTTTACATTAGGCACCTCATGTGTGCTGAACGTAATTATAAGCACTTCAATATGCTTACAATGAAAATAGAGTAAGTTGTCTCAATTTTTATGGAATTATCTACATTTTATAGATGGGAAATGCAGCATAGAATCTAGTAGAATGAATGGTTGTTAAGTCTCTTATCACACTGGTTTTCTCTAAAGACTCATCTGGATAAAATAAAGATTCCATATCATTGGGAATAAGCTAGCATTTATTGGGTGCTTATATACTATTTTTTAGATATTTTATTGGGATTTTGATGGTGTTTGGTGATATTGAATCCAGAAACAAAAAATGAACCATAGTCTCTTCCACTAATAAAAACTAACCTTTTGTCTCCCACTACCATATTAATATCCCTGTGGAATTATTATTTAAGAATGGCAGCAAACTGAGGATTAAAGTGCCAATTGATTAAGAGCTGAGGTTGTATTATTCCATATCCTAAAGAACTCTGATGAAATTGAGTTGGAATGTATAGTGTACATTCCTACCTTCTACTCATTTATATGTTTTGCTTTTTTTTTTTTTATTATTTAATAAATGTATTAAAAACTCACTCTGTGACAAGTACTCTGGTTATAAGATCGAAAAAAACACCTCTTGACCCATAGAATTTATATCCTATTGAGGAAGGGGGCAATTAACAAGTTAATTAGATATTCCATATGTTGGATGGCCGTAAGTGGCTTGGGGAAAATAAGTAAAGCAGTGAAAAATGATAGGGAAAGCCAAAAGGCTCTGAATTCAGTTTATAATGGAGTGGACAAGAAAATGTCTCATTGAGAGTTTTGCACTTTTGACAAAGATCTGAAGGAAGTAAGTCGTAAGATAACCCAGGTAGAAGTATTCTATTGAGATGAAACAACAACAGTAAAAACTCCCATGTGTTTGAACATTTGTGGGGAACATACTCTCACCTGGGTAAGGTAGAGAGAGAGCTAGAAGGCTCTGCAGGGCCTTAGCCACTCAGGTTCAAAGAGGAAGTAGGAGAGAAAGAACACGATAATAGCAACCTTTTAAGCCATAGTGACTCCACTGGCTGGTTACTATGGTTTACAGTAAATTCAAGCTCTGATCCAGTGGATTAGCAACTAGTTCCTCCTTGGGGAAAAGCTAGAAAACAGTTTGACAGAAGCAGCTGTAGCATGAAAAATGGGCAAAAATTGTTCTCTCCGGTGGCAGTCTTAGATGAAAAATAGGTAAATTGGGATCTTCTTTCAGATCACTCCAGTTCATTCCAGATTGTTTTAAAAGAGTGCTTTTCCAAACTGGATTCCCTGTGTTATCACAGAGGCATCCACGTCATTTCATTCATTGATGAAATAAACCCAATACTATGTTTAAATACAATAGCTGTGTTCTAGTATATTTTGGAATAACTGAAGGTAGGAAGTTTAAACACCACAATAATGTAATTAATAATCATGTTACCAGAGTTCTCTCACTTAAATGTAATCTTATTTGTAATAAAGTAATTGAGTTTCAGGTTATAGAAATCCATACCTTATTAGAAAAGAATTTTATAATAGCATAAATACGCATATAACCAATAACATTGCTCATAA